>NW_026571447.1:18324314-18706814 GCF_026225935.1 Boleophthalmus pectinirostris | reverse complement strand
CGCTGTCTTGAGCTAAGAATAACATAACAGATCAAACACAAACATGTAGAAAAGGAAATTTGAAGCAGAGTTTCCAACTGTTTGTGAAACAGCAGTAAAAGTTTTTCAGATTTCGCAAGAGGGTTTCCCTGTATAACCTGCACAACACAATACTGTAGCTTTCTAATTTCCGGTTAGATACAAAAAAAAAATTAAATAAAAGTGGGAAGATTTTTTGAAATAAGCAAACTCAGGCAGGCCATGAATTTCTAGAGCATAAAAATGTAAATGTTTGGTATAAATCACTTTAAGTCCTACAAGTCCTAACACTTAATACAGGAGATCATTTCATCATTAACAACCACAGTTTGTGTTTTTTGTTTTTTGGCAAATATAAGATGCCCTACAGTTCAAAACTGTTTAAATTTATCAACAACAACAACAACAACATACATACATAACATATACAGGATGTAAAAATGCATACTGAATTCCAGCTAAAGAGAGAATATGCCAAAGCAAAATTGTTTCAACTATGCATACAAGTAAATATATCAGCTTAAAAATATCATTCCACATACTAATACACATTTACATGTTTGCAGCATTCAGAGCAAATCAATATTTAGAGACACAACATTTGTTTGGATGGCCTTGTGAAACAGCAGTTCAAAGGTTTTTCTCATATGACAAAATAATATGACAATGAACACTGAAGAATTTCCTTAACAATCATACTAAGGCAGTGCCTAAATTACCAGTGTATAAAAGTGAAAGTGTCCAGCCCACACATTAGCATGACACATTCAAAACATGACGACTTCTTACCGCATTTATCCTACACAGTACCTACACACGGTTATAATTTTCTACCATTTTGCATAAGAAAACCTTTACTACATTAAAATAAATGATGATGAGTATAGTCAATTGGATATACTGTATACAACAATGATTATAGCCTTCACACACAAACTGATTAGTGGCAGGCTGATGGCCTGGCCATTACATGTTTGTGGAGCTGCTGACCCAGTTTAAAGCAGGACATACCTCAGAGTCCAGTAGCACGCCTGTCTTCTGGCAGCTCATATCGGGGCAGGTGATAGGTGCCCCTCCACCCTCAAAAATGGCCAGCTTAACATACTGCTGCAAGCACTGTGCACAAAAAAGAAACATGGGCACACAATCAATTCATTTTATTTATGTTTTTAAAGGATTAAAACTGATTGTGAAAATGGGGCAAAGCATTTTGTCAATTCATCGTAAGATATTAAATGGTTTGATTGTGACATAATTTGTAGGGGAAGTGTGCTGTATTGCATAAAGGCATTTTTAAGGAACAGAAAATAAAATGCCACATTTTGGCAAAAAAACCACAATATGATAGATCTGATTAATTACCACATGTTTATGTATCATGATTTAGGGGCTGTTTACATGGACATGAGTTTTCTCAAATCTGTATGGTTTTTATATCAGATAATATAATGATAATAATGATAATAATACCTTTGGTTTGCCCTTGCTACACTAAAAGCAAGCAAGTCTCAATCTGAGGAGTAGGATACAGCTCTAATCAGAATGAATTTCCCAATAGAGAATCTATTTTAAGAAATCAGAAGAGTTTGTGAAGAAGCCCAGCACAAGATATTTTACCAGACATGCTTTGTTTTGTTAGTTTTTTTAACAAAATTTTCCAAAAGCAATCTTTGGTGTTTCTTCATTAAACTGCCCACATACAATGACTTAAACTGTGAGCAAACCACATGAACTAAATATAGTTCTATGTAAAAATGAAAATGTCTGCGTTATAAACAATAATATTACAAATAATAATAAATAGTTGGTTCATTAATGACAATTAATATTATGAGGTGGTTCAGATTTGTGTTAGTTTATCAAGAGTTTGGGTTAGTCGAATGCTTAAAAGAAGAATAAAAATGGATTGGGGATCTTTCGAAGCAACACAAGTTGGGAGACATTCAGAATTGGATGTTTTTCACACACTACCATGACAATCAGAGGGGATGGCAAATTTGAGCCATAATAAAACATGAAATGCATTAGAGACAGGAATGCATTAGTGAAGGGCGAAAGTCTGTTGTAATATTGGTATTAGTGGATATCAATATATTTTTTGGGATATTGGTATTGTCCGATATCAATATTCAATAACTTTTTGTCATAAGTAAAAATGTAAATGGAAGAGCAATTAGGCTGAAAAACATGTCTGTAGGTTTACACAAACAAATATGTATACATAAATTATTTTATAGTTCAGACACATACATTTTATTGCTATTTTTACAGTGAAAAGTTAATTCGAGATTTTTACTTCAACTTAAGATAAAATCCATAGCAAAGCCCACAAAATTAAAAGCTAAATATGGGCATCAGGAAATATCGATTATCGGCCACAGCAGCAGGTCAAAAATGTAAATTAGTATCGGCCCATCCCTAAAATGACCAAGGTAAATGTACTGAACTCACCGCTGTACAGAAAATGCAGTTGCAGTTCAGCAGTTCCTTCATGGCTGCAGAGGGCTGCTCCATAAGGCAGAGTTTGCAAAAAACTTCACAAGCTCTCTTCTCTGGGCTAGTTCCCCTCTTTGGGCTCGTTCCCCCCTCCAGACTAGTTTGTGTTACCGGGCTCGCTTGCATATCTAGGCTAGCTCTCCTCTCCAGGCTATCTCCTCCGGTTGGGGTAGGACTCTTCTTGTCCATGTTTGAATTTAAGATTAGAGTTCTTGAGGAAAAGAACAGACCGGTCCTAGCCCTTCTGCAGCAGAGAAAATGGTTGTGCCATTCTGTTGTTCTTGAACCCTTAAACAAGACAGACAATTATTAAAACGCACACACACTAGGAAAACCAAACCAGACCTTAACAGAAAAGTTTGTCCATAATGGGTGCACTGCAACTAATCCTTGTGAATCCAACAAATGTGGTGCACTCAGATGCCCTCACAATGTTAATGCCTCGTGACTGTAATAATGGTTTTGTCACCACTCAAACATGAAGGTGTGTGACAAAGAGATAATGTGACAATGACCATTAATTTATAATGTGATCGTTTATGATTTAACTGTTTTGTAATAATTGTGTTTGCTGCTACCTTGGCAAGGTCTTTCTTGAAAAAAAATCGGACTCTTATTTTAAAAAGATTTTTTAAACATGTCATTAAATAAGCAACATAATTATTTTAGGCCACTATTCATGCTATGTCTTTACAGACTCAACAAAAACAGGTAGTTATATCTTTTGGAAAACAAACTAAAAGATCATGATTGTGACAGTGACAGTGTTTTTCAGCCCCAAAAGAAAAAAGTCCATAATCTTGTGAGTGAATTCTCCAGGTAATGTGGCAAGGGTCATACTATGGCTTCTGCAGCTATAGCAGTGAGAAATGGTAAATTGTCACATTTTTATATAGCGCTTTACCACCTTCAAGGCACTTTGCCATCCATACACACACATTCATATGCCAGTGTACACAGATACTGGGGATGAGGGGGGTTAAGTTTCTTGCCCAACAGCACAGCATTCAAGTGTGGGTGCTGGAATCACATCAGTCAACCAGTGGGTCATTGGATCTGACTCCTCAACTTATGTTTACATTGAGAGCGGGATTCGAACCACCAGCCTTTGGATCAGTGGAGAAACATTCTACCAACCAAGCTACTGTCACCCCAGCAGCTCACACATGTCGGTTGGCTGGCAGAAGATGTCACAGCAAAGCAAACACGCCAGTGGTTAAGTAAAGACTTCACGCCTTGTTCTTATGCTATGAATTCAAAAATTAATGCATGCAAATCAGAGACTGTGGGTTGTCTGTTGTTCTGTGCAAATTCAGTTTTCTGCACAGTCACTGTGTGATCCAATGCAATTCTTTCCTTCGGGCAGGGCCAAATGGATGCAGCTGCAGTCAGCAAACCACAGCACATATAGAGTATATAGGAAAATAACAGGTTTGAAAATGAGGCTTTACAGTGTGACCAACAATAGTCCTTCTGCAATACTGCACTTGTTAATGAATGCTGTTAAATTGGAGTTAATTTGTAGTTACCAGTTGGAATAAAATAATGCTTTAAGCAACGTTGCCTACAATGTTTGGTATAAAAGATATTCAGATAAAATAGATAATAACCACCATGTGTGTTTGTTTTTACTACTCCTACTTGTTATAACTGTTGTTGGACATAATTTCATTGGCTGGGATTTCAGTGTAATAAAAAAAAAAAAATTGATGGCAAACTTCATGGGGAGTGCAGCTGGGCTGGGGCATAAAGTGTAGAGTACGATTTTAGCAGTGTAAAGCATAAAGCCATTCTGTCTCGTTCAATTTAAGAACCATCACATGGATTCCAACAATAGTCCTTTATACAATCTCAGCAGAGGTCGATGATTAAAACGTGCCTATGACATTTAAAACTAGTCTAACCAAAATGTGCCGTATGTTACAACCATTACTATAACTGCAATATCTCAGAAATGTGAATCATCTGCAGACTGCATGCCATACACCAAGGTTGCATGCAGACAGCCTAGGTAGGTGGGTGGGATAGGTTAACATCTCTTTGGCGCATTTGCAAGCTGTTATTGTATAATGTAAACCGCAAAGGGCGGCAAACTCGGGATAGGTAGAGCAAAGTATTTATTATGGGTAATATTTATGGGCTTACCTTGCATGTGCTTTCACCACAAGCTGTCTGTACGAAGGGGACTACCCGTGTCTACATCCAAAACCGCATTGCACTCACATGGGATTTTAGCGCTTGTTTAACCGCTTCAGACTAGTGTCAGTGGAAATACGTCGATTGTCGTTGCCTGATGTGCAAAGATGAATTCAAATCCTGGACAAAAACATATTAAAACGTTCGTCTTTCTGCTCCTTGGGTGTGTGGACGATCCCTGCCCTTCTCGTCAATGCGTGTTGTTTCCATCCAGGAAGAAGCGCTACAGTGAGTGGCACAGGGCGGGCTCTCCCCGCTCACGACTGCTCCTTCTGGCTGCTTGACTGCACTGCAGTTAGTAAGCGGACGACTGGACATCTATTTGCCTAAATTTATCAACAATATGGGACATTTATGGGACTACTCCAGTAACCCTAGTCAGAGGGGTTACATGAATAGGATGTGGAAGAAATGGTTCCTTTGAAACCCACAGTCCAAGCTGTGGTGACCATTGATTAGTCCCCTCAGGTTATATACTGACTTAGAAGTGTTGAGAATGGACCATGTTACATGCGCTTTTCACAACTGTATTTATACCAATCATCCCAACCTGGGTGTGTCCCAGCTTTGAATTTAGAGAATATGGTCAATTTGGTCAACCATGAGAATACTCACCATGGAAACGGAGAGAAGGGAGCCCAGAAAGCAAAGAAAAAACAAGTACCCAAGAGGTACCGTCAGATGCCCATATCTGAATTGCCAAACAAAAGCTTGCATGATGCTCAGTGGCTAGTGGCCCTGAAAGAAGACTATAGGAAGTTAACCTCCATGAACAAAATCCAGTCACCATCACAGTGGCACACATCTAGGAAAAAGTGTCAGGTATGAAAAACTGAAACGTCCTAGGCCCTGACAGGATTCAGCCTAGTGGGTAAATAAATGGTACCATCCTCATCCTGAAGGACCCCTCAAAGGATACAGTCACATCCAAGTATCGGCCAGTAACCCCTCTTTCCATAACATGGAAGCTCATGTCAGGCATCATCGCGGCTAAAATAAGTGGATGCATGGATCAATGCATGAGCACAGCACAGAAGGGCACAGGCAAAAGGACCCAAACACTAGCTCCTGGTTGACAGCTGGCCTAGACCACAGAACCCGTCAGACCAAACAGTGCACCGCCTGGATTGATTACAAAAAAGCCTATGAGTCAATGCCGCACACATGGATCATTGAGTGCCTGGAGCTGTACAGCATCAACAGGATTGTAAGAGCCTACATTGCAAACTCGATGGGGTTGTGGAATTCAATGAAGCAGGTGAAGCCAATGGCAAGCCACTTGCACACATGTCCATCAAATGTGGAATATGCTAAGGAGACGCACTGTCCCCACTAATGTTCTGCATGGGTCTGAAGCCCCTCAGCTATATATGTATATTATATATAATACCTACAATAAGCAAGTGCTAAGATGTCAGCCCAATGACAACAGCAAGACCCAGGCAATAAACAGCTACACTCTGCCAGTAATCAGATGCCCAGCAGTAATTATAAAGTAGTTAAAAGGTGGAGACAGAGACCACAGATGTTAAAACACGAAAGCTCCTGATCCTGATAATGCATGGAGGGTTCCATCCTATATTGCCTAGAGAGGGCTGGTCTGAAGGACAGTACTGAGGCACTAACCCTGGCTCTACAAGAGCAGGCCTTAAGCAGCAGAGCAACAGAGGTCCAGATCTACAACACCAATTAAGACCCAAGGTGTAGCCTGAGGCAGTCAGCACATAACTGCAGGTGTAAGATGCTGGCAGGGAAAGAATACATGGAGTGAAAAAACCAAGAGGTGGGCATAGTGTGCAGAAAATTCTATAATGGAGAATGACCAAGCCAAGATCTGTCCAGATACAGACTGACAGAAAGATGATGGTGAACCAATCTGACAAAGAACAAAGGAAACTCGTTGTTGCCAGTGCAGTACCAAGTGTAAGTGATGGGAACATCAGGAAAAGGGCACATGAAAAACTAAAGAAATACTAGGGGCTCAAAGAGCTGGAGAAGTTCTAGAAGGTGTTTGGAGATGGTCAATGGTCACATTTTATATAGCATTTTTCCACCTTCAAGGCAATCAAAGTGCTTTGAGATGACTGTAGTTTTATGTGCAGTACATAACTAGCCTAATACAGTGCATTATTAAAATAATGTTTTATTTGTGTGAATTGATATGGCCAGGAATGTAATCTACAGTAAATAATATGTGGTTTTGTTTTGTGTTAGAGTGAGTTTGTGTGTTTTTTGTTTTCATTTTGGTATCACTGTTGCAAAATCTTTTAACTAGTGGTAGGTTTCACTGTCACAATTCCTGAAAACACCCTTGGTCTGAGTGCTTACGTCTAGAACCACAAAAAAAGAAGTGAGGTTATGACATGGCAGAGTTCAGGTATAAAAGACATTCTGGACAGAAAAGGAATCATTTCAACTGTACAGTGGTGGAAAGAGTAATTAAAATAGGTACATACATATGTACATATCATAGAAATTGTACTCAACTACAAGTAAGAGTTGCTGACCAATGTGTACCATGTTCAAAATAAACAGAATTAAAGGAAAAATACAGTTGTAGTTACAAAATTTTTATTTTTAAAACAATGGTAATAGTCCTTTTGATTACTAATTAAAGAAAACCTGATCAATGAATTGTTTAATATTAATTTAATTGTTGGGTTTTTTTTTTAAACCCCCCTCCTTGAACCGTCACCTTATCGTGGTGGAGGGGTTTGAGTGCCCGAATGATCCCGGGAGCTATGTTGTCGGGGGCTTCATGCCCCTGGTAGGGTCACCCAAGGCAAACAGGTCCGGGGGGACGGGTCAGACGAAGAATGGTTCAGAAGCCCCTATGATGAGTACACCAGCAAGGCCAGTTACGTCGCCCGGATTGGCGTCACCGGGGCCTCACCCTGGAGCCAGGCCTGGGGTAGGTGCTCGCCAGCGAGCGCCTGGTGGCCGAGCCTCCCCCCACGGGGCTCGGCCGGGCTCAGCCCGAAGGAGCGACGTGGGGCCGTCCTCACGTGGGCCCACCACCCGCGGGAGGAGCCATATGGGGCCGGTGCAGAGAGATCTGGGCGGCAGTCGACGGCGGGGGCCTCGGCGACCAGATCTCCGGACATGGAGACTAGCTCTGGGGACATGGAATGTCACCTCGCTGGGGGGGAAGGAGCCTGAGCTTGTGCGGGAGGTTGAGCGTTACCGACTAGATATAGTCGGCCTCACCTCCACGCACAGTTTGGGCTCTGGAACCCAACTCCTTGAGAGGGGCTGGACTCTCCATTTCTCTGGCGTTGGCCGCGGGGAGCGGCGGCGGGCTAGTGTGGGCCTGCTCATTGCCCCACAGCTCAGCGCTGTGTGTGTTGGAGTTCACCCCGGTGAACGAGAGGGTCGCGTCCCTGCGCCTTCGGGTCGTGGACAGGTCTCTCACTGTGGTGTCGGCCTACGGGCCGAACAGCAGTGCAGAGTACCCGGCCTTCTTGGAGTCCTTGGGAGGGGTACTAGACAGTGCACCGACCGGGGACTCCGTTGTGACACTTGGAGAGGGGTGATTGGGAGGAACGGCCTCCCTGATCTGAACCCGAGCGGTGTTTTGTTATTGGACTTCTGTGCTAGTCACAGTTTGTCCATAACAAACACCATGTTCGAGCACAAGGGTGCCCATAAGTGCACGTGGCACCAGGACACCCTAGGCCGGAGGTCGATGATCGACTTTGTAGTCGTGTCATCTGATCTCCGGCCGCGTGTCTTGGACACTCGGGTGAAGAGAGGGGCTGAGCTGTCAACTGATCACCACCTGGTTGTGAGTTGGGTTCGCTGGCGGAGGAGGAAGCCGGAAAGACCTGGCAGGCCCAAGCGTGTAGTGAGGGTCTGTTGGGAACGTCTGGCGGAGCCCTCTGTCAGAGGGACCTTCAACTCGCACCTCCGGGAGGACTTCTCCCGGATTCCGGAGGAGGCTGGAGATATGGAGTCCGAGTGGGCTTCATTCTCGGCCTCTATTGTCAATGCGGCTGCTCGGAGCTGTGGGCGTAAGGTCTGTGGTGCCTGTCGCGGCGGCAATCCCCGAACCCGGTGGTGGACACTGGAAGTAAGGGATGCTGTCAAGCTGAAGAAGGAGTCCTATCGGGCCTTGCTGGCTCGGGGGACTCCTGAGGCAGCTGAGGGGTACCGGCGGGCCAAGCGTGCTGCAGCCCGTGTGGTCGCAGAGGCAAAAACTCGGAGCTGGGAGGAGTTCGGGGAGGCCATGGAGAAGGACTATCGGACGGCCTCAAAGAGATTCTGGCAAACCGTCCGGCGCCTCAGGAGGGGAAAGCAGTTCTTCACCAACACTGTTTACAGTGCGGGGGGGGGGGGGCTGCTGACCTCGACTGGGGACGTTGTCCGGCGGTGGAAGGAATACTTTGAGGATCTCCTCAATCCCACCGTCACGTCCTCCGAGGAGGAGGCCGAGGCTGGGGACTCGGAGGCGGACTCATCCATCACCCTGGCCGAAGTCACTGAGGTGGTTGGCAAGCTCCTTGGTGGCAAGGCTCCGGGGTTGGATGAGATCCGTCCTGAGTACCTGAAGTCTCTGGATGTTGTGGGGCTGTCTTGGCTGACACGCCTCTTCAACATCGCGTGGCGGTCGGGGACAGTACCTCTGGACTGGCAGACCGGGGTGGTGGTCCCTCTGTATAAGAAGGGGGACCGGAGGGTGTGTTCCAACTATAGGGGGCTCACACTCCTCAGCCTTCCCGGTCTATGCCAGGGTACTGGAGAGGAGAATTCGGCCGATAGTCGAACCTCGGATTCAGGTGTGGTTTCAGGACCAGCTCTGCGGGTGCTCGAGGGTTCATGGGAGTTTGCCCAACCAGTCCACATGTGTTTTGTGGATCTGAAGAAGGCATTCGACCGTAGTATGGGGTCCGGGGCCCTTTGCTAAGGGCCGGTCCCTGTATGACCGTGATAGTAGTCAGGATGTTGGACTCCGCCAGGGCTGCCCTTTGTCACCGGTTCTGTTCATTATGGACAGGGCGAAGGGGCCGGTCATTTCATCTGCTGTTTGCGGACGATGTTGTTATGTTGGCTTCATCGAGCCAGGACCTGCAGTGTGCACTGGGGCGTTTGCAACCGAGTGTGACGCGGCTGGGATGAAGATCGGCTCTTCCAAGTCCGAGGCCATGGTTCTCGACCGGAAAAAGGTGGCTTGCCCTCTCCGGGTGGGTGGAGAGTCTTTGCCTCAAGTGGAGGAGTTCAAGTATCTCGGGGTCTTGTTCACAAGTGAGGGAAGGACGGAACGTGAGATTGAGGATCGGTGCAGAGTGATGCGGTCGCTGTATCGGACAAGCGAGTCTCGAAATGAGTTTCCTCCGCAGGGTGGCTGGGCGCTCCCTTAGAGATAGGGTGAGGAGCTCAGTCACACAGGAGGAGCTCGGAGTAGAGCCGCTGCTCCTCCACGTCGAGAGGAGACAGTTGAGGTGGCTCGGGCATCTGTTCTGGATGCCTCCTGGGCGCCTCCCTCGGGAGGTGTTCCGGGCATGTCCCACCGGGAGGAGGCCCCGGGGAAGACCCAGGACACGCTGGAGGGACTATGTCTCTCGGCTGGCCTGGGAACGCCTCGGGGTCCCCCCGGAGGAGCTGGAGGACGTGTCTGGGGTGAAGGAAGTCTGGGAGTCCTTGCTTAGGCTGCTCCCCCCGCGACCCGGCCCCGGATAAGCGGACGAAAATGGATGGATGGATGGATGTTTTAAACCATAGTCTGCATAATCTCTGCATTCTGGTCAGTCAGAAGAGGGAATGCAATGTTAAGTATGCAGGTAGAAAGGAACAGATATTGGGTGAAAAGCCTTACTTGGGGATAATTGGGACTTGACTGTACTCAATTTGCCTGGGATCCAGAATACACACATATAAAAAATACAGATAAATAAAATTCTGGATTTTACAGGTACTGAGTATATGATTGTATCTATGGGTAGAAAATAGCCTATTTTATTAAAAGTACAAAGCTACTAATCAAAAAGGACAATTACTTTAAAAAAAAAAATTGTCACTGAAATACATTTTATAATAATACATTTACTCATGACATAGTTTGTATGTGAAGTTTTCAATAACGTGCAAAACTGGATCTCTTCAATTTTATTGTAGTTTTAGCCTTGTGGCCATACTGGCTTGTCAAAGCTGGATCCCGTCAGATCTCAGAAGCTAAACAAGGCCGGACTTGGTTAATACTAGGACCGCTGGGGAAATCAAAATCTTCAGTCAGTCTGCCCCAGGGCAGCTGTGGCTACAATAGTAGCTTACCACCCGGGGAATGAAGTCTGTGAAAAGCGCTTATATATATATAAAAAAATAATAAAATAAATAGTGTGTGGTGTTGTGAAAAGTGTATGATTTGGGCATTTTATTTTGGCTCTGTGTTGTAGTGCATCGTGTCTTCAACACAGGTAAGGGTAAAAGTTGGTGAATGTTTGCAGTTACAGTATCTGTGGTGGAAATCCCTAGCGCACGCGCATACTAGTATTGCAGAGGCGGGTGGAACTTTTGCTCTGTGGGCTACTTATTGCGGCGGTCGTTAATTCTTTTGTCATTTTTCACTACTCCCTGGACGATGGCAGATAATTCTTGGCACCTCAAAGCAAACAAGGACAAGCTCTACTTAAATAAAGTGACTGATCGACATGAACATAACCAGGTAAGACTCTTTTTAAATGTCTAATCTGAGCAATGATGCTGACAACAATGACAACAACCCGACGTACGGAAGCGTGCAGCGGAGTCAAGCTCCTTCTCATTCAGAAGAGTAAAATAAAAAATAAAATAAAATAACGCGTTTTGTTATAGTCTACCTATAACGCAAAAAAGTTAGGATCTCTCCAGGGAGCCCATTTAGCCTTTAGCCAACGCCTTAAAAAGTTTAACTTAAAAAGTGTGTGCGTGTGCGTGTGTGTGCGTGTGCGTGTGTGTGTGTGTGTGTGTGTGTGTGAATATGTGGGCTTGTAGATATGTGAGCGAGAGTCGGGAACTTTGGGGGGTTTCTACAATGCTTGGCTCTGTCTGTGTAGCCTATATAGTTGTCTTGGGGTTTTGCTTAAACTTCCTGTGCAGGTAACCTAAAAAGCTGCAGAAATGTGATAGGTCGCATGGCCAGCCATTTTTGCACCGGGATTTGCACTACTGATCACTTATATAGTCTGGTTGTGTTTTCCCTGTTCTACAGATTATGGGTTATAAGGCCTTTAGTATGTCCACACTTGTGCGGACTATGCAGCGGATGGTGGAGAAGAACTGTCGGAGAGCGTGCCAGCTCCTATGCTGCTCCATAGACAATCTAATGTGCGACAGACTCACCATATGTCCAGGTAACTTACTTATTCATTCGATTCTCATGCTAAACTATCTACATTTTAGTGTATTTCAAGTCTGCCCTCTTAAATTATTTATGGGTTTCACTTTCCTGATATAGAGGCAAAAGATGTAATATTTTGTTTTGAAATGTTAATTTATCATTGCTCTGAAACCCATGGATATAAAACCTCTTAACTCTCTTAAAATATTGAAATGATATGAATTTAACTGGATTCATGATCTCTACTTCCTTTTCTCGTTCAAGGTAAAAAAGAGGAGGGCCACACAGAGGAAGTGCCTGTAGCAGGTAATTATAATGCACCCGTGATGCACTGATGTCTGATTGTGATTTGTGACAGTGTTTAGCCACTGTACATGATCTCTTTGTTTATGGAAGCATTTTTATGAAGTAGTCAGTGACTTCTGCTTGAGGGATTTTGTGCACACCCGTATTACATCATTTTGGAAATGTAACTTCCTTTTCTAAAATCTTTTCATTTTCTCTTCTTCTTTTCACTGACATTTAGCAACGGCAGCCTGGAGTCCACCATCAACCATTTTGATTGTCAACATCAGCAACTCCACTCTGATTGATTGCGTTATTGGAAATGAGACCTGCCCTCCCACTGTGGCAGAAAAGCAGCCACTGATGCAAGGAAATATCCACGATGTGCATGGTTAGTAAGGCTATAGTAATAGTGATCTTCAACTTTTTTTATTCAGTCAAGTACCATTACCACCAGATACAATTAGCACATATTATCTAAATCTAAATCTTGAACCTACCATTTTGACAACCTTCACTGTGTTTATTGTTTGCAAGTGTATTTGTGTTTGATTGTATTGCATACTGTATTCTTTAGAAGAGTTTTTTGTGTTGCATGTTTGTAATACTTGGCCATTTTGAAACAGGTCCAAGCAACTTTAGCCTGCCAAGTATCCAAATCAGCAGCTCCAATCTCAGCTGTGTCATCATTGGAGACAACAACTACATGCAAGTGGAGCAGACTGTGCCAAGTGAAGAAGAAAATGGGGACGATCATGAAAATGGAAGCTGAACTGGTCAGGAAACAATACATACATTGTGTGTTGTGAAGTTATTATTATTATTATTATTATTATTATTATTATTATTATTATTATTATTTTATTTATTTTTTTGAGTGATGTTTGATCGAGTAGAGTGTGAAAACTATTTATTTATTTATTTGTACAATAAGGAAATATTGCATTTTTGTCAGGAACTGCTGCAGGTGGCTCACTTTGTTGAGCTGAAGCAATCATGTAGCATAGTACTTGATTTGTGCAGTCACAGCCCATGAAAGGGTACAGTATGTACAATATGTAAAAGTTTACAACACTTAATCACATTGTTGTGGTGACGAAGACACATTTTGGCCTATGGTCATTTACTGTAAAGTACTATTATATGGTGTATTTGTAAAGTCCTGTTATCTTAGTCTTATAGTGTACATAAAAACAATTACCTCAAAGGCTTTTTACCTGGACTAAAAGGAGCAAGTGACTGTCCATCTGCAGCTGGGTCTGTAGAGGGCACCACATTTCTCTCTCCTGTCTGTCCCAAAGTTATTTTTGTACCAGGTGCCATGAGATTAACTAATACTGAAATAACTGAAATGTTTCTATAAATGATTTACACTGCAGGAATGCGTTTATTACTCAAATCGGTTGTATTTCACTTTGTATTCTTAAGATACACAAAATAATAAAAACAATTTTTATAAATTATGATGTTATTTTTTCTTCTTTTTCCCTTTTTTCCCTACATCCTTTTTCTTGCTTTTTTTGTCTTCCTCTGTTTTTTTATAAATGCCAAGACCTTTGCGGACCATGCATCCACGCCAAAAAGCCTGTACCTGCAATGCCAGAGTGCTAAGTATTAATGTAATAAAAAATATATATATACTGATGGTTCTTAAAATCATTATTACCTTAGTAGCAGCCTTGATCAGATGTTGTTCTTGTTGCAGTTTCTCTTGCTCCTCCTTGTCCTCCATTACAACTTGTTCCATGACTCTGAACTGTACACAAACCAAATACAGAAGTGTTAATTACACAAATAATACATTTTGACTGTAAAAATGCTGATCTGAAGATAAGATTAACATTAGATATTAAGCTACATTTTTGTCATTTGTTGATTTACCTTCCTCCTCATTTCCATTAGTCGGTCCAATCTCAAAGTTATTTTGCAGCGAACGTCGTTAAGCTCTTGTGCCTTGGCCTGACGTAGTGTTCGTGTGCGCTCCTCCCACATGCCTTCCAGTTGTTTCATCTCCTGGTTTAGGAAAAATTATGTTACAATTTAATGATTGTTCAGCAGAGAGTATTTTCACTTTTTTGCTCTTCTTTCTACTTTTTCTTCATTGTGATGTTAATGTAAGTACAATTTTGCCTGCTCCACCCACTTCTTATCTGAGAAATACTAAAAAAGGTATTGTCTAATGTTAATTTGAATTTAGTAAAAATGTTGTTAACCTCCTGTTGATTTTGAAGAAATTTCATTGATACATTGTGAGAGTGTCGTTCCCTCTCCATCCGTTCTTTCACCAGCTATAAAAATTTGAAATAACAAAGAAGACACGTTATTCAAAATATAAATCAGTGCTATTAGAAAATTCTTGAAAAAAGACCCACCTTTATCTGTTTATTTAGCATTTCCTCTTTGTCACTGGCCTCCTTTTGTAACATTTGTAGTTTATCTTCCTTGTCACGCTTGATCATTTTGTTCTTTTCATTTTGGTCTTCTTGTTGCACTTCCAGTTTTGCATATTCACCTACAAGTCTCTGAATAGTAAAATATTTTTCATATGAAGTCAATGAAATTATAATTATGCTTAAGAGAACAGTCACATAAGGAAATTACTCGTTTTAAATATATTTTTCAGAGTGAAGGACTGGAGGACACTGGAAAACTGCTTTCCTTCATGGACTCATCTGCTCATCTACTGTACCAGACTACAGAGGAACAGAGGAGCTCATTCTCCAACAGTCTCCTACAGCTCCACTCAAACAGTGAAAAATACAGGACTATTCATACCATACTCCATACAACTGTACAACAACTCACCCTTATGTAACAGATAACCCTATGTTTTGTCAGTCAGTCATCTTTGTGCTGGTTTCCTTACGACCTCTTGAATACAGCTGACATGTTTTTTGTTACTTATTTTCAATTTCATTTTTACTTGTACATACACATTTATTTAATTATGCTGTATCTGACACCAGTCTCTTGCTATTTTTATTAATACATACTTAGATTATATTATTACCATTTATATTTTTTACTCTTAAAATATAATGTGATGTGTGAGCTACTGTGTCTAAGTTATTTCCCTTACAGATCAATAAAGTTTGTCTAAGTCTACGTCTAATGGAAGGATCTGTTTTATGATTTACTTGTTCATATATACTACAAAGAATCAAAGAGGAAGTACTGCAGTTAGTTAGCTGCACCATTTCCAGTGATGTGACATTCACATGTAGTTTCATACCTCAAAAAGTGAGTGTTTATTTTGTAATTCCTCTTCCAGCTTGGTGCAAAATTCCTGTTTCTCTCTGAAGTCTGCCTTTGTGACTCTACCACAGAAACAGCATTATTTTTTATTTATTTGCTACAGTATAGTAACCTGAATGTAAGGATAATTTTACCGTCGTATGTGCTCAACCATCATTTGTTTCCTCTCTTCTTCATCCTCTATTTTCTTTAACAAAAAGGTAAAAGTCTGGTTTTCTTCCAACTCTTCACAGATTGTTGCCAAAAGTTCTGATAAAGCGTGACTGGTTAAAGAACAAAGAAGTGAATTTTTAACGTTCTGATCTTTTCACAAGTGTGTGAGTAACTCAGTTTTGGCCTACCTAAAAAAAAAAAAAAAAAAAAAAAATAATAATAATAATAATAATAATAATAATAATTTAAGAACACAAGCTACAGTTCCTTTAATAGGGAATAAGAGTTCAAGTTATAAATAATAAACATTTCATAGGCCTTACAATAGTGCAGTCTACAGTATATGCTTACCAATCTTGGATCAGTTTTTTCATTTGTTCTTTTTCATGAAGGCTGTGTGGATTATTTTCCAACTTTACAGTGAAAGAAACTGCCAATAAAGCAAGCTGACTGTGAAAGTCCTCCAACACAGCAGCCACTCTCAGACTCTGACTCCTAGACAGCCGCATCCTGAAAATCAGTCACAAAACCTTTTCAATGACAGGGCATAGGCCTGGAGTAAATTTACTAAATAAATTGACAACAAGTACTGAATAATTACTAATATATTTATAATAAATGTTAATTTGGACGCTAGGCCAAATAAAACTTTAAATAGTGTAACCAACCGGATAGTTTCAATTCAAAAACAAACTAAAAAGACATAACATCGTTAGAAAGCACTGCGATGTTATCAATTTACTAACACATAACGTATAATCATAAACAGTATTTGATGAAGCCAAACGGTGTTTACCTCACGTTAACGTCGCTCCTTTTCGTTTGCATGTTGCTATGGCAACCAATGGACAAATTAGACGAAGAAAGGACATAACACGTTATATATACACATTTCATATATACACACATAAGCATAGAGTCATAAACAAATATACAATCATAAATATAAGCCAATAAAAGCCTTATTATTGACAAGCTTTAGAAATATTTATGAATCTATATTGATTTGGATTTCATTGTGTGACCATCATTTAACCACTAGATGGTGCCACCACAGTCTATGAGTGCCACAAAGAAAAATGTTTTTTTTTTTAAAGTATTTACAGATATTGTACTTTCTTCCCACTGTGAAAAATACCAGACATGAGTACTATTTCATGTTTCATCCTCGCAACTGCATTAACTTTAAATGACAAATCAGATGTTTCGTCCAGTTACTTTTAACTTAAGTCACTTGAGGAGTAGTTTCCCCGAATACTTTTACTTTTAGCTACTTAACACATTTTTTGGACTTCTACTTTTTACTCAGACTTGAGAATTTTTTTTTTTTTTTTTTTTTTTTGAAGTAACGTTACTCTTAATTTAGTGCAATTTGTGGCTTTTTTACCCAGTGTTCATGGACATCAGTGACAGCAACAGCGACTGTCACAGGTAAGTTAGTTAGCTTACTAAATTGGCTTGCAATAGGCCTAAATAAAAAATAATAATATAAAACGTCGGTTAAAAAAAAAAACAAAAAACACTGTATGTATAGCCTATATGGTGGAAAATTATAATATGAAATAATATCATGGCTCCTCTAAAAATAATAATTTGCATTACATGGATATACAAGCAGTTAACTCATGTTAACGCATGTTTCCATGTTGGAATATATTTGGCCCTCGCCACTAACAAAGTTAGGGGCGAGGACATGAAATTTCACCATTATCGGATTTGTACCAAATTCGGAAATTAAATTCTATGCATGATGACAAGCAAAAAAGTCTATAACGGACATGATGCATTTTTCACGGTTTGCCAGTAGGGGCGCAAAGAATCCCCCCAAAAATATTTATAAAATGATTACAGGGACATGCTTAGTTCGATTGTGCTGAAATTTGAATCACTAATGCGGGATATTGGTCTGAATATAATAAACTATAAATAATCAGGTCGAAATCAAGCATTAGTGATTCAAATTTCAGCATGATGGGACTAAGCCTGTGGGTGTAATAATTTTTTAACTATTTTTTGGGGGTCTTTGCGCCCCTGCTGGCCAATGGTGGAAAATGCATCATGTCCGTAATGAATTTTTTTGCTTGTAATCAAGCATAGAATTTATGCCCCGAATTTGGTACTAATCCGATAATGTTGATGTTTCACGTCTATGCTAGGGGGCGCTATAGAGTTCACTTTTATTTTTGTTTTATAATTGAGTTGTTTTGTAAGTGTTGCTGTACTTACTGTTACGCAGATAAAAAGTGCGACCTACTCTGTGAAATCTACTCTGTAAAGTCTCCTCTGTGAAGTCTACTGTTTGAAATCTTTGTACGATTTGCTCTGTGTCAAGCTCAGCTAAATGTGCCTTTTCCGTTAAGCGATATGTGATTTTCGATTTGTGATTTGCGATTTGCCTACTCTTATAATCTCCCCGAGGCCAAACAAAGCTTTGAGTTAAAGCCCACAAAGCTTTGAAGTTTAGCTTTGAGTTCCGGAGTTGCCATGGTAACAAGGCTTTATGGAACTTTACATGTATGATGTCATCGGCGCCGTGAACCTGATGGAACTGGGAGGTTTTCAGGTTCTAGAATGTGATGATGTCATACTCCCAGACGGGGCAAGAGCCACGTTTCACCGATATATTTAGTGATGTAAAAATTCACTGTAAATGTTGAATTGTTTAAAAAACTTAGGTTTGGCTCTGGTGGATTTTAAATTGGGTTTATTTAGGCAACATTTATTGTTATTCTGCCTCTTTACATCATATTTACAGACAGTAGGTTGGCTTAATGGCATTTTTGCATCACATTCTAGACACTAGTGATGGGTATTCCAGTTCTTTTTAGAGAACCGGCTCTTCTGGCTCGGCTCACTAAAAGCTGCTGGTTCTTTTGGCTCCCAAGTGGCTCTTCAGATTGTTTTGTTGCAAGCAGGACTGAATCAGGACTGAACCAGGTCTAAACCAGGACTGAAAAAGGACTAAACCGGGACTTATTTATTTTATGCTAAACTACAGTCAAATATGCTCGTTTTTTTATTTTTATTTTTTTTTAATCCTTCGTACACGCAAATTTCTCAAAGTTTCGTTTTTAGCCGCTGCCGCTGTCAAACCACGAATCACGCGGCGTGAAGAGAAAAAAAGTGAGAGAAAGAGAAAACACGGCTCCCAATAAGGATCAGGCTCCCGTCGTTCCCTTTAAAGAGCCGGTTCTAAGAGTCATTTCGTTCGCGACGGACCCATAACTAGTAAAGAAAGTAGCGCTATTAGCCTTTAGCCGTAAATACGTGGGCGCTGCGGTAATTAATTATATGCGCAAATGTCATAATTCACACGTCTGTTCACAGCTCATTTACATATCAATGCAGGTCCAGTAGCAAATATACGGCCAATATAGTCACTTTAGAACAGACCAATAGTAAACAGTCTGTTTATGTGCGGGAGCTACAGCAGCTAACCCATAACAAATGACAAAAACTAGCTTCAGAGTCGACATATTTCCAACACTCACCGCTCATACAGGCTCCTCCTCACATCACAATTCTGCACTAATAAATGTCCTTTTAATCCAGACTCAAACCGATTGTCCGTAAAAAGAATATAATCTCAGTGTTTGGATCTATGTCTGCAGGTGTAAACAAACACACGTGAGTGACGCGACTCTGTGGTGTGTTCAGTACGGACACAGACAAATGACTCCGTAGATAAATACTGATGTGGAGCCACATATTAGGACATTTATCTGTCTGTAAATTGGATTAAATGAACAGAATGTAGAGAGTCTAAGCTTTATAACGAGGTATAACATGCCTATGTGAAATATCGGCCCCTATCAGGCCGATAGCCGATATGCCTAAAGTTGTCCATATCAGCCGATATATCGGTCGGGCTCTATTACAAACCTACGTTTGCGGTCGGGAGGAGCAGAATCCGCAAATGCTCGTGTCTGCAGTGAACACTTCGTCAAAGGTTTGTTACAAAGCTAAATTGTTGTATGTGGTTTACCTAAACATAAATGAATCATTAACGACTAACGATGTTTGTTGACATTAAATAGTTCGGATAGATCGGTTACTGCCGATACACTGGGGTCCGGTCAAGCGGTAACGGCGGGAAACGGGTAGATTTTTGACATTCAAATAGTTCTCATTCAGAAACTAGAGGGACTATTGAAATAAGTAAAGTATCAGAATGTAGGAAAGAGTTAACACTCCAACAGGGTAAAGTTAAACCTGTGATATTCTTTCAAGTTGTTGACAAAAAAATTTAAAACTCATGTCGGTAACGGAGGAAATGGTCCAAATGAGCTCAGATTTGACATGTCACATCTACAGACATAGCTTCACTCAAATCTTCCATGTTTTTGGGATACTCCTTACGGTTCGCCTGTAGCACGCCGGCGAATAACGCCTTCATTTCCTGTTTTTTTGGTGACCTGTCACGGCCACAGGCATTGTCGTAGAGAGCTCAAACTCAAATCACAATTGTGTGATCCAGGCCTGAATGTAATGAAATATGAAATCTAATAAAAGTGAACTCTATAGCGCCCCCTAGCATAGACGTGAAACGTCAACATTATCGGATTTGGACCAAATTCGGAAATTAAATTCTATGCATGATGACAAGCAAAAAAGTCTATTACGGACAAATTGCATTTTCTACTACTGGCCAGCAGGGGCGCAAAGACTCCCCCAAAAAATAGTTTAAAAATGATTGCACCCACAGGGTTAGTCCGATCGTGCGCGCCCGGGGCGAGGGCCACCATCGCCGCGCGCGGCTTTAATGTCTCTTTGTTGTTTAAATGTGTAAAAACAACAATAAAAGATCCTAGCGGTAGCCTATTTGTGAGAATATGGATCTATGACTATTACTCAGACCTCTGTGTAGGCTAGCTGATTGCACTTTAATCACTGTATGTTTAAACATACAAGCTGGTGTGTAGGGCATCGTTTTAGCAAACAACCAGGCATTTAGAAACAAAATCAGTTTAAGGTGAAGCTAAAAGATGTTCCAAAGTGGTTACTTGAACGATGATTTTGAAATTGAGGATACCATTTGAAGCCATTATCAATCGGACTGATTTAAATGTATAGCAGCCCATAGATGGTGTGCATGCTATTAGTTATCCTTAAGGTCAAAACAAACATTCTACTTTCAGTGCATATTGTTATGGAGAAAAGATGTACATCTTGATAATAAATAGTAATGAATTAGCAAAGCCTGGTGAGTTTTTTTTAATATACATGCTAATCAACTTTACACCTGAAGACAGCAGGCTTCCCCAGGGTGGAGACAATTGTGTCTGCTGAGCCTTTACACATGTTAATGACTCAGGTAGAAATCACATTCATTTACACAAAGACAGACTATGACAGAAATCTGTCTTCACAATATAATAGAAATAATTTAAAATGGATATCAAAAACTGAAAAATAATATATAAAAACAACTCAATTGTAGAGAGAGACCCTAATAAAATTATAAGAACAATGAAGTCAGACTGACACTATTTGCAAAGGTCACTGTCGAATCTGTGAAGTCTAATCACCAATTTTTTAAAGTCTTATCCTGTTTTCATTGCAACATCTAAGAAACAATGCAGACTCATCAAGCTTTTTCTGTTCCGATATTATTGTGGGTTTAAGAAATAGTCCGGACTCTCTCAACCCTTCCTCTGTAGTACAAGGCTTCTGGGGTTGCGTATAAGCTGTTTGACCCTCACCACGCAGACTTGCTTTTGTACAACTGTGGTTCTGATGAACTTCTAAAGCACGCAATGTGGCAAGACGCTTTCCACATTGACCACAGGGATAAACTACACTGGGTGATGAGAAATGCTTTTTCTGGTGACGCAGAAAAGCTTCTCTGGACCATAGTGCCTTATTACACACATTGCATGGGAAGAACAGGTCTTTAGAGTGTCTGAGTTTGTGGCGACTGAGAGATGCTACAGATGCAAACTCTTTGTGGCACTTATCACATCTGAGGTACAGCTCACGGTGGAGTCGCCTATGTATCCATAGAAGTAGCCGGTCTGCAAATGCCTCCTCACACGTGTCACATTTGTAAGGTTTATCCGTGTTATGAGAGTCCTTAAGTTCCATGAGAGCGTAAGCTTCTTTAAAAGAGGCCCCGCACTGGTCGCAGTTGTGTGGCCGCTCCCCTGTGTGGATTTTCTGTTGTCTTTTGAGGTGATATAGTTGTGAGAAACTGTGACCACATAAGTCACAACAGTAAGGCTTTTCCTCCATGTGAAGATGTTTGTGAGTTATCAGCTTGTCTATTCTGGAAAGAGTAACTCCACACACATTGCAGGTTAAATATTTATGATCAGACACATCCTGTTATCTGTTATGTGTTATCTTGTGCTTTTTTAAAGGCTTCTCTGAGATAAACACTCTTTCGCATTTATCACATTTAAAATAGCCTTCCTTGGAGTGGTTATAATAATTATGTTTTATTAACTGTGATGAATATCTGAATCTTTGCCCACATTGGTCACAGCTGTAAGGTTTGACGCTGGGGTGTGATCGTATATGTATTTTAAGATGGGACTTGGTACAAAAAACTTTTTCACAGTGATCACAATTGAAGGTGTCACCAGTATGAATGCGCTCATGTGACTGAAGTGTGCAGGCTGTAATAAAGGTCTTGCCACACACTGCACAGCTGTAGGTTCTTTCACCGGTATGCCTCTGCCGATGGACTTGTAGTACATACAGTGAAGAAAGAGACACTCCACAGATGTCACATGTGAAGTCACCTTTTTTATGGCGAATATTTTTATGGGATAATCCTTCAGAATTTGTTGACGGCTGCTCACACTGGTTAATAAAAGGCTTTTCTTCAGTGTGGACTTGTTTGTGGCCTTTCAGGTGATTTGTAGCCTTCTCAGGCTTATTTTCCTCCATAATATCCGTTGATGGTCCACAATTTACACCTAGAACAAACAAAAATGAATGAATAAAATTACAGTTGTAATTAAATTCAGTCATTCAGAAAATCAGTTGTTCATTATAAAAATAAATCAACTGAAGCCTCCCTATACATGTTTGGTTGCAGTATCAGTGTCATTTTCATATTAATTACACCTGTACACTTTACAATTACACATAACTAAAATGTTTTCTTGATTTTTTTGTAACAAACCCTAATTTGATACATATTTTCCCATAACATTTCCAACACGTTTTGCAACATGTAATAATTTACCTCCCATATACACTGTTGGCATTGCCAGGCAACCACTGGCACCCTTTTACAGCACTTTTTAGATGGCCACCAGAATGTAGTGGATAAATATTTTGCCAAGTACCGTCAATATTTATTAAGTAATTTTTTTCTGGTAATTGTAGGGAGACTAATGAAAGGGGTCAATGGTTAAAGGAAGGGTAACTGATATTAAAGTTTGGAATTTAGGAGTTCTAAGTTAAAGCACCACTCACATGGCCTTTGTGAGTGTTTGGCTCTGACTAGAAGTAAATTCGGGGCACCATTCAACAAATGTTGAGAAATATTACCAATACAATATAATCAATTACCTACATTAATTCACAAATTAATAATTAATTAAACAATTGATCTGAAGGTTCATAAATTCTTGTACATATCAGTGGAAATGACATCACTGGAAATATCACTATTAACAAATAGCAATAGTACCAAAGCAAATTGTGGTTTATGAATATTTATTGACAAAGTTAAAAACCCTCACGCTCTCCTCGGGGTCACATTAACCCGAATAATTTTTTTTTTCCTTTCCGCTCTCTTGGGGCAGGTCAATCAGACCCAAAAAATTATTTTCTCGCCTGGCGAGAATTAATTTGAAAATATTTTTTGGGTCTGATTGACCTGCCCCAAGAGAGTGCGAAGGAAAAAAAATATTCGGGTCAATGTGACCCAGAGGAGAGCGTGAGGGTTTTAAACAAACAGCATTTCATTATCAAATATGCAAATGAGTGTAGGTCGCTCTAAACTAGTGTCAACTTGAAGGGTTACCTACCTGTGTTGAGTCTAAATTGATAAAGCAAGCCATTGTGTGACACATACACCCCAGGGAGCGTGGAGATGTCCAGTCACCATGTGCTCCTGTTAGGTACAATGAAGGTTTGAGTTTCTCAGAATGTCAGTTCTGAAGAATGGACCAAGGCCACAATAAACACAATAGTTCATTGAATGAATTGTTCAGTTAATTCCTCATCTTTCTCTGGAGAAAGTCCATTGGCTTGAGATTTAGAGATCCAGATTGTAAAAAGAATCCTTGAGAGGGTCTTTGTGTGAGATAGCATGACTGGAAATGTCTTTACAGAACACAAGTCAATAAATCTTAATTTGGGCTGACAGGTCCAAGATAGGGCTGGAGAAAATGGAGGAAGGGTAGTGTGCCGAGGCATTGTCCAAACTTTGGTGCAAGTCTATTTCATAAAGATTCGATAGCCATGATTTCACATTTTCCATAGGTCAAAGGTCAGTAACACTACATAATCCAATCCAGTTATGACCAACAACTAAACTTCTTGACCACTAAAAGTACAAAATGTGGGTCATATCTATAACCAAAATCTCAGCTGGGACAATCATTGTAATTTTTTCTCTTCTGAAGCTTACTTTACAAACTTTCTTGAGTCACAACGGAAACTATTTGGACACAGTAGCTCACACATCACAATAAATATAATAACAAAGAGCAAGTTTGTCTGTGCTCAAATAATATCCCTTGTGGATTAATTCAGTAGTTTGTCTCACTATTCTTGGATGAATCGATTGAGATGCGTTCGAATACCATATGAAAATACTCACAGGGAGCTCATTCATAAGAAGCATAGGTTACACAATTACATCAGGCAAACTCGACTTTAAATAGTAGAAAACGCTTTAATTACCTTAATGTAGATAAAACTGCAGCGGTATTTGGTTCCCCTCGGTTCAGTATAATTGTAAAACTCACAGAACTAAAGCCAGACAAGGCTCACTCTTTTCTTCTCCTCCTTCTGCTTCTCCTTCTTCTTCTACCACTTCTACTTCTTCTAGTGGAGTTTTATTGGCGGTTGGCAAACAACTACTGGTGCATTACCTCCACCAACTGATAAGGAGTGTACATTGAATTGCGACTTTCAAATCAAAATCAAAATCAAATTAAAATAAAAAAAAACAAAAAAAAACAAGAGTGATCAAATAATAACTAAAGCAAATAAATCAAACACTGTTAATCAAATTTAATATCCCTAACAAGCTTAAATAAAAATGCTGCTGCAATAATTCTATTATGTCAAATTTGTTGGGCTTACTTGCTTGTTTGAATTTTCTTCTTTGTCTTACTACCGCTACCTACTGTCTCGTGATGTGTATCATCAGGGAGAGTAAGAAGACCTACTTCAAGTTACATTTTACAGTGGGGTTGGAGAAAAAAATATGTCTGATAATACAACCCAATGTCCTTATCAAATATCCTATCAATACAATACCCTACCATGTTCTGTATCACCTTAGTTTTACCTAATATTCCCTGTAGAATACCAAGTTTGTTTGTACATGTTCTTGAGTATCATGTTTCTCTGTGCCGCATACTTTCTGCATTCCTGTAACATGTGAAACATTTTCAAACAGCCACTATTATTCTTAGCCTACAAATCAAACAGTTTACGTTTTCCCACCAAACACCAAACAAGAGCTCTGCAGACATCTAAATACCTGTAAAAACATAATAAAAAAATTTTTTTAACCATACTGAGAAGGCATTGATTACAAGTTGGCTTTTTATTAATGTATTTTTTAGGTTTGATTGGCTTCACCACATGCATGATGCTGCCTTACCTCTTATGTTCAGCTCCACTCATCATCTCATTGAATTCAAAACAACATCCTACTATAATGTTGAGGTAACACTGAGGTAACACAGATCTGGTCTCAGAATGTTAAAGTTCAGTTTAGGAGAATAAAAGTAAATGGACTAAGGCATAAATGTGTAAATAAACAGAATAATTATACTAGAATAGAGTTGATCTCCATCTAAAATACAGTAAAAATATATCATAAATGAGGACAGATAAGTGTTTTATTTTGTGACTTTGTAACAGATGGTCATACCACATTTTGATGAGGTGTTTGCCTTATATTGGGCTGGACAAACATAAATTGACTGAATGGAAGATATGACCCAGCAAATGTAATGAATTAAATTGTGTCTCAAGGCTAATCTTGGGCTAAAACAGATTTTTGACCCAATTAAACCTACGCCTAATTCTCCCTTCAATACTTTTCAGTTTAAATAATGTCTTCTATATTTGTGAGTTAATTAAATGGTACGTTGTCTGAAATGTTTGAAGAAAAACTAATTTTAATAAATTCTACCAAAGTGTATGTTTTATGTAAATATTTTTCTGCCAAGACATGATTCAAAATTATTTAGAAAAAATAATGGGAATATTTCTCCACAGTTAAAGAATTTGTGTGCTTTAATTTGGGGTTAGTACTGAGTGTTCTTAAGTATAGCACTGAGAAAAAACGTTAGACTGCCTTTTCTTCAGATACTTTGCACAAAAAGCATACAGGAAAATCGCAGTCTGTCAAATGCTTTTCTCCATGTAGTTGTCATTGCTCTGTCTAAAATGTTCCACACTATGACATTAAACAGTTCTAACTTACATTTATTAAATTACAGGTGGCTTTATAGCTCAGAAATACCTAGAAAAAAGGCATTCTGACTGTGAGTGGGGTTGCCTCTCCACAGATCTGACCTGTAATTTGGTCTGATTTGATCTCCATGAAGATAGAAAGATTTAATGCCATACTGTGAAACATTCCAGACAGAACGATAACATCTCAGCAGAGAAAAGCATTTGATGGACCCTCCACCAGAAAACTTACACAATGCATCTTTAATAGTATGAATCTTACTTTACTTACTTTACCTTTCCTAGTTTTGACTCTTATCAATGTTTTAGGGTCAGAGTGCATGAAACCCACAGACAGTAACAGACAGGGTTATACCCTCCAAGTGTTGTTATGTAAATTCCCTGTCAAGGAATGTTGACGATTGAGCTTCACCAAATTGTCCAGACACATGCATGTTCTTAGGTGGCAGGAGGAAGCCAGACAGGACCTGCAGAAACTCAGACAGGACATGCACACTACTTTTTTTCATACTCCAAATTATTGCAAAAAATAACCCTACTTATAAGCCAGTTATTCTGTTGGTTAGTGCTGGCTCTAAGGGGAGCCTAATCCATATATTTTAGGATTATTAAAGGGCATCTGGGTTATATCATTTATTTGGCACTGTAGTTTGCCCATATCTGTGACAAAAGAGGATAGTTTCTTCCTTCATTCTTACCAGTAATGATGAGAAAAGTCATTACTAACACTGTGCAGCTCTCCATTAAACAGCCATGTACTGTATTACTCACACACGAAAAAATCTAAACCAAAAACATATAAAAAGTATGGCATATATACTCTTGTGTTTCTCTAGTTTACAACCTGATCGATGTGGCTTGCGCGTCCCTTGCCAGGGTCCATAATATCCTCCTTCTCAGTTGTGCTTATTGTCCAGAATAAGATGGAGCCGTCCCCACTTTGCATTGGCAACCATTTTAATTCTTGTCAAGCTTCAGACCAGAGATTAAAGGATTGACAACAAAGGCGAGCAACAATCAGGCAAAATAATATGACCACAAAGCTAATATGCACCATTGTATTTTATCATAAAACAGTGTCATATACAGAGACATATAATTTAGCCATTGACAAGCTTGTTCAAAGCCTTTAAAGCATTCAGCTCTAAACATATCCATGATAAAAAAAAAAAGATTCATTGTTGCTCTATACTGTATATGCTTCTCAATAACAGAATGAGGAGCACATAATTTGTATTATTCATGTGCACCTTACAGTGGCCATAATATTTTGACTGGTTGGTGTTTTATAATTGTCTGTAAGAGCTGTACACATAAAAGACAGAGCCATTGACTCCATCCATCCAAGTCCTAGAAAAATGGATCCCATCTCCACATATGTGCCATATATAGTTTATATTTCATTGATTGTTCTTTCTGAAGGCCGGTACTCCTCCCTCCCCTTAGGAGAAGACATGTAAAAGGATTGGGTCTTGCGTTTTAGGCGGGCCCTTTTGGTGGCCAGGGACAGACTGTGCTTGCTGGAAGCGATGATGTCAGAGATGAACTTCTTGCAGTCCACACAAACCTCCATCGAGGCCCAGTCCTCCGTCAGCTCAGACGGTAGCTCCAGCTCCTCGTGGGATTTCAGGGAGCCATGTTTGGAGAATCTGAAAGTATAGGATCATGGGAAAACAAGGGTCCAAGGGTGAGTTTGTAAATTGTCTATATATATATATATATATATATATATATATATATATATATATATGAAGGTTCCAGAGTATTAAAATACTACTTAACCAGTTTCTGTGCTGAAAGTAGACTCTTGAGATTGCAGAGAATACTATCCATAGAATATATACTATAATGTTTGGTGAAAGTAGCCCTAGGATACTGAGTATAATAGTAATAATACATTAGCATAATAATGGATGGCATTTCACTGCATGCATGCCCCAAGCCACTTTATGATACTTAATAGCATCTTCTTGTAACATCCCCCCACTGTCCACTAGAGGTAGTTAGAGCCCAAATAGACAATAGATCAATATGCCTCATTACACTAGATGTAATATTCTATCATTTGTTTCAGTCATTTCCAAGTGTAAAGCATTAAACTTGGACTTACTTGGACATAGTTTTTTGCAGGCCATGGCGTTGTGAACTGCTGGAGGATTTGTCTCCTTTCTGAGGCTGAGGAGCCGACGTCACAGATGAGGCCTTCCCTACTGCTTTGAGTCTAGCAGCCCTCAGATTTGGAGATGGTGAAGCTTCAGTCACCACTGGTGGAGTGGAGGGTCTTGGTGCAGTGGAGGGTCCTGGTGCAGTGGAGGGTCCTGGTGCAGTGGAGGGTCCTGGTGCAGTGGAGGGCCCTGGTGCCACTGAGAGCCCCTGCCCCACTGAGGCCATGGCAGTTAACCTGTCCCGGGGCAGAGTGTTTGTGGAGCCAATGGAATAGATGGGTAGGCTGGAGTAGGGTTTGGACGGCAGCCGCATCTGAAAATCAAGAAACACTTTATGAAACATATGACTACAGCAAGGATTACTGATTTTGAAGTGAATACATTTATTATATGTTTATTATTAATATTTATTGCAGATAATGTAATATTTATTTAAATAGAAGTCTCACCTTTTTGCAACATTGTGAACAAACAGGTCTGCAAAAGATAAAACATTGCATCATGTTTTATATTTAAGTTTAAATATTTAATGGAAGTGAAGAAATCAATAACTTACTTTTTGCAAAATTGACAAATGTATGACCAGGTGAAAAAGGAAAATCTCTTTGTCCGACAACAGAAGCAAAGCTGAAACAGACAATAATATTCATCTTAATGGTAAAATGATAGCAAACAATTAATTAACCCTGTTTAAATACATTTATTTTATTAAACCTTTATAAACCAGGGCTGTTCAAATGAGATTATAAAACTTTTTTTAATTAAATGCTGACCAAGACAGTGGCACAGTGCAGCTAGTTTACTCGTAACATCAGTACAATATTTAGACTTTACAATAAATTACTACCTAAAAACAGTTACACTTTTTTTTTTTTTTAAACCTGATTCTATTCTTTTCTCTAATCTATATTAGATACCCTACTTTCATTTGAAGCCACTACTTTTTGCCTTATTACTCTTTTCTATTATGTAAAAAATGTAACAGTAATATATTACGTTTGTCACTTTAAGTGTAATATGGACATATTCACCTTGCCCTTTTTGAGAGCCGTGTAGATGTCTTTGTACTGCTGAAACTTCTCCAATTCAGCTTTGACCAAAACCTGTCGAATGTGCATCACCTCGTCCACAGTGAGGGACAGGCACTCCACTGGGAAACAGAACTCCTCCTGATCAACCACATAACAGCACACAAGTCCTGACACAATTTTAGTAGAATATTTTTGATTGGGCAGCAGGTATTTCCACACTGTCTAGCTAATCCACTTATGTAGGAGTTGTCTGATTAGTTTGATATCTAATCAGCTATTAAAATGACATGGATTCACTGTTTGCATGTTACATCATTAGGCAAATGAATAAACTAAAATGGAGTTTATGAAATGATGACTCAGTTAAAATGGGCTAAAGAAGAAAGCAAAAGTGTCTTGTTATTGATCCAAGGACGAGCAAACCTTAACAGTCTCAAATCGACTGGTGCAAAAGCCCAAACACAGAGTAAAAAGTGCTTTGAGCAGCTGCCTTACAAAAGCCTCAACAGGAAAAAAGCTCCAGAAAGAGACAAGGATGCCAACCTGAACAAGAGGGATTTTATAAAATGATAAATAATATACAAACAATCTAACTATTTTCTGTTGTTGCAGTTGAATCAATCATACAACACATTATGGTCATAGTATTTTTTCAGTGGTTATATTTAAGTAATAAAAGTTATAGTCTTGATACTAACTGTAGTAAAATGATTAAAACATTTTTCACTGACCAGAGACTTGGAGCTCTGTCTGGAGGGCGGCTGGAACAGTTTGACGTTGGTAGGAGTTTCTTTTTCTATGGAGTGCCTTCTCTGAGGCGTCTTGCGTCTCTCGGGCTGAGGAGTGGATGAAATCGGCAAAAACATGGGTGGAGCTGTGGACAGATAAAACACTATCAGAAAGAAATAATGCAATCAACAAAACAATGGCCTTAGCAAGTTTTTCATTATTCATTCAGTGCTTTCAGTACTGCCCTCTGGTGGTCAGTAGAGATGAACTAAAACGAAAGTTGCGAACGTAATTATGGATGGAGCCAGAGAATCTCTGTCTCACAAGATCCTCTTGTGTTCACACGAGAAGAATCTGCAGGAACAGAGCTTCAAATGACACGAGGCTACAGCCTCTGATTGGCCATCCGACTGTCACTGGTGTGATGTTGTTGGTATCGATACTCATTTAGTGCTTCAGTGCAGTACTACCCTCTGGTGGCCATCCAGGATTCATAGAATCAGAGTTACATTTGTAACACTCATTTTAAACTTAGTATAATTCTTCTAAAGCAGACCAAAACAATAAAACAACTTTAAGCAAATTTACTGAAATCACAGAGAAGGACTCACTTTTTTTGCCAATGACTGATTCTGGTGATGTATCATCCATCATTGATGTGGCCACACTAGAGCTGCTCGCTGATGTCCGTAAAAACATGTCATCCTAAATATATCAAATGTATGAGAAAATATGAACTGTGGATCTAAAGATGCTGCTGTATAGAATAAAATAATATGCAGATTAAATCTAACTTACATCTGAGTCCGAACTTTCAAGTTCAGCCAGACAGGGGGCCTTGAGCAGCCTCTTTCTCTGAGGGGCTGACTGGGACCCTGGGGCCTCGGTCCTGGAGGTTCCCTCTGCTGCACCTGCCCCATTCAGCAGTGACAGGGTACTCGACGTCCTCCTACCCATGTAGGGACTGAACTCATCTACACACCACCACAAGACAAGCAGAAATCAGTCATCCAGACCAATCAGTGACTTGGAAATGAATCCCAAAACTCAGACTTAAGAAAACAAAAGATATATGCAGGCTATAAAGGCATTTGGTAATTTACTTGAACATATTTATTTGTGTCATTGTCTAAAATCAAAATATAATATGTTAATGAATTTTAATAGCTACATGTTATAATTAAATAGCTTATGTAGCTAGGATTCCCAGATAAGTATCTGAGTTTTGATATTCATTTTGCGGTAAAAAGCAGAGGGTGAGTTTAGTTGGTTTGAAAGAAGCCAAAAAAGCAGGGGTTTCACACAGAGCATGAATGTTTTGTTGATACAATATTTAGGGCCATATGTTCAGGCAAAGTAGGAGTTGATTACGAGTACTTTATAATGACCATCCTTACCAAATGTCAATCTTTTGAGAGCACTTGCTTATGGGGCAAAGAACTTGAATGCAGCAACATACTGAAAGTTTATTGAGTTTATTTAAAGAAAGAATTTGGGGTGTTATGAAAAACTGGGGAAGAAAAAAAAGCTAAGAAACTATTTCCCTTACTGACCCAAACGTCTTCGGACAGGCACAAAGCAAATATTGACTGACTAGTGATCATTTATGGCGGAATTGAGTTTTAAGGGAAATTTGCTACCATTAAGCATTTTTTCTTAATCAATGCACTCTTGTCTTTATCCCATAGACTGCATACAGTATGTAAATGGACATAGCAAACCCGCAAGCAAATAGGACGTGCTGATGGGGGCACTTCCGGCTCTATCCAATTAACTTTGCATTGGAAAATTGTCACCCCCTCCATAAGTGCTGCTGTAAGTCTCATTAATTTGATCTTAAAAAGTTTGTATTAACCTGCTCTACGTGATCGTGGTGTTTTTTATCGTGCTATTTTGTCCATAAATAAATTCCTATTCCTAATATGGAACTTGATTCCAAATTCGCTCCTATGACCTCTAGCATCGCAAGCTTTATTTGACTAGAGCTGCACACTATGGATGACATCACACCCCCTTAGTCCACTTCTTTATGCAGTCTATGCTTTGTACCAAATACCAATTATTTCTATTGTAGTTCACGTAGAATGAAATAGAGGAAACATTAGTTGACAGCCAGGGAGGTTGCAATAGGTTGTGTGGTTATGAGGTAATCCAGGCCATTTTATCTGCATTTTTGCTTAGGTTTATACTTTACCTAGTCCTGTACGAAACAAGTCCTGGGGCATACTGCGAGTTTTGCCAAAACCTAAAATGGGATACCTTCTTCGTTACAAATAAAGTTTCATTTCATAATTCACCTTGTAGACCACACATAGTTGCTATTACTTTCATCATAAAACCACAGACTTTCTTCCAAACAGTAGAAGTTCCCAATTAAAAAGAGAGATTTCTGTCAATATCCCCAAAACTGGTAAATCCAAGTAAATCTAAAAATGAAGGACCTGTATTTTTGTATGAATGAGAGGTGATAGAGCGTGTGCAATGGTGGGAGACATTGGCTGCAGCAGGACAAAGCATCTACCATTAAAAAGTCTACAGTAATACTTGGCACAGTTACAGCTTAAATAAAAATGTCAATCCTGTCTCATTATATTCCTCTCACGCAAGAAAACCATTTGGGACTGCAGTGAAGTTTGAGAGACTCTAAAAGTGTTTTTGGCCACAGAGAGAGCCTCATTCAAACTGATTCTGCAAAGTCACTGTGGAACATAGAGGGCTCTTTTGTGTAAAACCTGGAGAACATTTTCTGTTTACAGTCTTCATTCAGTGGAAATATTAAATGTTGTCAAGCAGGTCCTAAATCACACAAAGACTCTTGTGAGCTTTTATGTTATAATGTTGTTATCTCCTCAAAACCATACTTGGAGTTGTGTTTTGTGTCATTCACACATATTTGAGTAATCCTACATTATGAGTCTGTCTACATTTCCAAAGCTTGTGATGTCATGAAACAGTTTTCAAGTTAAAAGCCAAGTTTTACTTTTGTTTCTTAGAGTTTGGCAATTCTGGAGTGATTCTTGTATTACCACATGACATCAGACAGTGGACTAGAGCATTTTCTGTCTTCTGAGAGAAGAACTAAATATGCACGGTTTGTGTGTTAAACATGTGTGAATGAAACAAAACATAACTTCAGGGATGGTTTTGATGAGGAAAGGATCAGAAAATATGGGCCCTTTAATGTACGTGTAGCACCTAAATTACTCCAGTACAATAAACCAAATGATTTTTACCAGCTTCTTCTGCCCATAGACCAGTGTCCCAAACCATTACATGATGTCCCAACAACAAACAGCAAAGCATGAAATGATCACAGGTACATACTTAAAACAGTTACATATGCGTGTGTTAGTTTGACTAGACACAAAGAAGCCAGGTAAGCAGCAGGTGAGACTTTACCTGACGCATCAAAACTGACAGACATGCTAAGTGGCCGAATTACTGTAAAGAGAAACAGTCATGGCATCGCACATTGTTATTTAAGGAAAACGACTTACTGATTAGGGCTTATAGACAAATAGCAGTAGTTAGCATGTTAGCATGTACTCTTAGCATTACACAGTTTGTTAGCTGAATTACAGACACTTAGCATTATTATTTGTAGCTTTCACTATATTGCAAACAATATAGGAAAAGAAATAATAAGAGGCAGTACTAGTAGCAACAGAAATATTGAAGACGACATAAGCTTCACAAGCAAATAATAATAATAATACAAAAAAACAACAGTAGAATTACAGCTGTTTGCTTTTCAGGTTAAAGATGCAATAGTCAACGGTTACATTACATGGGCTGAATGATTATTTTTTCAATTCTACAGGCAATTTCTCAGTTCAGCATGGTTATAAGAATCAATTTGTGTTTTTTGTTCATAGAGCACATAATATACAAGTAAAAAAAGATGAGAGGACACTGACTTATAAATAAACTGAGGTCAAAGAGGTTAAATAGCTTAGCAGGTTAAATACGATAATCTGACAAAATACCCCAAAATGGCTGTTTGTGATTCTCTATTTGAAACTTTTCAATGTACCATTTTGTATTTGATTAATCATTTAGCCCATCAATATTTAGTGTATAATTATGTAAGGAGTGTATACTGTAAATAGTGATTTGAGTCTTACCTAGCCTGCTTTTGCGGACCATATCAGGTGACACAGGCCTCAGTTTCCTCTCAGACTTGATCTCCTCCAGGATTCGCTCATGAAGAGTGGGAGGGGGCTGCGCTGGAGGTTTCAACTTACGCGCTGAGACCTGCCATAGCAATAATGAACGTGAATAGGATCTATAATAAAAAACACCAGTGCCACAAGGGGTGAAGTGCTTTGCTCAAAGACACAAGTGCAGTATGAACCAATAGAAAGAGCCACTAACTATTGAATCTATTGAGCAAATGCCACTCAAAGCCTTAGGAATAACATGTCTACTATATAATTATAGTCATCAGTGGATCAGTTTTTAATATTTTAAATAGCAATATTGGTCTGTTAAGTCTACTAACTTCCAAAAATGAAGGACTGATTTCAGCTTGCTCTTTTAGCACTTAAGTCTGGCTGTTCTGATAAGCTGTCGTAAAGTTGATCATTTATGAGAATCATAGAGTTCCATCATGTTAGAACCTAACAACATGAGGTTTGAAGCTGTGACATATCAAACGGAACCACACAGACTCCACAAACATGAGGAGTGCTATGACAAATGAAGAAAGAGAAAATATTGTTAAAAATTGTTCATTTTACTCACAGGGTTGAGAGGAGGTCTAGATCTGATGAACTCCAGGATGACTTCATGGGCACTTTTCTTTAATCTGGGAGGAATGTCCCCATTCACCTGTGTAGAAAAGCATAAATATTATCAAAATGCAACAAAGTACGTAAATCAGAATCATAAATATGCAACATCTGGTGTCCAGTGTGCATAGTTTTATTTCATTTTATATATTTTACATATCCCAACATTTGCTTCACAGGATTTTACATAAGAAAAACAATGAAACTGATGAAACTGACCATGACTTTGCGCAGTTTATATCTTTTGGAGCGAATGTCATCCATTAACATCTCATAGGGGGTGAGTTGGTACTCAATGGGCAGAGGGTTGTACTGACGCTCCTGCACCTTCTTCAGCTTTACTCCGTCACGAAGGTTCCGCATCACCTGTACCCAGCACCGTGCCTGAGACACACCAAGAGAAGAAAAATCACTTCTCTACTATATACTATATGTCTTTAGTCTGAGTTTCTGAGTGTCATACAGGAACCCCCTACAAACTGCCCTGGCATGACACTGCCATTACTATTATTTGCAAATGCTGAAAATGTCTTTATGAACATACCCAGTCTGCATTTTGTAGTTCATTGAGCTCTTGGCCAGGCTCCTCTGAGGAATCTTCCTCCATTTTACGCAGATTCTGGTTAAAAAACAACATAAAACATAAAAACATAAGAGAGGAACCCAGATTGTTTATCTTAATAATTTAATCAAAGAATATTGTGTACCAGTAGTTGTCAAAAAGAACAACAAATGTAGACATTTCTTGCAAACACTACAAACAATACTCATGTGGAGTTAAATAACAATCTCAGTCACACATGTTAGATGGTAATTTCATAATGCATTTATCCACATTATGTCAGTCATGAGAGAATATTAAAGCACAATATGTTGCTAAAAAGATATACAACGATAAACAATAGTAATATGTTTTATGACACTAGCACGATAACAATAAAGGAGGTAATCCCAGTAAACATTTTTTAAATTGACAGTATCATTAAGAGGCATGAGCTACAACAATTAAAAAGCAGAGCAGTAATTAGACATAGGAATTACTTTTTCAACCCTCTGTAGCTCAAACCTTTTACAAAAAAAAAACAAAAAAAAAACAAAACACAAATCTCCCCACTATTGCAAAGAAACATGATAAATATTGTGCCCCAAAATATATTGTTCCAGCTTTAATTTATTGAACAATAAGTCGATATAGTAACTGTAGTGACAGGCCTAGTCATGAAACTGACAATGTCATATTTGCAAATACTGAAATGCTGTGCCATATAATAGCAAGAAGAGCTATTCTTGTGGCTTTATCCTACACAATATCCATCAAAAGGTCATTCAAAAACTAAATAAATACTTTATTGTATAGGCTGACATAGAAGAATTTGTTACACTTGAAGCAGTAATGAGAGAAGAAATTGTGGTGTACTTGTTATGGTAATGGCATATAAAATGTAGTAATAGATAAAGTTGCTGCAGTACAAGTAGTAGTTGCAGGTTTGACATATGCATAGTAGGTACAATACTACTATCACTGGTAGTAGTAGTACAAGACCAAGTAGAGTTTATATTATCTCATTATGCTATTAATTTGAGTGACAAATCATGTAGCCCCTTCGGAGCAAACATTTGCATTTCTAAAGGGTCCCAGGGTTGTTTTAGTGATGAGGAGAGAATCTTAATTAAACCCAGAGCAAACAGCAGCTAAATGCTCATGTCAGTAGCTAGGACACTGCTCTGCTTGCCTACACTCTGTCACTCTTGTTGCAGACATAGCAGAAGCCTATAGTTGATTCAGTGAATGGTGAATGATTCAACAGTTTTTTTTTTATTGCATTTCTTTCAGCGGGAGGTGACTTTGTGGAGACAAAAAGAGATTCTGTCAGCAAATGTGGGGTTGTGGGGAACAGCTACAGTGCTTACAGAGAATGGAGAAGAAAGCAGCAAGAACTTAAATTAAAAGGAAACACAGCACCCATGCATGTATAATGTAGACCTCAATATTCTATATTATTCAATTCAATATACTATTAGTTACAAAATTCATAAAGTCATAAGTCTCTCAGAACAGATAAATAAAGAGGGTTCACTGGACTGGCTCCACCTTGCAAGGATAAAGTCTAGACCCTTGGCCTTAACACAGACAAATTATTTAACTTGTTCCAGGCTAAATAAAGTATTTTATAGCATACCATATCAGGAATTTGCTCATTCTAATTCTGGAAATAGCCAGGAAAGGTTTTATTTTCAGTTCAATTTTGACTATAAACATTTTTATCAAACAATAAAACTAGACCATCAGTTGGATTAGTTGTAATGTAGAATATTAAAGACATAAGCTCAATGGTGGAAGTAATTCAATCTACTATTATGCAACACTCAGGGTCTTTCAAGTTGCTTTCTAGTTCTAAGAGCTGCACTTGTCCCCATGTCTTTTTTTCTATGGCCACCTTTTCAGCTTTCTCCACTCTGCAATAAGAGACTTTCCTGACAGCATTATGTAACCGTCCAAATCCCCTCCATTCATTCGGACACAGTAAAAAGGGCAGGAGTAGAAATGGTACATAGAGGAGAAACCCTGAGGAAACACCGACCTTTTTCCACAGCTGAGATCACAACAACTTATACAATTTTTTTGAAGTACATAAATATATTTATAGGGTTAATTATAACTTAAAGGTACTATATTATGCAAAATTGACTCTTGTGAGTTTTTAGTTCTGTTAGAATGCTGTTACCTCATCAAAAACATACCTAGAATTATGTTTTATTTCATTCACACCCTGCATTATTAGCCTGTCCACATCTCCAAAGCTCAAAATGTTTTGTACCACCTTATAATGTCATGTAGTATTTTTCAAGTTAACACCCACCTTTTGCCTTTAGTTCAGAGCTGTGAAAGTGTATGATGGAACATTTCATGTACTACCACATGACATCCCTATGTAGAATAGGGTGTTTCCTTGTTTGAGAGAGATGAACTCAGCCTAAATATGCAGAGTTTGTGTGTTAAACATTTGTGAATGAACTAAAACATAATTGTGGGTATGTTTTGATGAGGAAACAACATTGTAACATAGATCAGAATGTAGCTCAATTTGGGCCCTTTAAAGGTAAATTGTGTACTATTGTTGCTTTTTTGTGTATGGGTGGTTGACAGCTGGAGAAAAAACACTAACTACAGGCTTAGGGAGTGGTACAGCTTGGACAATTGTCTGTCCACCATGGGCCGAATTGTGGGGGAAAAGTCCAGTGCTGTTTTTTGGTCCCAGTCCACCCCTGTTTATTGTCACATTACAGACATAGAGAGTGGACAGACATACAGACATACAGACATCACCACCCGTATCTCATGTGTAATCATTAAAGTGTTAAGAACAGCTTGTTATGCACACTAAATGCACACATTAGAACCATAGAGACATAATGACTTTACAATGTGGAGAGACTTAATCGTCAAGATATACAATCACAAGACCAAGTAAAAACTCCTTGTTAATGAATTCCTGCTTTGAGCGTCAACATTTCCGCAAAGGATCAGCTGACTGCACTACTGTCTGCAGGCTATAGTTAAAAAAAAAAAAAAAGTGCTATTACATGCAAGCAAACATAATTAAGCATGATATTTGGTTTAAATATATAACGGGTTGTTGAACATACAAAAAATATTCAAAAAGTTTAATACATCAGCATATCATCTTTATCATATCCATAAACTGTATTTTTTTAAATATAATTTTCTAAACCTTTATACCAAGGATGCACCGATCCAGCTTTTTCAGTTACAATATCAATTTTGATACTATAGCTTTAAATATCTGTTGAAAACCGAAATCAACCCCGAAACTGAGAACAATTTATTTCCATTAAACAAAAATAAAAAAGACAAAACTGATCCAAATGTGTTATGTAACTGTTATTTAACCCTCAAGTAACTACAGAACAGTTTTGTGTAATTAAAGTTAAAATATTGTGAGATCAAAATAAATGATCCTTCAGTCCAATATAAAAACAACATTAAGTTGTTATTATCAAGTAAAATTTGTCTTACTTCTTTGGCACTTTTGATCTTCTCCAGAAATGTGCGTAACTCCCTTGTTTCAGTGTAAAGTGCCCGGCACACGGCTTGATAGTGACAGGAGGCATTTGACAAGCTGGGCAGGTGAGCAGTACACAACTAAAGAAAAACAAATGCAAATTTTATTAGATTATATTCATACATTAGATTAGTTTTGTTGACAAACTGATAATTGTGTGAGTATGAATGTGTAAATCAATTACTGTTGAGTGATGAGTAAATATATGATAATCTTAGTTCAGAAACCATTCAAATGTTATTAGACTATAATCAGGATAGTGAGATCATCCCTCTTTAAAAGGCCCTATATTACTCAAAATGGATTATTGCAAGCTATAAGCCATTTTAAAATGTTATGTTCATAAAAAACATACCCAGAGTTGTGCTTTGTTTCATTCGCACATGTTTGAGTAATTCTTTATTATTAGTCTGTCTACATTTTCAAAGCTCAAAATGTTCTGCTCCACCTTGTGATGTCTTGAAGTAGTAGTTTTCAAGTTAACAGCAACCTTTTACCTTTAGTTCAGTAGAGATTGGCCATTTTAAGGCTGAAATTATCCAAATGATTCTAGTAAAGGTGTGTGGAGTTTAAGGCATAGTGGAGCATTTCCTGTATCACAACATGACATCACAAAGTGGAACAGTGTGTTTTCTGTTTGAGAGAAGAACACAGCCTAAATATGCATGATTTGAATATTAAACATGTGTGAATGAAACAAAACACAACTCCATGTATGTTTGTGATGAGGAAACAACATTAAACCAAAGACTAGAAAATGGTCTAATATGTGCCTTTTGAGTTCTAGACATATATATATATATATATATATATATATATACAATTTATTCTAATAGACCTACTATGGTTACCAGCTGTATGGTAAAATCTATGAATTGTTGGTGTGAGTGACATGTAAATGTATAGTATATCTCTTGTGTGTTAGTTCTACAGTACAGTAGAGCAGGCGTTTGCAGTGAGAACACACAGTGAGTGACTCAGGGAATGAACAGAGACGGCAATTTAAAGAGGCAGGAGCCCGCCGTCAGCAGCAGATCTGACACAGCCCTCCAGAGAATAATGTGCGTTTGTGTGTGCGCGTGTGTGTATATATATGAGGGAGTTATGTAAACAGTATAGAAGCATGTGAGGCAGGACAGGGAGTCTCTGCTACATTAAACACAGAGAGAAGCCAGGAAAGAGGATGTGGTTGCAGTTTCACTGTTACAGGCAAAAAAAAAGTGTCATTTTTTAAACAAAGGAAACTTGACTAAAAACTAGAATAACAAAGGGGGCATGTCTTTTCTGCAGGAGAGAATGCCATCTTAATTGTTGACATGGAGATGTTATTACATTGCCTGGTATGTTCCACATTATGGCATTAAACTCTTCTAATATATTCATGGAAACAAGCAGGTGACACCAAGTTTCTGGTCAGATGTGTAAACTGGCGTCCAGCAAGAATGCCTGTTTTCTTCTGTGTCATAAAAAACATCAGTAATCCAATAAATGCAAGATATACATTTTAGTGCAACAACATATGTACCTTGAGTATGTCTCTGTATCCATGGACACTGTGGACCCCGTCAGAGTCTTCGTCTGCCTCCTCCTCTTCCTCTGTTGCCTCATATCCTTCGTCAGGACAGGGGTCAGAGTCGGCCATGTTGGTCATGAGGTCGATGAGCTGCTCCAGAGGTGGGCTCAGCTCTCGCTCTTCATTGTCCTTCAGCCCAAAGTCCAGCGCTTTATAGATCATGATCCCAAGAGACTCAATCACCTATAAAAGACACAAACTATGTAAAAATGTCCCAAACACAATTCATTTCAAAGATCATATTTAGTGTATATGTGTAGGTAATTCAATGTCCATTCAAATCAAAAGAGATCCTTCAATCAAAACCTGGAGAATTCAGTCAAACAGTCATTGATTAGACATGTATTACTGCTAATATTGCTTTTTTTGCTTTAACGTTTATCTGTATTTTCCAAGTTACAAGGCAGAATGGCAGAGGTAAAACAGGTTAAATTGTTCTTATGCTCATTCAGGATTCTGGTCAAAATATATCCACCATATCCACACAGTAACCATCTAATTTCTCCGGCTGGTGACAGTAAAGCTGACCTGTGCCTGATTTTGCGCTGTGTTGTCTGTTTGGGATGATGACCACTGCTACACTTCACAGCTCACACATCTCTTCACTTACTCTGTCCATTTAGTCTTTCTGCTCCGATGCTCTCAGGCCTGGGAACCATTTGAGTGGTTGGATTTTCAAAGGCTAATAGCAGCATGTTTTATGCCTAACAATTCATTTAGACTTACATAAGAGTGTGAAGACTGTATCTGTTTTTTATTGCAATAGAGGCTTTTCTGCATTTTTCTATAATCGATGGCATCAAAGTAAAGCATGGTTCATGATCACATTTTATCTCTTAAGAAAACCAACTGATTTAGACAGAAGTGAGGAGAATGCTCAGTAAGTAATTCATCTGAGATAAACGCGGTACTCTTGGAAAAACTGTAGATTGAAACATAATGTGTTTAAAGTGTTAATGATATGTCCCAGTCTATTCATTGAGAAGACCTCCATGATTTTCTGATATCATATATCAATGACTGCTCAGACAAAAAGGTCCTCTCAGCCATATCCTCCTCAAAACCTTACTGCTATTGTCACAAGGGAGGACACATCACTTCACATGACCCATCCCCCACATTCTCCAAATGTGAATTGATATACCCCTTGATCCAAATGCACCCCCTGGTCCCATGTGACAGTATTTCTCTTAATAGTGCACCTTTGACCGCTTGCTTTTCCTATATGACATTATGCAGCTGGGATTGGGTCTGTAATTGCTTTGCTCACTCATTCCTCACCCCTTTCATCTCTTCACTGTCTGCCTCTCGTTACACCAGACAGTCATGCTTACCGATCCAATTTATTAGTTTATCAACAGTCATACACCCCATAAGCTTTGTGCTGTATGCTGCTCGATTTAAATGTATCACTGTGATTCTCAATTGTATTTAATGTCAGTACATCCCACTATAATCCAGTAACTCTAACTAATTAGACAGATGTTATTACAGTTTATAAGCAAGCACTGTTCTGATTCTGACTCTGTAACTCAGATTTTATGCATTGTGCACCATCAATGGTCTATTCATAATATGCTTTCAGGAAATGCTTAAATCTTTGTTCATGGGTCAGCAGAAGCAGAGTATATTGAATTATTGAATGATAAGAACAAGGAAAATCCATCCAATCTGTTACAAAAACAAAGTCTGAAAAAAGAATGAAGTTTGGCAATTACATAGCAGTTTAAGTCGTTTAAGAGCCAAAACAGAGAAACCAACCAACAGAAAATATTAAACACTACTAAATAGTTCACTATGTTCACAATCTGTACAATAGGTTGGATTTCATAAACAGTAACATAAGTACACATAAAAAGGCCAATACAAACAATAGCAACAAAACCTGATGCTCGTGAGAGGATATACTATATGTCTCAAGATATAATGGAAAGTGAAGTTTGTTGTTTGGTGCCAACTAGTATAAAGAGTTTTAGTCAAGGTAAAGTAATAACAGGGCATGTGTGATAAGATTACTCAAAGAATGAGAATTTCATAGCTCACTTTTGGACAAGGTCAGAATGGTCATTTCTTTACTTTGTTTCCCATTGCCAGAAATATGGTCGGACATAGATTATGTTCATATCTTTTTTGTAGAGTTATCAGACTAACAACAATATCCATTAGCAGTTTTTTATGCAAGGAGGGGAAAGTGATTAGGTTTGAAACTCATGAAACTGATTAGGTTTAGTTAACACAGTTTTATACCTACTGGTATTATATCATATAAGATGTATATACTAAACCTTTTGTATGTTTAAACCATAAATAAATGTTTGTGTGAGATATTACAGTAAATTCACAATTATGAAACATTTGTTGTTTAAATACGTTTGCTGCCAGGTTATCATGTCAACCAGAAACATTAATCAATGACTAATTTTCATTCTCATGTTGACAAACAGGTCTTATATTCTGACCATAGACTGTATAAATAAGTCTATACATTATAATGACGTACAGTCTATCATTCTCATGGGATCCATTGTGACACAAACAGCTGAAACAAATGCCACCATTTCTCCATTTCAAAAGCACTTTATGCTCTTTGATCTTTGACCTCTGAATGTCATATGATGAATACTGTGGCCAATGAGGACATTACACAAAAAATATTTTCTTCCACCTTTAACTGTTACAAGGCCAAGGACAACATGTGCATGTTAGGTTCTCAGTTCTGTTTAAAAGTGCATGGTAAATATTTGGTAATACGTAAAGTCTCAATGCTAATCTGATGGATGTCATTTGTTTAAAGATCCAAATAAGCAAATTTTACTCTTGTGAGCTTTAAGCCATGTTAGAATGTTATATATGAAGAAAGTTATATATAAAATAAAAGGTGGTATTTTGTTTCATTCACTCAAAATGTTAACAGCTACCTTTTACCTTTTGTTTAGTAGAGATTGAAAATTCCAGGTCTGAAATAAATCAAATGATTCTAAAGAAGGTGCATGTAATTTAAAAACACAGTGGAGCACTCCCTACAATTTTCTGCTTTTCTATTTAAAGGGTTGGTGTTTCCAAATGTAATCTGGACAAGAAGGTTGCTTAAGCTTACTAAACACTAAAATGTCCGATTGAGTGTAATCCTTTCCCAGACTTCAAAGTCTTGAGGTAATAGGAGAAGCAAACCCAAGCAGCCATGAAAGTGAAGGAGGAATGTGATGAAAACATAATTTACATGCACCATGAGACAGCTCCAAGATCAAAACTGCACTCACTATGACAATTGCTTATTATTGCATTTTTAAATTGAGAATTAATTACAAAATCTAAATTACAGACAACTTCTTTATGATGCATGCGGCAACTGTAAATAGGGCTGTCACAATAAGACATTTTGAAATGTGATTGATTGCTCATAGAATTTATTTTATGGCTTTCTAAAGGTCAAATCGTATCATACTAGAAAAATATATATGTTCCCCATAAATCTACAGCACAGATAAACATGATTAAAGGGCCTATATTATGCTATATTCTGATTATGTTATAATGTTTCCTCATCACAAACATAACCAGAGTTGTGTTTTGTTTGAGTTACATGTTTTTAACACATCCTGCATATTTATTTAGTTCTGTTCCACCTTGTGATGTCATGCGGGAATACGTAACACAGTAAGTGCTCCCCTTCTTCACTAGAATCATTTGATAATTTCAGCTCTGGAATTTCCCATCTCTACTTAACAAAAAGTCAAAGGAAGCTGCTGCCTTAATAACAACTGCTTCATTACATCAAAGGAGGAACAGAGCAGTTTGAGCTTTTGGGATGTAGACAGAATAATAAACCAGGACTACTCAAACAAGTGTGAATGAAACAAAACACAACTCCAGGTACGTTTTTAAGGAGCTAACAACATTATAACGTAACTCACAGTTTTACTTATTATAAGACCTTCATATCTATCATCTAATGAATGATGAGTGGATACATTAGGTCTAAAATTAAAAGAACATATGTAACATTTTGGCATTTACGATCATTTGTTTTTAGCTCTGATGCCTCACAGTTAATAAATCTGGAGACATGCTGTGCTCAAATGAACCTGAGTCATTGGTGGGGAAGAAAACATCATCTGACTCTCCTGACTGCATCATTTCTCATGGTTCACGCTCTTTCAAAACCAAGAGGATTTCATTTGTCAGCTCTGGGCCCACACGTGTCTGTCGCTGTCCACCGATCTATGGCTAATTCCATGCCAAATATTTCCTTCAATCTTCACGGTGCTAAACTCGAGAATCAAAGAGCAGTTTTGTCAGCCAGTGCATAGGAACTCAATGAAAGCTGCTTAAGAGGGATTTGTCTATGGAATTTCACATTCCCAAAGTCTACACCGACGTAACTATCCATCTGTTATTATCACAGGTCTATTCAACACAAATATGCTATGTGCTAACTTAAACTGGTTACAACTTCTGCTGATAAAGGCAGAGCCAAAATAAAACAGTTTAAAGGTGGTAAAAACCTGGAACATTCTTCCTGAAAACGTGAGACAGGCCTCTACTTTGACAATGTTTGAATCCAGGCTTAGAACAGTTCTGTTTATCTGTGCATTTGACTGAAAGGTTCTTATTCAGCACTTTTCTCTTTTAATGTAAATTTTATGGTGATTAATTATGTGTTGCTTTGTTCGTATTGTGATTTTAAGGTCTTTCTTATTCTGTAAAGCACTTTAAATTACCTTGTGTATGAATTGTCCTATACAAATAAACTTGCCATGCCTTGCCTAAAATCTTTTAAAAGAAAAGCTTTATTTTTTCTATAGAACGATGATTTGTTTGCTTATAATTATTTATTTAATCTGGATAAGTCTATCTTTTCCACGGTTTGGACTTGTGATGCTCTTAGTTATAGTAGTGGTCGTGGCACACAGAGAGGAGGCAAAGCTACTTAAATAGCCCTTTATTATGTCGTCAGATGAGCGCTCACACTGGGTGACATTTGGACAGTTAATAACCAGGAGGAAACCAACTGAGGTCTACAGCTGTGAAAGCCCTAGAAAGGCGTAGAAAAAAAGAGGACTAAATAAACTAATTTATATAATCAAAATCTAAACAAAGAGTAGGATGGTTGAGAAGAAATATATTAACAATTTGCTTGCATTTTACATTTTGGCACATACTGTGTGGTCTATGTTTTGTTCAAACTAGAAATGTAGTATGGACAAATCACAACCTCAAAAAAGTTTTTGGTAAACATCATATATTAAAACAGAAATAACCACAGTGTGTCTGAGCTAATCCTGCAGCTACTAATCTCATGTCATGTGAGTTATAACTACACCCTTTTCAGAACTCATTTGTTGGCCAAAAATTTTAACAGAAATTCATTTGGTCTAATCCTATCCCATAATATTAAAATAAATCTGAAACACAATTACTCTGATCTTGTCATATTTATTTATATTGATTAGTGAATGGGTAATTTTGAATAGAATGATTTCACTCTGTTTGCAACAGAAATCCATTTGGATATGTGTGAACAAAATTATATTTCATTATAACCAGATTATAACAAGCAATTCTTTTTAAATACCCAGGCATATCATAACACCCTATTTTGCAGTGCACCCACACTCATAATAAATAAAAGCAAAGTTACTCACCTCTGCTGTTGTGCAAGGGCTGAATTTGCCTACAGAGAAACAGAAAACAGTATTTTAAAGTCAATACATGCATTAAGTATTAACATTCAGATCATTTGAATCCCTGGCAGCAACTTGACATGGTATGGTATTTATTTGGTCAGCCTGATATACCTTCCTGATTGTGAACTCCAAAACAGCGATTACAATATTATACATTTTTCGATATTTCTCCCACCCCTAATCATTGTTATTGTATGTGTAAAATATTTGTTTCTTATTCATACAAACTCCTTGTTAGCATTAAAGCAAAAGACAATGTTTTCAGCCTCCAAGTTCCAGTTTCACTTTAAAAATCCTGAAACTGGAACCATAGTAATAGAAGTACACAGTATAGCATGTGATCAATGACGACAAGTGAAAAGAAAGCCCTGACTTCAACAAAGGAGAGGGCACATATCTCCAGGCAGTGTCTACGAATGCCTCCACTCATTACAACAGAAACAGCTGACCCAATTAACAAATGAGTTTTTGTAGTAACATACATGCTTTGACATCACTGCATGACCTGGGCTTGCCTCAGCAGATTTTAAAGACAACAGAACATCAATGTGTTTCATAATATCAAACCAGGGAAAAATTAATTTGCCACTGTCTAGGTAAGTCATAAACCTAGAGAATAAAGCAAGAGAAGGGTTTAAAGGTGCACTGTGCAACTTTTCTGGTGGAGAGTCCAACACTTCACTTCGACTCCATGTTGCTTCTTTCTTTAAATTATCTACAGTATTTCATTTAAATATCTCCATGGTGACAAGCAGGCCAAATTAGCAGACCAAGTTACAAGTCAGATTTACAGAGAAGTGAACCTGCTCACAATAATAATGCATGTTTTTGTCGTACTTTTGAGAAATAAAAACACCTGTAATTGAACAAATACAATATTTTTTGATATCAGACTGTGGAACATCCCAGGCAAAGGAATAACATCACCATGGAAAAGTTACTCAGTGCACCTTTAGGGAAATAGTAAAAAAAAAATAAAGTAAACATGACTGAATACAATATTTACAGTCCGCTAATTGCAACCCCTTTGGCTTTACCTAGTATTGAATGCTACACTACTACTAGAATTTGTCTTCTCTTTAGTCTCCTTCTGTGCAGATCTAACTTCAGCATCCTTCTCCCTATATTCATTAGCTCTTCCCTGTACAAACCATCACAATCTGGTCAAACGTGAGTAAACATTTCAGTATGTTCTCACTCTGCCTAATACTATGCCACAGTTTAGTACCAGTTAAAAGAAGATACTATGTTTTTCCTTCACTAAATACACATATCTATCATTTAAACCAATGCACAAACACAAACAAACAAAAACTCTTCCACTGCTGCGTTGTTGCTCTTTCCCTTGCATTCATCAGTCACATTTTTTCACATGCAGCAATGTCCATCATGCTTTTCTTCCACAGTGTAGGGCTACTAGGTTCCTTTCACATTCTCATTATTTTACAATTTTGCTTTTGTGATTTCATTTACATTTGTTGCATTATTTATCTATGACGTTGCTTGGAAAAAAAAGTCACCCCTTTAGTCTCCAATGGTAGCATCCATGCACCTAAAAATAGCCCATTCATTCAAGACATACACAGTGTAAGCTACAGGCGACTAACAGCGTCACCATCACAGCTGTGCTCTGTAAGAGAGAGTTTAAAAGATGATTAAACAGAACAATCGGCCCATTTATTGGATTTAAATCTGAGTGTGCAGCACTTGAGTTTGTAGCTGTGAATAAATGCATGTCTCTGAGGCCCATAGGTAGTCCATTACAGACAGGGGAAGATGGATGAGAGTGCATGAATGTCTAGGCTGCAAACCCGATCACTGCAACCCACTGGATTTAGTTTAACACACTGTAATGTAATGTATCTGGCTTATTAAATACATGTTTAAGTTATGGCAGCATAACTATGATGGGAAATATGTTTGTGTTTTTAGCCTATTAGCAGGATAGTATAAATAAGGGCAGACTTTGTTTGCATAAGTCGATTGTATGAATTGGGTGTGTATTAACGCAAAAAAGGGGCTTATATTGTAATAAAAATGCGCTTGGTGGTAAAAAGCTTAGAAATATGGAAGAAAATTTTCAAGCAGTAAAGTATGGTTCCAGAAAATACTGGAATATGTTTTAGTGTTCTATCTAAAGGGTAATCAGTAGTAGTAATCAAAACTAACTAATATATCCACAATAAATGATTAATAGCTCTTTGACTTCACTTGAGCATGGACCTCCAGAAGAAAAATCTGTTAATATATATTAATATATTAATAAACTTTGATTAGTCAATAAAACTGAAATGGATCCATGTTAAATAAAAACAAAAATATCACACGCAATATTGCTATCTTTCATTCGCTGTCCTCCCCAAAACTTCCAGCTCTACTCGTGAATAATTATGTCAGTTGCCACATACCAAAGCTGTTATTATAACCAGATTAAACAGATGAGACACTGATCTCATGGATGCTATCAAAATCTGAATTAAAGATGGAAAAACACATGACACAAGACCAGCGCATGTACTTTCAATTATGGAGATATGGTGAAAAATAACCTAGTTGTCAAACACTGTAAACGCTGTCACAAAAACAGCAGCAGGGGGAGAGCGGGGGTGGCATGGTCATGGAGGAGCACACAGCTCTTTGTTTATGGTCAAGTATAATGTAGCTTTGACTTTGGGAAAGATGCAGACTTACCTCCTGGTTTGTGTTCTAAAAGCAGGTTAAACAAAACTGAATATTATAGAAAAGCATAAAGACTGCAATTAACCTAAAAGCTTACTGTAAGTCACAAGTTTCGATATAAAGCCAAATGGACAGTAGATTGAATCTTATAGTGATATAATTAACAATTTTAAATGTTCATAGCCCATATTTCTATATATTTTAAACCAGCGTAGCATTATTTTCAAAACCTTAGGGCTGTATAGTGAGTGCATAATATTAGACCATGATTATTATGTGACCATATGGCTACCATGCAGCAATGGGCCAAACAGGCCTAATCAAATGGCCTATCATTGACAATTTCATAATTTTGATTGCATGATTTAAAAAGAGACATAATGGCATATTGTATGGCATATTGTTAAATATTATTTAAAAAGTAGGTCCGGCATTTCTTTTATGCTCGGGCAAAGGCTTGCAATAAGATGCTGCATAAGATAAATGTTCAAACAGTAGCCTTCCTCAATTACAGGCTGAATTAAAAGGCTACTTCTAAGTGGACTAAAAATCCCTTGGCCCACCCCAACTTTAATCTCATAACAAATGTGTGTACCTAGCTATGTGCTTAGGCTGTTACCTTCACATGTTTGGTGCTCCACGCGTACAGATCCGTCTTTGAGTATCATAACATCCCCTGGCCCTGATATCTTTCCCGGGGACGGGGCTGAGGATGCTCCGGTCCCGGTAGAGCTCCTCCTGGAGGCCCGGTATCCCTTCGCCATGGTCCGGCAGCACTGGAAGCACACCGCCCATGCCTGCTCCTCATTGATGGGCTGGTTATAGAGCCTCAGTATCTCCTCCAAAGACAGCTCCTCCGTGGGACTGAGCGCCGCCGCAGCATCCATCAAACCAGCGGATCCAGGCCGAGGCTAGACCAAAGCTAACCCCAACACATGCATGCTTTCCCCGCCTGTCCGTGCAGTAGTCGCGGTGGTGGAGGATGATCGCTCCGGTGTAAAACACGGTTGGTTCTGAGTGTGGGTGTCCGTGTGTGGCGTGTGTTTCTGGAAGCTGAGAGCCTCATTTGTCTCCCTCATCACATGACCCTCCTCCCGCTTTGCTCCTACCACTCACTCTCCATCCCTCCAGTCCAGAGCGATAATGCCGTCAAGATTATCGTGGCTCAGTTTCATTTAGCTTTAGTTAATAACCACCGAGCCTGACTGAGTTAGATTTGGGATCGCAGCGAACTCAAACAGCCATCAGGCGCTCCTCGGAGATCACGAATGGGCAGATAAACTCACCAGGTGGAAGAAGAGCTCCGAGGCACTCCGATATGCTTATGTTATTTATTTTTATATGCAGTATAGAAAGCGCTCCCAACATACATTAGTTGCCTCTATTGTCTTCCCCGCTCTCCTGATTTATAAAGTGTTCACTTAAATATTGCTAAATAGTTTGAATATACTTTAACATGCACTTTTCTCAATTGGCCCTTGGTTTCTGAAGAAGTGTCAAATGTAAATATATGCATATATGCAATGCAGCAGTTTCGGGGGAAAAGCATTACTTGCGTCTAAAATTATAACAACCACCAGTCTAAACTCTCAATCTTACCTGTAAAATGAGCATGAGATCCAACTGTTGTAAGATAATTTTATCTATATGGTATGTCCTGCCTTTGTATGCCAATCGGTTTAATTTTATTTTTATTTTTTCCCATAAGTTTTATATAGCGCTTTTCTGGACACTCAAAGACGCATTACAGAGCATTATTCATTCACTCCGATGGTAATAAGCTACTAATGTAGCCACAGCTGCCCCGGGGCAGACTGAGGGAAGCAAGGCTGCCAGTCTGCGCCATCGGCCCCTCCGACCACCATGTTAAACATGTGTGAATGAAACACAGGTATATTTCAGCCAGCCAATAGTGACAAAAATGAATGTCTGTTTCTGGCATTCATTAATTCTATATAGCCTATACATATTACATATATTTATTATTCATATCTAGAATTTTGGCCTAGATGCCCCTCCAAAAAATGATACCAGCTGCCACTGGTCACTAGTTCCAAGGTGGAGCAAAGCATCCGGACAGAAATGTGGATCTGGTCTGGTTCGTCATAGGCCTATTTTGTTCTGAGCGGCTCATGTCCCGCTCCCTTGGTTTTTTCCTGGGGTTTCCAGCTATTACACAGAATAAGACCCCATGGACACGGGGAGGGCATCTGACACACAGAGCCATTTCCGAGCATGTTTGTAGAGGTCTAAACTACACGATTTGCAGCTATTGCACAGAATAAGACCCTGAGGCTCTTAATTTGTTTATTCTCATTAATTACTGGTTGATTCTTCTGATTGATCAGTTTTCTTCTGCCATGTTCCCAGTTGGACTTAATATTAGTTTACTTTAACTTAAATTCTCTTAGGTATGTTAGATTAATTTAACAGAATGCAATTCATATGAATAAAAAATGGAGAAACCCCTTGTGATGATCTAGAAAAAAATACATTTGATTTATATTTATTTTAACTAGGACATATGCTGTACAATGGTTTAATAAATTCATAGTATAAAATATATGCAAACATGGCTTATTTAGCCTAACCTTTTAATGTATTTGTGTCTGAAGACTTAAAAAGACTTGAAAATCTAAGTATAGGACTTGGACTCAACTTAAACTTGTGGACCACTGACTTGGGACTGGACATGGACTTGCCTGTCTTTGACTTCGGACTTGACTTGGACTTGAGGCCAAAGACTTAGACTTACTTGAGACTTGCTGAACAATGACTTGGTCCCACCTCTGGTTAGGTGTATAGTGAACTAAATATATCTAAGCCTATGTAAGATTTTCTATTTCCTGCATTGCGTTGAAACTGATTTATTTTTACATTAGGGTATATAATTTATGAATATAGGCTTAACCTACAAAGTAGGCTAGTCTATTCTTAAAGCAATGTAACTTGGAAGTCTCTCTCTATTCAAGCAAAGCTTAAATTCCTCTAAACAGCCAGTGGCACTGCAGCTGATCATGCGTCACAAGGATTTACTCTCGGAGCAACTCTTTCTGTTTTTCTGCTTTACTTTCTGTATCACATTTTTCCTGTCCTCGTACCCCTGTACCAAGCTTTATCAGTTACAATGACTCATACTAGGATGATCTCCCTCCACAATTTATTTAGGTTATTATAATGATTCACACATTTTTAAGTGAATTTTTTTACTTCTAATACTATTAGGTCTATTACTTCTACTGCAACTGCAACTTCTAACGCCAGTCCTATGCTCTAGATTGGTTAATCATAAATTGATGCTCTTTTACCTCTAATGCGTGTACTATTTTAAGTTATTAAGTTTAAAATTATTAAATTATTTACATTTTTAATTATTAATTATTATTATTATGTTAATACGTTTTTAATTATTAAAAGAGAAAAACAAATCAATAATCTGAAATATTACTGAAGTTGTGAAGAGTTCCAATATTTTTTATTATTCATAATCACTTAGCCACCAATAATTTTATTCAATAATTGAATGACACAATACATCTACAGAGAGCTCTTCTGAACAGCAAATATTCACAACATAAGACGACACGCACTCATAAAACAACTTTATGCTATACAGTGTACTCACAAACCACAGCTGAAATGGATACAGTGGCTTTTGATTTGTAAACCTGGTGATACACTATTGAAACAGCTATACACACAAACACAAATGGAATGATAAACGCTCACTTCACATCAATGATTTGGTTTGTAAACAAAAACAATATTTAAAATAGTTTTGTCCCTTTAGAAACCTCAACCAGTTCACCACTAGGTGAGGGCATGCAGCGATGTGATTTCAGCAGCTCAATGTGCAGTGGTGACAATGAGGCCTATGGACAATAACATGACGGTGGGAGAGGGTGTAACCAAAAACATAAATTAAGAAACCGTGAAAAACGGTTGTCGTTTTGGGCTTTAGGGTTTGAAGTCCAGTAGGTTGCAGTCAATCTTATAGTAGACGTAAGGGTAATATTCCTGCTGGCTCAGGTTCAGTCCCGGGATGTCCATTGCAGACTGAGAAACAAATTAATAACAATAATTTATTGATTATTTATGATGTATTCCAGCCAAATGCATCAACATCTGACTAGGTAATTATTGTTAGACTTTTCTAAAAAAAAAAAAAAAAATCCCCAATCATAACTGCTGGTCTATGTGACTGACCTGCACATAAAATAATAATAATACTAATTTGTCAGTTCACAAATTTATGAGAATCAGTCTTGATTGACTCCCAGGAGTCATCCCAGACTGACAATGTGTTGACCTCAGACTGCTACATAGTGTGTATCCATATGACTTTTGCCAAGTTAGCTGTGGTGATTGAAGTTGTAATAAGGGCATTTAAACAGAAGAGGGCACAGCAGTAAAGCTTTAGAAAAAGCCTTACTCCTCAATCTTATCTATTAAAAAGTGAAATATAATGTTGCACAATGTCTGTTAATAACTGATAAAAAAGTGGAAACAAATATACTCACATCAATTATAGCTGCTGCACTGCTGTCCAGATGTTTGTAAAGATCATTGAGCACTTCTCTCAGTTTCTTCATGTTCTTCTTGTTTGGCTGAAGAAGCATGGCCTGGAAGTTCACTGGAAGCCCATACCTATTAAAAAAATATGACATTAAGTGTGTATTTTTTTGTATTCATGAAAACATATTGATTATCTTTATCGTTTAGATATTTAAAACACGGGAGTAGAAGTTACAATTCATTATTATACCTGAGAACAGACTCCACAAATACCCTTAGTGCTTTAATGTGAATCCAGGCAATGAACGCCTCACTGAAGTTAACTTTGAGCCATCGCACAAGTGGTCCCTGCAAAGAGCAAAGTAAGTTAAGAAAAAAAAGAAGAAAAAAAAAGATCAACAGTGTGATGCAGAAATTAAGTATTGTGTTACATAATGTGAATTGAAGGGAGTTATTGTTACTTCTTAACTGTCACAATATTTTATTTAGAAATTGTAATGATTAAAAATCACAACTGCTCTTGCTTTGCTCCATATCTGAAAAGGTTAGGTGGTTAAAACGCTTTTAGAATACTTAACAAAAATGCTTGGGTCACTCTGGTGGATCAAGAGAACTGCATGGTCTGTTATTGTCAAAACAAACCGGGTGAAAAAAAAAATAATAATAACTCAGAGGATTGAAAAACACTACTACTACTACTACTACTTTATACTCTGGTATTCCTAGCAGTCTCCCATCCAAGTACTAACCAGACACAACCCTGCTTAGCTTTATAAATCAGATGAGACTGAACATCGTCATGGCGATGTTATGGCTACTCACAAATTGTTTCTTTTTATCGGTGGACAGCCGAGTCATCTCCTCTTTGTCTGCCTTCATCTCCTCTTCATTGTATTGAAACTCTCTGACTGTGAATCTAAAATTAAGATTAAGTTTATTATCTGTGGATATCAGTTTCATTAAGAATTAAGAATTGTAATAATGATAAGATTTCACCGGCATTAGTGACAAAACACATCAAAAAGCTGTTTAAACCATTTCACAGACATTCATCTATTTAGATTGATATAGTTTAGTCTAGCATTATGTATTTACACATCTTACTTATTCTCTCTGGCTTTGTGCTTGAAGTCATCTATGGCTTTTCTAAACAGAGTGACACTGAACAATCCACTGTCATAGTCTTCAAATAACAAACTGTAAAGAAGAAACATTTATAATTAACTAAACAAAATTAAGTAAAATAGGTAAAAGCATACATACAGAGTATATAGACCTATATAAACCTCCAGAATTCATTTTGATTTCTTACTTCGATGATCGAGGCACTACCATCTCTGCGAGAGTTTCATATGTTTTCTGCCACTCAGGGTAAGCAGTCCTGAAATCATTATTACAAGTTAAAATCACTTAATATTATTATTTATTTAACAAAGAACAATATAAACATACTTTGGTACAACCACCAGCATAGTGATCAAGTACTCTGAATCAAGTACAAAATCATCTTTCTTCACAATGTCAGCCAGGCTTCTGGTGAGCAGGCTCCCTCTGGTGGAAGAGAAGAGAAATTGCAAACAAAACGTTAATTATCAGAGTAACTTCTTTGAGTGAACAGCAAATAGATCATGATAGGCAAAACACATGTACATGTTAAAAGTTTGCTGTGAATAAATTATAGTAATAACTGTATAATATCCTTTGGCTATCACTATCCAGAGCACTTGACAACCAACCCAAAGGTTGGCGGATTGATTCCCGCCCCAGTGGGTATTGTTGCTGTCCTTAAACCACCCAGTGGAGTACTATTGGGTGTCCAAAATTTTATATGATAATTATTATATATTGTTCCCATTATCTAGGTCTAGGACTTCCCAGTGTTGAGGGTTTTATGTGATAATATGGATTTTTATTTTTCAGGGGAAAAAAAAGCAAACCCAGTATCTACTTACGCATTCTTTCTTTCCAGGTTTTGCAGGTTTCCTTTCAGATTATTGTACGCTGAGGCTCTGGTCTTTAGGTCATTGTCAATTTGAGTAACTTGCTGAAAAGAACAAATAGTGACATTACAAACATATAGTCAAGAAAAGAAAGTAGCAGTTACAAATCTTTAATCTTACCTTTGAGATTATTTCAGAGATGTTTTTGAGTGATTGTTTAATAGGGTACTTTGCCATGTCCCATTGAAATCGTGTAATGTAGGTCACAAGATCCACTGAAAAAATATTGCCATAATAATTATAATTATAATTATACATTGCACAAAACAGACCAATTAAATATTAATAAAGTAATTTATTTATGTTAATAAAAGAAGAAGAAACAATGAGCAAACAATCATGGACTATGGAGTTAAGCTCGAACAAAACCACTATGATAAACTGAGTAATATTAGGGAATCTTTAATATTGTGTTCTTACAATACTGCCAAGACTGTGATGTTCCTACTATTTTATAACCAGTTAAACAGAGATGTAAAAATGTTCCTCTTAACCTCCATTGGCCAACAGATTCTCTTGGACTTTGTCTCGACTGTCCTCCAGCACGTCGGCCATGTACTGAGCCACCTTCTTCACCACACTGTGAACAAGCAGCAGACATCAAAACGCAGCTCGCCAACATAAGCTGTACCCGCCGAAATGATGGAAACCTCACATTCACACAGCCATTCTGACCTCATTCTCCAGGTGTAACACAAACACTGGAGCACATCAAACACCTTCACATTTTTCTGCAGAACTAATGCTATGACAGGGAGATTTATAACATGGTAGACACTGAGTTCAAGGATGTGTACAATAACTTCAAAAGGAGAAGAGAAAATATTCATGCAAAGCCTTGTACAGAAGTGTTAAGGAGCCCATATTAGGCTATTTCCTGATCTCTGTTATAATGTTTCTTCCTCATCAAAAACATACCCAGCATTGTGTTTTGTTTCATTCACACATAACACACAGATTTAGGAGTTCTTCTCTCAAACAGAAAACACACTGTTCCAGCTTGTGATGTCATGTGGTAATGCAGGAAGTGCTCCATTGTAAACTGGTTAACCGGAAAACTACCACTTCATGACATCACAAGGTGGAACAGACTATTTTGATCTTTGGAGATGTTTTTGAGGAGGTAACAGCATTCTAACATGGCATAAAACTCACAATAATTAATTCTGTGTAATTTAGGATCTTTAACTATGCATAATAATGAACAATTCTTCACAATATAAGGATGAGTTGGATGTTTATTATATAATAATTACTTGATCAACAAGCAAATACTGTCAAGGATAAAAAGTTGCCTTTGCAACACTGTATGTACTATAGAGGATTTTACTTGCAGAAACTAGACATACAATATCAGAAACACTTTGAATTAAGTTAGTTAAACAAGTCTAACCTTTCTCACAGCTTTGGAGACATCTACAAAGGAAGTGCGGTCTCTATGTTACACCTCCGTGTTACTTTCTGATGTCAATTTTTCCAAAAGACTATAAATTACACCTCTACAAAAAGACGGCGAAAATGTCAGTGAGAATAAATACAACTAAAGAAAGAGTGGCTGGAGTATCACCCAACTGTAAATGACCAAGTTTAGCCTGAAAACTCTGCTGGCTTCAAGGTGCTGTGAAATTCCACATTGTTACTAAGGATTAGGGAATGGTAAGCGACTACATCATAAAACCTCTGAACAGGAACACACTCTGTATTCAACAACATACAATACTACAAAACATACAACAAAATTAATTATAAATAAGTATATTATCAAATCATATGAAACGCATCCTAATGACAGTTATTTTTGCTATTTACTTTGAATTTATTATTATCATTTATATTTTTGCTCTTTGTTATTATACTGTGTGAACTACTGTGCTCAAATAATTTATGTTATCAATTTATTTTAGTTTATTTAGTAGGGACAGTGTACATTAATCAACATTTCTGTAAATGTACCAAAATTAGCCAGGAAGGCTATTTTCCCTGTCCAGGGACTGCAGATGAAAAATGTCCCTTATGCATCAATACAGTTTATCTAACTCTAAATTAATTCTGCAGTTATTCAGACAGCAAACTGCAGCATGATAATTGTGTGAAAGTTTGAAAAAAGAGAAAGCATACCCTTCCACAAAGGAGTCTAGTTTGGCCAGCTCATCTGAGAGTCCCACCAGAACGTCTAGAGTCCCCACCTAGTTTGGGACAAAAAGGACAAAAGCCAAATGTCAGCAGATTAAGACTTGACTTCAGAGGTGTTTTTTCAGTTGGGTTGACGGGTTGGGGATCGCTCAGTGAACACCAACTTCAGATACAGGGGCCCAATATGATTAGGATGGCGCCTTTTTGTCCATAGCCACTCATGCATCAATAAATGTTCCTAGAGTGTGGCTAGTACCAAGGTCAGGCGGGTCACTTGGCCACCAGTGCAGAAAGGACTGCAGCAAGATTGGTCTGGCTACGCTTTTGGACCAAGCCTTCAAAAATCTTCCAACATGCAGGCAGTAGATGTCCAAAAAAACAGCTTTCTAAACAACTATGTGACTTATTCTTGACAGCGGATGCATAAGGTAAGCCCATTCAATATTATAATGTTTAGAATTGTAAGATTTTATATTATTAGTACATGCTACCAATCTGTTTTATCTGCTACTTTTAATTAACCACATTTGTTCTGAGAGATGATTGTCAAAATGTGCTAAATCTAAGGCATTATTTTAAATCTTTTTTTTTTGACACTTCTCCGCTCTGATCACAGCCATAAAATGAATGCAATATTTTTGTAATATTTCATGCAATGCATAAATCGTCCTACAATTTCCATTGATAGAAATAGTATGAACATGTATTAAGATATCTTCATCATGCAAAATTAGGTTCTTGTAGAAAGGATGCATAAGGTATGCTGAAGTGTACAACGATTTTGGTGTTGTGTTTTATGCAATAGATCAGAGCTAAAGTCCAGATTCCACAAAAACATTGTCATGCAACAATCATACTTGTTTTTATGTAGTTTGCCTGTGCATCAGTAATGATTTGGTCTAGATGATTTACCTTCAGGTCGGGAATACTGAACTTGTGGTTGGTAGACAGAACATTGGGTCGAGTAGTGGCTGCCATCATTTTATCCCATGTTTGCTGGCAAGTCTTCTCTCCAGGAGCAGAGATCAGCCAAAACTCAGTCATGTTTTTTACACCGGTGGAGCTTGTATGAACTGAAACATATGACTTGTTAGACTTGAAATTGGGAAGTGCTTATGTTGCTTAGCAAGTATGAAAATACAAGTAAAAGTACGTTACTTTAGGATAGTAGTTTATTTTAGTGTTGTTTTTTTTTTAGGTTTTAACGCTGTTCAGGGTTTTTCATCTTGGCACTGTTTTCCTTTATACAATGTAGGTAATTGTATAATGGTTACCATAAAATCAACTATTTATATATTCCAACCTGTCTATTTCTGTGCAATTGCGATTAAGCAAAGCTGTAATGACATTTAAGGCACGAAATGTTGACAATAATGATTGTTAAGGTCAAGCAAACCTAGCTTATATTAGCCATCTTTTGCGACATCTTTCTGCTATCAGTAAGGCTTGTGATTTGTTGGTTTTACTCACAAATATTACTCACCTCTTTATGCCAAAATATCCAGTTAATATTCGGCTCTTTTTATGCGGTAAATGCCTGAGAATTGATCATAGTGCCAAGTGAAGACAGTTCGTGTGGTCTCCTGACAGCAGCATCAGAGTCAGCTGATCCTGCTGCAAAGAGGAACCGGAAGGCCTCAGTCACTGCACTGCCTACGGAAATAACGGCGCCCCTGCTGCTAAACAACGGGTACTACAGAAGAATAGTAAAAAAGACATATAAAGTTATTGATTGGATTGATCAATTTGTGCTTCTTTGGGGAACAGTAACTCAGATGTTACAGCGGTTGTCTTAAAACAGCAGGGTTAGCTGATTTTCTTTCGTAGCAAGACACCCACGCGGTTGAATATGGCGCGTGAATAGATGATGGTCAGTGAGGCCAAAACCGCAAATTGGCTTGGAGTTTTGATGTTCAGCCTCAGGGCAGTCACAGAAGAAGATTCAAGTCTAGAACGTGAATGATGAATAATAACACTTTGAGAAGCCAAGCAATCAAAGCATTATCAGCCTTTCACTTTACAGCACAGACATGCTACAAAGTTTATTACTGCCACTTATATAATGGATCAAGGGCAACTGAAGATACATAAATAACAATTTGGACAAACAGGTAACATTCTAATTAATTTATTTTGGTATAGTGTGTCCTTAGACATTTTAATAAAAAATGCTTGATGACATTATAATGACACAATGGATATATTGCGAATGAAACCATTAATCAGTCATTTCTGTCCACATTCCTTTGGCATAACTCTGGGGCATTATCCAAGAGCTGTGCACACTTAGGAGTACCTAAATTTGGAAAAGCTGGGTCAGGTTTCCTGACTTTGGGTGTCTCCTGTTCAGAATTTGAGGAAAACGCCCCCAATGGGACATGTTTATAGTTCAGTGGGTCTGGGGTGCATTGTTTGGGACACAATGGTTGAGCCGCCTGGAGCCAACCCTTGACATCAAACACAGGGTGAGTTTGCCCCTATCTGGAGCGCGGCCAGTCTGTGGATGTTATCGTTCAGGACAGACGCACTGTAATCAGTCTGGAGCCTTTGGCCCACTGCAGGGGCCGTGGCACACACACAAAACAAAGATTAAACAATAAATTGATTAGAAATTCTGACATAAATATGATAATTATAAAATAATTAAAACTTTAGGTCATCACACATCAATTAATTAATTTATCTTTTTTAGCACGTTCTTTTTATGGCTCATTCACACACCTTGTCCCATGTTGGTCCAGTAGCCCTGTCTGGAGGATGGTCTGCCTGCCAGCTGTTTGTACCCATGATGTTATTATTTTACCTATAGTTAACCTGCCCAGGGACTACAAGTGGAAATTTGCACTGGTGCTACAACCTGGTACAATGCACCTCTCCTGTTACGGTTAATGTATATTGTGCACTGTCCCTGTCTCATTAAATAAGCTAAACTAAACCTGTTACGATATACCATTAAACTTATTTATCTCCATGGAGACAAGCAGGTGCTGGTACCAGGCCAAATTACAGATCAGATCAGTGTGGAGAGATCTGTGGAGAGGTGATCTCATTCACAGTAAGACTGAATTTTTCCAAGGTATTTCTTTAGTGATAAGAGCACCTAAAATAAAAACAAGTTATGTTAGGGTTAGGGTTACCATACAGTTGTATATTCCAGGCAAAACAATAAAATCTCCATGTTGACAAACCAGTAGCGCACCCTTCACCAGAAAAAATAATGCACCTTTTAAGTGCTGCAGAATGAGACTTGATTGTGTGTTTATGTTCATGAACTGTATTTTCATTCAAGTAAGCAGAAGAGCAAAAGTCTACATCCTTCAGAACACATTTTATGGAAATGGTGAATTCCACTCAGAAGACACGTAAACGAAATGCCTTTCATAAAATCAGGATTTATGTCCAATGGATAACAAAGAGAGCACGAGGGCAAGCTACGTTATTGCTTAGGTTATCACCACATGGGCCTGAGGAAATTGCTAAGAAGTGGGTTGGGTTAAGGTGTAGACATTACTTTTAGATAAAGCTCCTATTGAGCAAATGCATTCTTTCTTGACATAACCCTCTCAGTTTATCCCAAAAAAGAACAAACAGTATGGGTACAAATAACAAGTGGACCAATGGACGTTTATTTACAAAAACATATGAAATGCAAGCTTCCCCTTTGGTCATTCAGGGTTAATCTCTGGTCTTTTTCATTAGGTAGCAGTGATGTAATCTGTTTGCAGTGTTTGCAAATAGGAATTCCTGGTGTACAATGCAGCCACTGGAGTATTTGCTTCAACTGTGGTGGGTGGTACTCATGTGGCAGACTCGCATACCCAGTAGATGTAGTGACTGGGACAAACAATGGAAATCAAACATTGTGCTTTACTGGAAGCCACTTTAGATGCTATGTGTGATTAAACATAGTACATAGCCTGTTTGTGACGGTGAAAGCACACACAAAACACGGAACAGCTTTTGTAATATGGACCATGTGCAAGCCTCTACAATGGGCTAAATAGTTTTATTATTACTGTTATTGTGGTCCCTTCCCCAAGGTGTACTTACAGTTCTCCACAACATATTTATGTTGATTAAACACTAAGGACATAGGCTAGAATCCCATTTCTTAAATTTGTAGATTAGCATTATATCATCTTCTTCCTATTTCACTTTGATGCATAGGCACCCATAACAAAAAGTATACAGCATGCCACAGGCCCTATAGCCTATTTAGTCGGAGAGGAACCACCTATTCCCCCTGGGTTGTGTTCACACAGCAGCAGGGGCTGAAGGTGTGTGAACATGATCAAATTTTGTATTACTAAGTGCATATGGCATGCTAGACTACTCATTTCACTAAAACTTTGTGAAGATCATTATGTTTCAGATTTGACAAATCTTGCCTATATTTTTTTCTATTTTGACAATTATATCATTTTACTTACACTTACAGTGCATACAGGTAATTTCATAACTGCATGCACTGTAATGAAATTTCATAACTGCATCCTTAATAAGGGCCAAAACTAAACAAAATGAAAACAAAATTACACAATAATTATGATTAGACAAATATCTGTTAACATTAAAACTACCACTAAATGACATTACAAGGTGGAACAAGGTGCAGACTAATAATCCAGGATTACTCAAACTTGTGTGAATGAAACAAAACACAACTCCAGGGGTGTTTTTGAGGAGGTAAAGCATTATATTACAACTAAGAGCTGCCATGTGTCAGTTTTGCGTAATATATGACCTTTAAGTAGCAGTAAACAAAAGGGTTTTTATTATTTTTATTTTTATTTTTAGGTTTCTACTACCAAAAAGTTCCTGGTCTGACTGAAATCTGCTCCAGAGCAGGAGCAAAAAAAAAAAAAAAGTCCCTATACTCTGCATGAGGTCTTTGCATGTGTTTCACCTCCCTCTCTTAGTTGGCCTTTATGGATGCTGTTAGGCCTATTTTGTGGCAGCTACTAAAATTATATGTCTAACAATATATTTCTTACAACTTTTAATTGCATACTTTTATTATTATTATTATTATTATTATTATTATTATTATTATTATTATTATTATTATTATTATTATTATTATTATTTATCAATCAATCAAACTTTATTTATAGAGCTGTTTACAACACTCAAGGTGACGAGAGTGCTTCATATTAAAACCGACACAAAATAAAAACATAAAAAAAACCATTAAACAATAAAATAAAATAAATTGTGCAAAGTGTCACTCTATTACTTGGTGTTAAAAGATATTGCTATAATTAATTATTATTACTATATAATATTGCACATACTCCAGACTATTATTAATTTCTATGAGTACATATTTGTTGATGTGGAGTTAAACAGTGAGTCCCCTACCCAGCTCAGAGTGGCTGCATGTAGTTGCGCCCTCCTTCACCATTGAGGAGGGAGACATGCAAATTTATCGTCCTGAGGGAAAAAAAAAAAAAAAAAAAAAGCTGCTTGGGCACTGCTTTTTAAAAGGCAGAGACAACGTCTGAAAAATCCAAATGACTCTAGATTTAGGCAACAGCAAGCAACATTGCACTTTTACTCAGACCCAACTTACAGACCACAGTAGCATGGAGCTAGGAATGAAGACACAATATTTTGGAAACTTAAGATGACATTGGAAAGAAAAATGGAGTCACAGGGCAGACGGTAGGAGTTGACAAATCCATTATTTGGATTGATTTGGGTGATAATTCTAAGCTCTTTGCTCTAAATTCGCTCGTTTCGCACTTCTGAGACTATACACCACTGTCTGTATATGTACAAATAAATAATGAATGCACTGGTGTATGATGATAAATTGGTAGGCTTTATTATTAGTTTTATGAAATCCAAAGTTAGTAGCCCTTTATTGTGAAATGTGTTTATTGGCCGGATATTGCTGTTTCCCCGTGTTGCCTTGACTACGGTTGCCCTGGTGTCCGTCAGTCGTGTCGCGCTCGGTCCGTTCGCTGTCGGTGTCCTGCGCTCCCTGCGATCTGCGACCATCAAAACCCTTGAAACGAACCCGTCCATCACGTTCATGGCAGCTTCAGTTTTCTCCTTGGTCTTCACATAACTCTTTAAAAATTCCGCCCAAAAGAAAAAAGCGTTCTGTCCCGTTTTGCGGGTTTACTGCAGATGTAAGTACCGTATGCTTAGCTTAGCGTGTGGTTAGCCTCATCCATAGAGCATCATCCATCATGTTGTTGACAACATTTTTTGACGGTATTTTTTATTTTATTTCTAAAACTATATGTAACTATATGTTATTTGTGTCGTTAGGTTATTTGCCTTGCCAGCTAACGTGATGATGATATGCAGCATCATGTCACCTTCATTAAACCACTTAAAGCTGCTACTATATAAAAATCGTATTATAACAATATTTTTAACGCTTTTAACTTTATGTAAGTTTTTTTTTTTCATTTTGTCAAATAAAGAAGCTGCATCAAACAGTTCATAATCAAACTTGTATGTCCAGTGTACAAACCTTTGCAATACATTTCTTTTTTGTTGTTGTTTTTTTGTAAAAATTTTGACTTGAGAAAGGGACATTAATGTCTTCTACTATATTAACTGTATTGAACAATAAATACATAATAACAGTTATCTAAATTAACCAGTTTCCTGTTCTACAGGTGTACAACAACTATCCCGAGGACCTAGGGGCAGCTCTTTACAGAGAACTGTTTGACTTCAACGCCGAGCCGCCTTGGGATCCTAGCTGATAGTGGACGAGTTCTTCCCCGGACTCATCCATGTGAGTCAGCTAATGTTACTGTTACTGAGCTGAAGGTTAATTATGTTAAACAATTAATGTAAGTGCAGTTGCTTCTAGTATACAAATAAAACATCTCCTCATACGTCACAAAAAACAAAATTAAAATAAAAAAAAACATCAAGAGGAATAAATTGATAAAATTGCCAAGAGCAGTGGCCTAGTTAAGTCAGAAATGGCTTGTACTTCAGATGCTGCACAAATCAGATCTATTTTCAGAGATTCTATTAAAATGATTGTCATACTTTCTTGACAACATTTGTATTGGCTATTAATATCTCAGTCTAAATCATTACAGATGCACTATTTACACGACAAAAGTGGTATGCTTTTGTAGTGATGGGTTTGCCACCTGCTTGTCTCCATGGAGATTTTATTGCTTTGCTTACAGGTGTTTTATTGCTTATAAAATGCCTTTATACAGACATGACTAGGGCTGTAGTCCTTCAGTCTCTTAGTCAGTTAATCGGCTGATGGAGTTGTCTACCAAACTTTGTCTTAAGGCTACACACTACAGAAGAATTTGCCTTATGTTGGCTGCCAGTTGCTTCTCCCCAAGTTCAGAGAGGCATGACCCGACTTTGTGTCTTCGTGTGTGGTGTCATTGTGATTCTGAGCTGCTCTAACATATATCGTAACTAAACGTCAGCTACGCTACGTTAACAGCGAATAAAACAGAGTGTCAGGGCAGAGGAGTGATGGACACAGAGGCACAACATACAAACAGGAAATAGTGAAACACTGTAAATATAAAATTCAGCATCTCATCCACATTGTCCATAGAATTTGTCCTCTACAAATAATAACACCCAGTCCACAAAACAGTGCTGTGAATCCAATTTGAAGATTTCTTTAAAAGTAAAAAGGCAAGAGTAGTTCCTCACATGTGTCTGTTTACATTCACACCGCGCACAGATCGAGGTGAAGCTGCAGATAGTGACTCTGCTTCCTGTGTATCATGTATCTGAAGTATTCCACCACATTTCACAAATAATAATAACTCAGTTTTGGCTTGTATCTAAACTAGTGCAGTGCTCTGATCTTTTGAACACACAACAGAGTCTCAAAGCAAGTGGTTTTACTGTAGACAGGAAACAGCTGACACGAGGTGCGCTCACAACTGTGTAGCTTGTGGTATGCAGCCATATCCCACTGTAGTCTTTGCGATCAGAGATTTTAAATCTCATTAGATTCTCCTTGTGTCTGTGATGTGCGCTTTTTGCCACATGTTTAAAAATCGCTTAAGACCGAAAATTCGTAGTGTGTGGCGGCCTTTAGTCAACTAATTACTTTATTTTGAGTTTTATATGGAGGATTTATATGCACAACAACAGAACGGGTAACTGAAGATTTGGAAGTGAATCATGAGTTTCATCTGTCTTTTTTTATATACATACAGTATTTCCTAGTACTATTCTGTTTAAATAGTTTTTTTTGATGAACTGTTGTGCAGTTGTTGTCTTCTGCATGCAATTTATTTCAGATATATAGAGATGTGTAATAGTTTTGAGAGCTTTTTCCAAGTCCCCTTTTTAGTCAACTAATCAATCAACAGGGTATGTTTTTAGCCGACCAAGAATTTCTTTAGACAGCTACAGCACTAGATCTGACCTGTAACTTGGCCTGGTGGCAATAAATGCTTGTCTCCATGGAGATAGATCATTTTAACAGATATAATACATATCACAATGTCATGATTCAATATATCATGATATATCCTGATATTAAACCAAAGGATGGTATATTGTGATTTATCAATAATTCTGTATAATATTGTGGTCAAATACACTTTCACAAGAACTTGGATACTGGATGAAAAATAAAGTATTTGATTTTTAAATCTTGAGAATTGTAAGTGGAACTTATGAATTTTTCATGCACAAGACTTCAAAAAATAGATTCTGACACATTTTGAATCAATATGAGCCACGCAATGAAGTATTGCAGTATATCAATTAACTGATTTTTTTCTTGCACCCTTAATCTTCATGGAGATGAGCAGTACTCCTAATTGCCACAAGAAGAAATTTCTTTACCACACCGTGAGAACCACTGGCTAGTGGAACAAACTCTCTCTTCTGTACTCTCCTCATTTAACCTCTAGGTTAACTGTAGTCTCACCTACAGCTTGTACAGCTTGATGACGCATGCAGCAACGTTACTGGGAGTTAGGTTATGACACTAGTGCCGCCACTATTGTACCTTGACTAATGCTAGGACGAAAAAGAATGATCACGGGTCAGCAGCTATGGAGTACTGGTGATTGTTGGCTGTAATTGATGGCAAACTGTTTGAACCCGGTGGCCCAGACTATGTGTTTGCATAGGCTTTTCAGAAGAATAGCCTCTTCCACAAAGCTCTCCCATAACGTTGAAGCATCTCTGCCCTCTGATTGGAAAATGACTTTTGAAGTGTGCACATAGTTTCAGATCAGATGGATGCGATGCATAAATGTAGCAGGATTAGTGCTAGTGCTGAAATGTCCAGAGGTCGAACAACGAGTTGCATTTAAGTAAAAGATAAAAAGTCAAGCTTTGTTTAAAAAGAACTTTTTTTATTATGCATGAAAATTACACAAGTTTCAATTGTTGTGAAGTATTAACAGTTATATGTCTGATTTACTTTGATAGTTTAACGCATCGGCCAAGGACCCAGGGGCTCGACAAGGAGTAAGCGTGACTACTTTGTACCAATCATATTCTTTATGCCTGTCGGATTAGAAGAAAACGGCTGAGAGGATGAAAGGAATTGCTGATGAACCACAGTACTCTATTGGCCTCTTGGAGGGAGGCACAGCTCTGTGTGATGTGATCGACAATCATATTTATGAGCAATCTCTGGTAAGGCTGATATTTGAAAACTGGTGTTTGAAAATTGGTATTACTGTATAAAACTAGTCCGTTTTTTTCTCACAGTCCAAGAAGAATGCTTTCTTTGTAGCTGACCTGGGAGTTTTAGTTAGACAGCATGTCCTCTGGCGAACTCACATGACGCAGATTCGTCCTTTTTACCCTGTCAGGTGCAACAGTAGTCCAGCAATTATTGAGGTCCTAGCTGCTCTCGGCACTGGCTTCCTGTGTGCTAATAAGGTACTATACTACTTTCTACATTACAGGCCTGTTGTGATTTCATCTGAAACCTACCAGCTGGTAACTTTCTTTGTCTTTCAGTCTGAACTGGAGCTGGTGCAGAGCCGAGGCATCCCGCCTGAAGATATTATCTACAGCGGTGTTTGCAAACAGGTTTCCCAGCTAAAGTACGCTGCTAAGAATGGCATTGACCTTCTTATGTGTGACAGTGAAGTAGAACTACGAAAAATTGCTCGTTCCCATCCCAATGCAAAGTATGTATTTATCTTTTTGTCTCAGCTGTTAATATGACTTGATACACTTGAAATATGTATTGTGGTTGTTAGTGCAGTATTTTTTGGTTTTTGTGCAGGTTGTTACTTCAAGTATCATCAGAAACCTCTTATCCAGATGAAATGAGCATGGCTTTTGGCTGTTCCCTCAAAGATTGTAGGCATCTGCTGGAAAGTGCCAAAGAGCTAGGTGTGCAGGTGGTTGGAGTCAGGTAAAACTGATCATGTCCTATATCTTTATATATTTGAATGGGTGTGTGTGCTTATTCTCAGTTATTCTGTTTATCCCTCAGATGTCACATTTCCAGCTCCTTAGATGATGATGTGTACATTCATGCCATTTCAGATGCCCGTTGTGTATTTGATATGGGAGTAAGTAATATACTGTACATTCTATTATGTTTTGACCCATAATTTTTCTGATGGCCAGTACCTCTGTAATAACTTTTTAATAATAAATATTCTAAAGAAAAATTCACATGCAGAGGTATTTAGGTACCAGATAATTTATCCCACTCTATTTATGCAATCATTTCACAAATCCTTCAAGTTAAGAAAGCTATAATATTTTAATATAATCCAAAAACCAATATTCAATAGATATTTGGTGTAATAGGCCTCTTTCTTTTTTTACAGGAGGATATTGGATTTAATATGAAGATCTTGGATATTGGGGGTGTCTGCTCAGTTCAACTTAATAAAGTTAGTGCATAGTTAATGCCCTCACACTAAAATTGAATGAAGCTGGAAAATCAAATCAAGCTGTGTTACCAAGATAATATGCTTTTTCAGATCAAAAGTACAGTCATGGCTATGGTGGAGCTCTACTTTCCTCCTTCTTCTGGAGTTTCTCTCATTGCTGAACCTGGCAGCTATTTTGTATCCTCTGCTTTCACCCTGGCCGTCAATATAATTTCAAGGGAGATGGTGGCTCGGGACCAGCAAGACCATGGTCAGTTGCATTCTATTAAATGTTAGGCCTTTTGAAATTGCTTATTGACATTAAGAAATTCTCTGTCACCTCCACAGATGACCCTTCTCCAAATGATGAGCAAGCTTTCAAGTATTATATGAATGATGGTGTCTATGGATCATTTGCTGGCAAACTCACTGAAACATTGATCACCACACCATCTGTCCACAAGGTACCACTAATGAATATGTAATAACTACATTGAGTATTTATGGACTCTATTACTGATATATCTAAACATACTAAGTTATCTGCTCTTTTCAGAGCACATCTGTGGATGCCCCAGTGTTTTGCAGCAGCCTGTGGGGTCCCTCGGGGGATGACATGGACCAGATCGTGGAGCACTGCCTCTTGCCAGAGCTTAATGTCGGAGACTGGCTCTTATTCAATAATGCTGGTGCATACGGCTTGGGTCAGCCAGTTTGCACAGAACCGCATGACTCCTCGACCCCTCCTGTGTTTTATGTCATCTGCTCAAGAGAGTGGTAAGATGATATGTAGGCCAATTACTTTTAACAACTAGTATTTTCGTTTGGACTGATGGTTTTTGGGCTTTCTGGATCTTGTTAGCTTGTGAATCCAAAACACAGTTTTGTTGTGAATGTTTTAGTTGACAGAAAAGGTTCTGTTCAGTATTGATTTCAGTATTATTCAATAATAAATACATTTCATTTGATCTCTTTCCAGGTTTGAAATGCAGGACACTGGTGTCACCCAAGAGACTTCTCTGAAGAACTTCTCCTTAATCCCTTACTTTTTGAATTCCTGCCAAACAGCCGCTGCATTCTCTGTTCCAGCTTAGCAGTTGCCCTACATTGAGGCTCTAAACTTTGACTGGTGTCAGTCTGCTTTCTCTGGCCCACATTCCACTTTTTTGTGAAAAACCAGCAGGTAGAGCTTGCTGTGAATGTCACAATAAATGTACATTCATTTCTGTATTTTGCGCTTGTTTGGAAATTAAATGTTGAGCAAAAAGCTTGTAACAAAACTGAGAACTTACATTATAAGCAGTCCTCATTACAGTTAATATCTTCAATAGATTATATTATGAGCTACAGTTATTTATTTCCTTTGCTGTTTGCAGTTTTGTCCATTTACATGAAGTGCTGTATATCACTTGTTGTTTTTATAATTTATATTGTTTTTTGTGTGTTAGGCTACAATGTGAACCTCAATAACTTCATACAACTCATATTATGATTGTAGTATTTTGATTTAAGATTACATAGTGTTATGATAATGTTGACAGTTACACAATTGGACTGAATGCAACTGATGTGCAGACTTTCAACTTAAAAAAAACAACATTTTATTAAAATAGGTGTTGGAGAATTTTTGCAAGAGACTTATTTCAGTTGTAGCATACAATTTACATAATACATTATGCATTCTGTATTTAGTGCAGTAATGGAAATTAATGTGATAATAATCAAAGCATAGAGTTGTTAATTCTGATAAAATATTCCTGTCTGCTTGGGTGTGAATTATGAAGCAGTGTTAAGGGTTCACTATTGAACTGCTGCTAGGCCTAGACAAAGTAAGCTATATTATTCAGTATGTTTTCAGTGTATTCAGTGATGTAGACAGGAAAAAGTGTTTGATGTGTCATGAACCAAACATTAACCTCAAGCTCCCTTTTGCTGTTGTATTGTTGGTTATTTATATTTGTTAAATGTTGTGTGTTAGTACATGTATAATAAGATTTGTGTCAATGGGCATATTTAATAATTAGAGCATTGGCTGTTACTGAAGCTGTTGCTTGTAATAAATAATAATAAACACTTGACAAAACTACACTTAACTACACTTGTTTATTCATGACCAGACCGCAGACAGTGTGTTAAAATAGTGAAAGCAAATATAAACATGCAAGCTGATGTAACAACGTAACAACAACAAAAAAAAGCTCAATTGAGCAGTCCAAATAAACCCTTTTGTCTATTTTTGATTTTTATACAAATAATAATTCATGAGTTTAATCATAATTTGTTAGCCCACAACAATTTACAAATAACAAATATATGCTTTATAGAACAACTGTTGATGAGAGTGTAGTGTAGTGCAAAAGAGCTATCCACAAAAGAGATCAAAATAAAAAGATATAGTTTAATGTTATAATCAGTTAATTTATTTGCTTAAACTATAGTGCAGTTGTCATGTGGGACAGAGGTAGTACAGCAGATTAGAAGAATTTGGTGTGTCTAGACTTAAAGCAACACAGATCTGGAACAAAAGGGCAGCTGTGGAGGCAATACCTTTACTCACAGAGATCTGTCACTGTCTCTCTACCTCCTATGCAGGGATCTTCCTCTAAAGCAGAGCCAGAAAAAAGAAAAATACTGTGTAAAATGATTTAATTAACCTTAAAAGGTAAGTTTTAAAATAGAGGGTCTGAAACCTGTTTGCATGGAATAATCCACAAATTTGCACATCATTTAGCAATCTGTACAAGAGGTGAAAAATATTTTCCCATACAAAGCCATGCAATTTTCATGAAGCAGGTGCAGAACCTCCACAGAAAACCTATATATTCATAGACCGTGCACCTTTAAATTGTATGAAGAAAGCTGGATTTTATAAATTTTTACTTTCATATATTGTACCCTGAAAAGTTACATGGATTGCACTGTTTTAGTTTAATCTATGGTATCTCTGTAAAGTCATCTTGAATATCAGAGTCTTATGGCAATTCCTGCACTACCATAATTCTGTACTGGAATTTTTAATTCTGTACTGGAAAAACCTCAAAGTTGTAGGCTTTTGCAATGACTTGAGAGAAATGTTTATACATGGTTGAAAATAGATTATTGCATTTACCCATAAGGTGCTTGTTTTGTCATCCATAGAGCGGGGGCCAGGTGTGAGCTGACCGGATAGAAATGGACACTGGGCAGAGCAGTGTTCGCAGCTAAAGTTGAGAGGAGTTATTTTAAAGTTCTACTCTCTCCTGAAGTGGTGCTCACATTACGTCGAAGAATTATCAGCCCTGTGGTCTATGGCATTGAAGACCAAGTAACATACTGTTCATGATACTAATATTGGGTATACAGCTGTATTTCACGAAAAATAAATAAATAAATAAAATAAATAAATAAATAGCATACATAAAATTCGACTTTATTGATCTCAGTGGAGAAACTCATTTGTCAATAAAGAGCAAAAAGTAGTAATAGAATTAGAATTAGGCTAAAGTGAAGAAAAATACAGACAAAACAGGAAATACAGAACAAAATTAAGTAAACAATACAGAAACAGCAGGCGCAGAAAAGGCACCAAAAGTAATTGAAAAATAATAAGATAAACCTGAAAAAAGTCACTGAAATGTAACAACATAAACCGGAAACCTATAAAACTATAAAGTAAGCATAGCCTATACCTCTATACCTACCTGTAGCAGCAATGATAAATACCAATAAAGAGTAAGCCCTACGGTTATGATTCCCCAAATCTTCTGTATTCTTTCTGCACTTCTGTCATGTGTAGGTCACATGTAAATTCTGCCATCTGCTGGTAACAGAATATAATATTCTATCTGTGAAGAATCACTTCGAACCATGAGTAGATTTTTATTTTTTCAAGGACAAAGTTTAAAATACATTATAATTATAAAATAGATTTAAAATAGACAATTGGGTTTATTTGTCTACATAAAACTGTAGGCGACTTGGAAGCTTCAACCTCTGTCAATTGTTTTACTAACTAAAGCATACGCACAATAGTAGGCTGTGCTTTATGCAGAATCTTTTCTAAATTTTGTGATTATAACTGTTTCACTTGTTATTAAAATTGCAGACAAATTGGGAATGTTGCTGTCTTTAAAGAGAAAACAGTGTAGGCTTAATAAGGTTTCAACCTGACGGGATAGTTGCAAGCTTCTGTATCCAAGTTACTGAAGACCACATAAGGCCTGAGCTAGCTTTGTCTAAGACTGAAGATGCCTTTCTTCCCTGGGCCAATTTAACACATTTCCTGTTTGTGCTGGAGTCCAGTGGCAGAAGGCTGCATGTGCGCTCATCAACACAGAGGAGCAGGGAGCAGCCTGGTGGAGTTAAGATGGCGGCATGTGGCTGAAGAGGCTGGGGAAAACTACTCTCGATCGCCATTTAACGACTCATATGAATTCATATAAATACTGTGTTGGAAAGAAGAACTGTTTCTTATATCGTTCACGAATAAGTGGGTGATTTTGAACTGGCCATATGACATCTATACACTTTGTGGTTCACCCGCTCCCCGGGACCGAGGATCAGCTCAATGACAGGTATTTGTAGTAGTCAAGAAATAAAAAAAAAAAAAGAATATTTCTGTTCATTATGCGCTAACATATATTCCACCTAATTTGTCCCAATGGTCTTGGTAATGTCACATGTTAGCACGGGGATTTACACGCATTAAACCGAAGAAAGGGTCGCTAAAAGGCCCGGTATGTTGAACAATCCTCGTTAGCTTGCCGCTACCCAAACAGTCGGTACAGCATTTGTTAGCCGCTAACTGGCTACAGGCTACAGTGCTAGCACTGGGACCGTACAGGGTTGGCTCACAGTCAAAGTTGAGATAGACAATGCGGGTTGGGGGATGGGGTAAAAAAGAATAAACGTCGTGAAACACCATTACACTAGGAATAGGGCTCTTTACTGTTCAATTGAAATGTACTGTAATTTCACATAACTGTGGTTCCTTTGAGGGTGACCTATTTATTTTCACGATCAATGAGTAGGCTTGGCTAACGTCAGCCCAGTGTTAGCTGCGTGCTAATGCTAAGAAGAGAGCGTTTCCAACATACCACGCTGTTGACAAATGTGTGTTGTTTTGGCCTTTGTAGCTGTAGTGTATTTTGGATCCTTAAGGACAATGTTATCCTCACAGAAATATAAATGTTTATATTTTATGACAAGTTGCACTGAAAGAGATGCGCAACTCGACATAACCTTAGTGTTTTTGTATGATGATCCAGTTAGCTCTTATCACATCAATCGAGCGTCAGAAAGAAGCTATATTGATCACTATTTGAAACTGACCGTAAGACGTGCCTGCTTAGTCTGACTTCATAAGTGAGACCAAATTCCCCAATGATTTGCCTTCCATTAGTGGGTGGTGGCTGTATTGGTTTGGTCATATCTCGATGAATAAATGTCTTTAAAAAGGAGCCTGAACCGGCGAGACAGAGTGTGAGCTGTATTTACTTAGGTCAAGTGATTTGTAATAAACCTATTTTTATCCCCCACTAGGATAGATCAGATTGATGAAGTGCTCCACATAAATACAAAGAGGTTGAAAAGTCATAGTGTTTTACAATGACCTTGAAATTATGCTGTGGTTGTACATATCTAGAAAATACTTGTTTAGTTGACAAAAAATGCTTGTTGTACAATCCACTTAGACATCTGTTTAATATAGATCATCTCCATTTGAAGGAGGTCTTGACAGTATCATCCTTGGACATGCATGCCTGCGCCTGCTACAGTCACCATGTGCTGCCACCCCCCCTTCAGTCTCTTCTCTGTGAAGGACTTGTACTTGTCAAAGCTGTACTGCTGTCTGAAATAACAAATGGTCTTGATTGATTCTGGCACTTGTCAGGTACAATAACTCTGTCAAGTGGGTTTTAGGCTGAGTGAAGCAGACTTCACACAAATATTTTCAGAAAAGTAGTACTGTCCTGTTATGTGCTGTCATAATTAATCCTTAGATATTAGTGGTCTTATATTGTTTTGCTCCTTGTTGAAATTAAATCTATGAGAGATAAGTGGACAAAAATGGGACGCATGAGATAATTGGTTGTATTAATGCCTCATTAACATGATATTGAAATTTATGTCATTCTCCTTAATTGTCCTACTTATTGTATTAGACAGTAGAGTGCAAGCTGTATTTGAGCTGAAGGCCAATAATTTGCCTTATAGTTTATCATGGTGGTTATTAGTTTGTTTTTTCTGACATCACGGCAATAGTGCTCAGAATGACATGTTTTTAAATAGCTGAACTTGCTCAGTCAACACAATATATTTAACCATTCCTTCTAAGTTTGCAGCCCTCTTTACTGTTTATCTCCTTGCATAAGCTCTGTACAATGCCCTTGGTGCTAGGGGCATGAGATAGCCATGCATTTTGTTTTGCACTGAATTTACAATGAGTAGTTATGCTAAAAGCAAAGCAGATTAGATCATCAGATAACATTTTTCATAAATACCAGCCATTTTAATGTTTGCGTTTTTTCTGTTTTTGCAGACTTCGTGAAGTTTCTGAGAAACTCAACAAATACAGTTTTAACAGGTAAGTTGTACTATTTTATACCAATATACTGGATCAGTGACTACTATTTACATATTTTAAATGATGTCAACTTCATATTACTGGTATACATATTATACATATAGGTACAAGTGCAAAAGTACAAAAAGTCTGAAAATATTAAGGATAGAAAGTGATATTGTGAAGTGTGATAGCTTGTACACAATCAAAATATATACAGCAGAGGGGGGTACAATTGTGGTAGCAAAATAAAGAACTTACTCCTAATTATACTTGTATTCTCCTGCAGTCACCCACACCTCAGTCTGCTTGAGCAGGCTTCCCTAAAACAATGTGTTGTGGGCCCAAACCATGCAGGATTTCTCCTTGAGGTAACATTGTAAATCCAACACAGTAAGATTATGTTTTTTTTTTATGGTCAGAATTCATATGTTTATTGCCTCTTTTTCAGGATGGTCGAGTTTGTAGAATTAGCTTTGCAGTCCAGCCCGATCGCCTGGAGCTTAGCAAACCGGATGGCAGCGATGGGTGAGACTTCAAATTCAAATGCAGCCTGCCCCAGAAATAGTTTTTACCTTTTACATTGCTTTTTAAAAGAGGTGACTCTTCAGAGGGCAGCCAGTTTGGAGCATGTCAGTTTTTATAGTTGTTCTGCACAAAGTCTTGTGGCTATAGGCCCCTTTTGAATTATTATTTGTCTATTAAAAATAATGCATTTTTATTGTCACCCATATTTGAAATGGTTCTTGCAACTGTTGAAATGGTAAAAGAGACCAAATAATTTCCCATTAGGGTTTGTTTCCTCAATATTAAATGATTATACATTTCAATTTAGCAAAAGGCTCTTTTTGGCATGACGGTTGAAATGTAAGAATATATCTTCAAGTCTGTTGCATTGATTGTACATCTTTAAAAAATGCTGTATATTTCATCCTATTTTGCTCTTTGTGATGAACTCAAGTTGTTTGTGGAATGCCATTTCAAAATTTATGACCATAATTATTGTCAGAATATGTGAAAAGCTTTTAATTTTTGTGTTGCCAAAAGCAAAATTAATACTATTTTATTGGATTAATATGGAAAAGCAGTTTTTGTTCAAGGCATCCCTTAATAAGAAACCCTTAAAATAGGAGCAAGCAGCCGCAGCCCCAAAACCCCAAGAACTATTTAAATGGAAAAAGTGGAATGAGTTGCAGCCAATTCACATTCCCAAGGGTGTTGCCATGCTAGTCTCCAAATTAACCCTTATGTTTCTCAATGTAATGCAGACACATTTGACAAAAAACTGGGTTAATAATAGTAGTTGTCATGTGCCCAGGTCTAATGGTCCTTATTTGGGACATCTGTAGGTTTGTAACCTATCTCCCATCTTTTGTTTCCAGTTCAAAGTTGAGCAGTGGTTCAGGGACAGGAAGGAGCTCCAGGCCAGGCAGGACTAGTGATCCGCCCTGGTTCCTGTCTGGTTCAGACACTTTGGGCAGACTGGCAGGCAACACCCTTGGGTAAGTTCTGGCAGGGATGACAGAGACAAACGGTCCTGTGAAAGCTGCTTTTATTGAGTTCGGCATTGACGCGGCTGTGTACTGGAGGTGTTTGCACCCGAAGACCGCAGTGTCACTCACCCCAAAGAGAAACTTGTTTTATAAAATGTCCAAGAGATTTTTCTCTCAAACTACTACGTGCATATTCTGTTTTGCTGCGGTGGTTAACATTTAATAACATGTACTCAGATTATCAATATATTTCTAAATGTACAAGCCATTATTACCCAGTTAAACCAATAAAACATTTTGAAAAATATTAGGCTGAGGTATTATAAGTGTAGGTTTTCTATAAATAAATGCCAAAACATTACCTGCCCTTTTATAATTGTCATTCATTTTTAATAAATTAACAAATATTGCATATTTTCAAACTGGGATATGCAAAACATAAATTATTTTTCGTAGGGATGGGACGAGATCTTGTGAGATCAAATTGTGGTCACATGGGAAAACCATTTCACGAGATTTGATCCTCTGTTTACATTTGGCACAATCCTGAAAGGGTTACGCTTTGCTCAGACTTTGGAAAGTTGCGTATCTTTGAGCAGCTCTGGCTAAAATACCCCTCCACATAGACACTTGTAGCTCACGTATGCAGACAGAGAACACTGTAGACTCTACCTGAGTTTTTATTTGGTAGTGGTAGGGCAATATTGACGTAAATAATGTCTCGTCTTGCACCTACTGTTAAGTTAAATGTATGTGTTGATTCTTCGTTTACATTGCACAATAGTGATTTAGAGTATGCTATATTCCTAATATAAAAAATGGGTCACAATCACTTCCAGTACATCTTGACCTGACCTGAATTTGATCTTATGCTTCAAACAGTTCATACAGAGGGCATTCATAATTCAAATCATAATTACTAACATGATTTTTATTTTTTTTTCTACAAATAATATGCCCCCCCACGTCTACCCTGATCATGTGTTTATTTGGCAACCATCCCTGACCTTGCCTTGTGCTGTGTGTTTAAAAGGAGTCGTTGGAGCTCTGGAGTGAATGGCGGAGGTGGAGGAGGTGGAGGTTCAGGAGGATCGGGGGGCAGTGGAGCGGGCGGAGGCAGCAGTGGAGGAGCTGGAGGAGGGGCTGGAGGTGGGGGCAGTGGGGGCACCTCTGGTAGGTCATCCACCGCTGCCAGAGACTCGAGACGCCAAACCAGAGTGATACGCACCGGGCGGGAGCGTGGTTCAGGGCTCTTAGGCAGCCAACCCCAGCCTGTCATACCTGCATCTGTGATCCCTGAAGAGCTTATTTCTCAGGTACAATGTTTATTAGGTTCTACTGTGTACTTTACATTTCCACAGTGCTGCTCAATACAGATAAAAAAATAACTGGAATATAAAATAAAGCTCTATTTACACCCTACTAGTCCTAGATTATCACAATGAATCGACTTAATGATTATATAGATGTTTCAGATGGATAATTATAATAATATCAAGATGACACAATGCAAATACAGGCATGATAAATTAATATCAAAATATTCTTTGCAGATTTTTAATTTTTTTGCTTTTGCTTCAAATTTATGTTTAAAAATGACCATTAGAGTTAATATGACTACTGATTCACCATGAAAGTTTTTTTTTTTATATTATGCTCTGGTTGCAGTTTTGCATTATTGTATTCACGTTACTTCCACAGGCTCAAGTAGTTCTGCAGGGCAAGTCCAGGAGTGTCATCATTCGAGAGCTGCAGAGGACCAATTTAGATGTCAACCTCGCTGTTAACAATCTTTTGAGCAGAGACGATGAAGATGGAGATGATGGTGATGACACAGCCAGCGAGTCCTACCTCCCTGGGGGTTTGTTGGCTTATTACATATACTTATAACCAGCAATAAGTTGATATTTCAGATTTAGACTAGACTAGACTAGCCTAAACCCATTTACTATTAACTTTTATAATGAAACAGCTTTTTTTTTTTTACTGGAAAAGTTTACCTTTTGCCAGTAAATTTTTGCTTTCATCTGTTGTACACTTGGAATACATTTTTCAAATTTGATAATCAAGAACATGGTTGTGTGCCAGTTAACAGGATAAAGAACTGATATATTCCCTTCTCCATTCTCTTTTCACACAGAGGACCTGATGTCCCTGTTGGATGCAGATATTCATTCGGCTCATCCCAGCGTCATTATTGATGCTGATGCCATGTTCTCTGAGGACATCAGCTATTTTGGCTACCCATCGTTCAGGCGCTCGTCCCTGTCCCGCCTAGGTTCCTCTAGAGGTAACTCTTTCTCACGTCATTAACTAGAGAATGGAAATGGAGGGTGTAGGACGCTCTGGTGATGGTTTGTTTTGGGGGATTAGCTTCTTTTAATTTAAAAGAGTAATAAGGAGAAAATAAACTTTGCTTGGTTGTGTAGCTTTAAGAGGTGAACTTAAAACTTTGGTCAAGAGCTCTCTGAGAAAGGCCCACTTGGCCCCCCTCTGTTTGCCCACTTGTGTTCACATGTCTTTAGAGCAGTCTCTTCTTTTAAAACACACAGCCCACATTTAGCACCAGTGCATGCATTTCTCTGTCCACTTCCTCTTGCATGAGTGCACAAACCCCCGTCACCCTTAGACACTCAGTCAATTTTCTTTAAAATTAGCTTCTCTAGATTTCTCTATTCTCAACACTGTTAATGGGTCTTTCCCAGAGAGTGGCTTATTTCTGTCCCACTGGTGTGACCTTATTGCATACCAGTTCTCCTTCTGCCTTTAGAGAGAGACTCTGAGCTGCTGCGGGAGCGGGAGTCTGTGCTGAGGCTGCGTGAGCGTCGTTGGCTCGATGGTGCCTCGTTCGACACAGAGCGAGGCTCCACCAGCCGTGACGGAGAACCCAGCCTGGACAAGAAGAGCATCCCTGTCCAGAGCCCTGTGTCCCTGGGAGAAGAGCTGCAGTGGTGGCCTGACAAGGTACAAATCTTACATTTACAATGAGGAGTTGACTGTGTATTTTTAACCAATGTTTGATATCCTCTTAGGATGGTGTGAAGTTTGTGAGCATTGGAGCATTGTTCTCAGAGATGGTAGCTGTAAGCACCAAAGGGGAGTTGTACCAGTGGAAGTGGTCAGACCCGGAACCCTATAGGAATGCACAGGTGAAGATTTTTATTCAAAAATTACTTGCATTTCTGATATGATCTATTACCATGACTACTTCTCAACTCTGATTTCTATACTAATTATGAAGTCTTTCTTACAGAATCCATCCATTCATCACCCACGTGTCCCCTTCCTGGGCCTTGTCAATGAGAAGATCACCTTATTGTCAGCCAACAGCATCAGAGCCACTGTAGCCACAGAAACAAACAAGGTATTCTTTGGATGTTCATTATTCTTAAATAGTAAGATGCATCTTGAAAATTAATACTTTGCTTTTGATGTGTTAACAGGTGGCGACTTGGGTGGATGATACACTTAGCACTGTGGCCTCTAAACTGGAGCACAGTGCCCAGGCATTTCCAGAGCTGCAGGGGGAACGCATGGTGTCACTGCACTGTTGTGCTCTCTACACATGTGCACAGCTAGAGAATAGCCTCTACTGGTGGTACGTTTCATTTTAATTATTTAGACTGAAATATGATGATGGCTGGTTATTGCTTTTGTATTTGACTGTCCTATTTTTGGTATGTAGGGGTGTTGTGCCTTTTAGTCAGAGAAAGAAGATGCTTGAAAAGGCCAGAGCCAAGAACAAAAAGCCAAAGTCTAGTGCTGGCATCTCCTCGATACCGAACATAACTGTGGGAACACAGGTATAAAATGAACTGTTTAATTTCTACTTACATGTAAAAACAGATATTCAGAGATGTTCTTTTTTCACAGGTGTGCTTGAGGAGTAACCCTCTGTATCATGCTGGTGCAGTCGCCTTTTCTGTCAGTGCTGGGATCCCTAAAGTGGGTGTTCTCCTGGAGTCTGTCTGGAACATGAATGACAGCTGCCGGTTCCAGCTGCGCTCACCAGAGAGCCTCAAGAACATGGAGAAGACAACCAAGACACAAGAGATTAAGTCAGTGTCTGCATGTATATGATTATATAAACAGGGCCACAATCAGTTAATCACTTAATGATTTACAATTTTTCAAAACAAGAAATGCACTAAGTTGTGCAGCACACTTAATTTGACAGCCATGTGCTTATCTGCCAATCAGTTAATAAATCAAAGCCTTAAAATATATTGAGCATTAGCAAGTAAAAACAAGGTGCATGCATATTGTATTTTTATGCCATTTCAAACTTGAAGCTTTTTAGCCTTTTCCCACCGTTAATCTTTACTTTGGTGTGTGTGCTCTGGAGTACTCCGGGAGGGCTCCAGTACAGCTGTAAGTGGCTGCTGCTCTCAAACCTCCACTTTCTAGTGGACAAGAGTGCACTTTGGGGCATTCACATCTCCACCAAATGCACCAGAGTTCACATCACACTGACAAAGTGTGAAAGATGCAAGAACAGACCTTGCCATTTTGTTTTTAGGATGTTTCCATTTATTCCTTATAGATTGCAAGTGTGCTATAATAACTAAAACAATGTATTATGACAGGACTGAGAGCAAGCCTGAACTAGTGAAGACTGAGATGGGTCCCCCTCCATCCCCTGCCTCCACCTGCAGTGATACCTCTTCCATTGCGAGCAGTGCCTCTCTGCCCTACAGTAAGTCTATACTTCTGGCAGTTCTGATGACCTGTAGCTTTTCTACAGAACAAGCAGTGGCTCTTTCCTTCTTGCTATCTCAAGCACAGAACCAATTAATTCTGTGCTTGTCCCTAGCGTTAGCCCTATGACTATGAAACAGATAGTGCAGGCCTTTTAATCAGCCTTTTTTCTTACTGTGGACGGAGACATCTTGCAGTATACTGCCTGTTGTATTACCTCATAAATGGAAACAAGGGTTGCTGCCACTGTTAAATAATATATCTGATTTACTGGTAAAAAAAACCCCAAAATGGTTTTCTCACAATTTGTTTCATCATTATTTCATAAAAGGGACCATAAGGCTTGCATGACTTCCTTATTACCATGTGTGAGCTAATTACTTGAATGATGTGTTTGTGTGTTAATTGTTGGAATATTTTAGTATTAATTTACCTATATTACTTGCAGAACGAAGACGTTCCACTCCAGCTCCCAAAGAAGAAGAGAAAGTGAATGAAGAGCAATGGTCTCTCAGAGAAGTGGTGTTTGTGGAGGACATAAAAAATGTCCCTGTAGGAAAGGTGGGCAGGTGTAGGATCTGTCATAGTCAAAGCCAAAGCCATAGTAAAGGTAACAATGCATGTGTCTTGTCCCCAGGTGCTGAAAGTAGATGGTGCGTATGTTGCAGTGAAGTTTCCAGGGACATCGAGCAGCATGAGCAACCAAAACACGACTGCTCCTCTGGACTCTGACCCCTCCTCTCTGCTGCAGGACTGTAGGCTTCTAAGAATAGATGAGTTGCAGGTCTGAGAGCAGGCAACCATATGGAGGGCTTACTTATGGACTGTACATTGACAGAATTTTTATATTTTTGTATTGTGCAGGTGGTTAAAACTGGTGGGACTCCTAAAGTTCCAGACTGTTTCCAGCGAACGCCTAAAAAACTCAGCATTCCTGAAAAGGCTGAAATTCTAGCTGTGAATGTTGACTCCAAAGGTACAGGATGTGTTATTGAGGTTACTTTTTAGATAACTTTATTTTAAACCTTTTATCTTACTCTAGCAACAATGAAATATTCTTTTCTAGGAGTTCACGCAGTACTGAAAACTGGTAACTGGGTAAGATACTGTATCTTTGACCTGGCGACAGGCAAAGCAGAGCAGGAAAATAACTTCCCCACCAGTAACCTAGCCTTTCTAGGACAAAGTGAGAGAAACGTCGCCATCTTTACTGCTGGGCAGGTGAGTTTATGCACAAAAGATATACTACTTTTTTAGATTTTCAGATATTTTAAAATTAAATTATTACTCAGGAATCACCCATCATCCTTCGGGATGGAAACGGCACAATCTACCCTATGGCCAAAGACTGCATGGGAGGAATCAGAGATCCAGACTGGCTTGACTTGCCACCTATAAACAGCTTGGGAATGGGTGTTCACTCATTGGCCAATATTCCCTCCAACTCAACAATTAAAAAGAAAGCTGCTATTATTATTATGGCTGTGGAGGTAAGCCTATAGGTTTATAATCTTAGTCAAACTACATTTCGTTCGCTGTGTATACCATCAATAATCATTTAATGATCTCTTTTAGAAACAGACCCTGATGCAGCACGTTTTGCGCTGTGACTATGAGGCATGTCGACAGTATCTGGTAAACCTGGAGCAAGCCTTCCTCCTAGACCAAGGCAGTCAGGCTCTGGGAGCTCTTCTGGGACATCGCTGTGATGGCAACCGCAACATCCTCCACGCCGCTGTGTCTGTCTGCTTTCCTGTGAGCAACAAGGAAACCAAAGAAGAAGAAGGTAACCTATTGTTCAAATAACACATGATATACCAAGTATACTACTGAGAAGGTTGTTTTTTGTTTTTCTGTTTGAGCTTACTAATTCAATATGTTTTCATATTTTAGAAGCTGAACGATCAGAAAGGAACACTTTTGCAGAGCGTCTGTCTGCTGTGGAGGCGATTGCAAATGCCATCTCGGTGGTGTCAAGCAACAGTTCTGGAAACAGGACTGGTTCCTCCAGCAGCAGAGGGTATATATATTTATTGTTATTACAACTAATATTTTTTTGCACTGACCCACTGCAATTTGAATTGAATGCTGTAATTACTTCTCCTGTGTAGTCTTCGTCTGAGGGAGATGATGCGCAGGTCACTGAGAGCAGCTGGTCTTGGTCGACATGAGTCAGGCCCATCCTCCAGTGATCATCAGGACCCAGTTTCTCCTCCCATTGCTCCCCCGAGCTGGGTCCCTGATCCTCCACCTATGGACCCTGGTCAGTATTGCGGTTTGTAGGATTTTAGAAAGAGATTAGTATGTAATCCTATATCCGATAAATAGTATTTTCCACAAAAAATATCCAAAAGGAAAAAAATATTTACACTGACCTTTTTGTGATAAGTCCTTTACTCTTTGACTTTTCTTCAAACAATACAAAATACTATTGTAATTGTATCTGCCGTAAGCCCAATATGACATTATAGTTAATGACATCTGGAACCCAACTGTGAAACTGACTGTATTTATTGTAACTGTACATTGTTAGGCGATTCCTCTGTCATAATATTTATTAAAATACTGTATGTTTGATCCACAGATGGTGACATTGACTTTATCTTGGCACCAGCTGTTGGCTCACTCACCACTGCCTCCTCTGGGAACAGTCAGGGACCTAGCACTTCCACCATACCTGGTACTACTGTTCAACTGTTCTGTTCTATTAGTAGAACAACTGAAATTAAATGGTCTATCTTCAGTGTTGGGAACAAACAAAATAAATGTATTGATATACGTATTCAGAATATTTATTTCGAGTAACTGTGTTTTCCGGTGCAGTTGACTTTTACTTTCCTAAATTTACATTGACATAGAAATACATTGCTGTTTCTGAGCGTGCAAATTTAGGCTTTAAATGGCATGATATTATTAGTAAGAAACATTGAAAAAATGTAATAGAAAAATGTGTCCATGTCTTTTTTCTTTCTCTGTAAAGAGCACTCTTTATTATACATTTATCTATCAACTAACATAAAGCTGTTAATTCTAAATAGTGGTTTTATGCTATTCTGAATAATAAGATTAATATATTATACAGTACTTATTGCACCATGTAATTTACCATGCAACTGAATACCTGCATTAAAATTTATTTTTTATATATTCTTCTTCCCAACATTGTCTATACTTAACTTTAAATAAATTGCATGTTGCTGAGTTCTTCTTTGTTAGCAGGGCCATCCACAGAACAATCCGTGGTTGAATCAAAAGACCGAAAAGCCAATGCACATTTGATCCTCAAGTTAATGTGTGACAGTGTTGTTTTGAGGCCACATCTGAGGGAGCTGCTCTCTGCAAAGTAAGCAAGCTGACCATCTATATATTCATTGCATCATTTTAACACACTTCTTAATTCATTTATTTCTTGTGTTTCTTTGTGTGTGTTGAAACAGGGATGCCCGTGGGATGACCCCCTTCATGCTGGCTGTCAGTGGGAGAGCATACCCTGCTGCCATTACTGTTCTGGAAGCTGCGCAGAAAATAGCTAAAGGTATTTGTGTGTCTTTTTAAAAATGCATTATTCATATTGGCTGCATATAGTACACACATTTACAAAATACAGGTTAGGTAACTGGCATTAGTAGGTTGCATGATTCTGTCCCATTTCTCTGCCCTGATTACAGTGGCTACCTAAAAAAATGATTATTAATCTCCTCTTTGTCTTTACAGCCGGTGACCCAGGCGTCCCAGAGAAAGAGGATGCAGACTCCGTTTTCATGGAGATGATTTGCCCCACGGGAACAAACCCTGATGACTCTCCACTCTATGTACTGTGCTGTAATGATACCTGCAGCTTCACTTGGACCGGAGCGGAGCACATAAACCAGGTCAGAGGAGTAGGATAATGTTTCTGGGGCAGGTTCTTCTCATTGGTTAGATTACTTGAGTTTTTGAAAGTAATAATACTACTTTTATTACATTACATTTGGCTAAACAAAACAAACATTTTTATATAAGAAAATGTAGTATGTAATGTATTATAGTGTGTGTGTATATATATTGTATAGTAAAGAAGCTTGAATATTACCATGCTAACTTTACTGTTATGTTTGTAGGATATATTTGAGTGTCGAACTTGTGGACTACTCGAGTCGCTCTGTTGCTGCACTGAGTGTGCCAGAGTTTGTCACAAAGGACACGACTGCAAGTATGTAATATGGTCTTCAGTTTTCTATCTTATAGCAATATGATTTAAAAATGTATTCTTGAGACTAGCCTATACAGCACTAGCCTTATTTTGAAACAGGAAATTAAGTGATTAAAACATTAAAACAATTATCTCATAGGCTCAAGAGGACCTCTCCAACAGCCTACTGTGATTGCTGGGAGAAATGCAAATGTAAAACGCTAATTGCTGGTCAAAAAGCTGCTCGTCTGGATCTACTCTACAGGCTGCTCACTACCACCAATCTGGTCACCACACCAAACAGCAGGTAATTACTCTATAAATACAATTTACTTTTATTTTGTGTAAACGGGATATATACAACCAATAAGATATTTTGATGTTTGTGTTTTTTTTTCTTTGTGTAGAGGAGAGCACATCTTGCTTTTCTTGGTACAAACTGTAGCCAGGCAGAGTGTGGAGCATTGTCAGTACAGGCCCCCACGCATCCGAGAAGACCGGAATCGTAAGACCGCAAATGCTGAAGGTATATTCTGAAATGTATTTTTATGTCTTGATGCATCGTTCCACTTGTACTTCTAGCTACAGTTTAAATAAACTTGATTTGTATTTCAGATTCGGATATGCCTGACCATGATCTGGAGCCTCCCCGTTTTGCACAGCTGGCTTTAGAGAGGGTCCTTCAAGACTGGAATGCCCTCAAATCCATGATCATGTTTGGTTCTCAGGAAAACAAAGACCCGTAAGCATAACTATAGAATTGTGACTAAACCAGGCAGTGTGGATTAGGCAAACTTTAAGAAATACTAACCTAGTTTACTTGTATTTTAGACTTAGTGCCAGCAGCAGGATTGCACACCTATTGCCTGAGGAGCAGGTTTACTTAAATCAGCAGAGTGGTACCATTCGCCTTGACTGTTTCACACACTGCCTCATCGTCAAGTGTGCTCCCGACATCACGGTAAGTTCAGTTCAACCATGCATAGGGAGTATATCTACTATTTCGGATAAATGTGTGCTTATTTTCTTTTTTTGTAGTTCATCGACACTTTACTGGGTACATTAGTGAAGGAGCTACAGAATAAATACACTCCTGGACGGAGAGAAGAGGCCATCACTGTTACCAGGAGGTTTCTGCGCTCTGTGGCAAGAGTATTTGTCATCCTCAGTGTGGAGATGGCATCATCAAAGAAGAAAAAGTCAGTAACATTTGGCACCTGTGTTTGAGCAGATTTTTCATCCTCATATACACATTTATGCTGTCAGTCCCAATTCACCCTTCGATAACACAAAATCAAAAGTAAATGTTTCTTAATTCTGTCAAGGGGTAGATGGATTTTAAGCATGGTTGCCAAGAACTTGAATACGATTTCTAAATATAGGTTCAGGAATTTCAAGTGAAGATGTTGATGACATCAGGTGCGGGTGCAAACATTAGGTTTTTGTCTCATCTTGTCTGTCATTCTCTTTTTGTAGTAACTTCATCCCCCAGCCCATTGGAAAATGCCGTAGGGTTTTTCAGGCATTGTTGCCCTATGCCGTGGAGGAGCTGTGTAATGTGGCGGAGTCATTGATAGTCCCTGTTCGGATGGGAATTGCTCGACCCACGGCCCCCTTCACTTTGGCGAGCACAAGCATTGATGCAGTTCAGGGAAGTGAAGAGCTCTTCTCTGTAGAACCACTGCCTCCAAGACCTTCTCCCGACCAATCCAATAGGTTTGCAGTTTTTATTTTTCCTGAAATAAAAAGTAACAACCAAGAGAACTTTGAGGGTGTACGTTTTTTTTAATTTTTATTTAGCACTTTGTCCTTTAGTATTAGATCATAGTTACTACTACCACCTCAGAAGAAATACTGGTTCTATATATGCTTTTATAATCCAGTATTTAAAAATTTTTTTTTTTACTTTTACTTATATCTCCATTGCAGTTCTAACCAGACGGCAGCCTCCTACATCATCAGAAACCCACAGCCTCGACGCAGCAGTCAGTCACAGCCGGTCAGAGGGAGAGACGAGGAACAAGACGACATTGTATCTGCAGATGTGGAAGAGGTGGGGGTCCTCATTATAAACCATTTAAATTGTAATACAGTTTAGCAAGTCATTCAGTGAGATGGTGGGATTATGGAGATGGTAGACTTAAAATTAAGAGTACTCTATATTTGATAATAGGGTAGTAAACAGTTTTACTACAATATTAACCACATTATATTCTTATTCTATTCTTACTTTTAAGCAGTGTATGTGTTTTGGGGAATATTAAATGCCTTTTTATGTAAAGGCACCAGCAACAGTTTGCTGTATTGCCAGTAATATGTCTTAAATGTGATATGTTTCTGTGTGTATTAGGTTGAGGTGGTTGAAGGTGTTGCAGGTGAAGAAGACCATCACGATGACCAGGAAGAACAGGGAGAAGAAAATGCTGAAGCAGAGGGCCAACATGATGAACACGATGAAGATGGTAAGCAGTGATGTTGTCAACGGCAATATTCTACAACAAAACTAAACATGCTGTAAATGTCTGAACTGACAAAATACATTTGGTGTAGCAAATTGCTTAGCTGGCCAGCCACAACCACACACATTGCCAAAACTAGGGCTTGACCAATATGGAGTTTTTTGCAACTGATATGATACCAATAAAATGGAAGTTGGAGGTGCCAATAGTCGATATAAAAGCCGATATATTTAGTGGTGTAAAAATTCAAAGTACATCTTTAGCTGATTATAAAACTTAGGTCTGGCTCTACTGGATTTAAAATTTGGTTTGTTTAGGCTACATTTATTGTTATTCTGCCTCTTTACAGTCATATTTAAAGACAGTAGGTCAGCCTAATGGCATTTTTGTGTGACATTCTAGCCAGTAAAGAAATTAAGTAAACTGCTGCTATTAGCCTTCAGCGATAAATGCGCGCACGCCACGGTAATTAATTATATGTGTAAATGCGGACAATTCACTCATTTACTTATCAATGCAGGTCCAGAAATGTGTGTCCAGCCACTACAGTCATGTTACTGTAGGACAATGTAAGAGAAAACAGGCTGTTTATGTGTGAGAGCTACAACAACTAAGCGCTAACCAATGAGGAAGAACAAAAAGTAGCTTCAAAACCAACACATTTGTAACACTCACTGCTCATACAGGCACCTCTCAGATCAGAAGTGTTCACTAAAAATTTTTATAAAAACAAGCAGTTTTGTTGCTGGCCTAAACTGAGCTCAAATTCACTTTTATTTAGTCAGTTAGTATCGTGGATTATACCACAAGAGCATATAAGCCAGCGTCTCAGTGTTGTGCACATGGAACTATGGCTGCGGCAGTATGGCGTCACACACACAAATTACTCTGCACATAAATATTGATGCAGCACCCACATATTAGGACTTTTATTTGTCTGTAAATTGGATTAAATGTACATAATATAGAGTCTAAGCTTTATAATGAGGTATAACATGCCCACGTGGACTATCAGCCCATATTGCAAGATTTAGGCTGATAGCCGATATGTCTTCAAGAGCCCATATCGGCCAATGATATCGGCCAACTGATATATCGGTTGAGCCCTAGCCAAAACATTACAAAGGCACATGAGTCTGGATCCTTAGCCTATCTCCCTGATTCCAGAGGGCATGATTGACAGGTGGATCAACCAATTAGAGAACATGGTGGCTTACATTTTAAAAAGGGAGGCGGGGGACTGAGAAACAGTGCTGATCTCTGCAGAATCAACAGTCAAAGCTCTAAACTGTTATTTATCTAATTTATTTTTTCAAAATGATGCCAGAATTTTCAGAAGATGATGTCTTCTGCATTTGAGGGCACGTGATACAAATTAGAGGCTGTGGTTGGACTCTACCGAGTTAGGTTTTTGACGCTCTGTGGTCTGGTTCTAGACCCTTCTGGATTAGGACAGAATTTAGAAGGGACTGGCTGATCAAGCAAGGAAATTACTGCTTGTTTGTAGTCCTAATCTTTTGAAATATAACAATAACATAAAAAACTTCACAAGATTTTAAAACGTAAAACTTGATCAAGTTTTGAAATTTGTCAAAACAGGAAGCGACATGGAGCTGGATCTGTTGGCAGCCGCCGAAACTGAGAGTGACAGTGAGAGTAACCACAGCAACCAGGACAACGCCAGCGGACGCAGAAGTGTTGTCACCGCGGCAACGGCAGGTTCTGAAGCAGGTTAGTCAGAAACACATTAAAACAATTACTCCTATACCTAAATTTACCTCCCTAATATTAATGTAATGTGCTGTTTTTATGGCCACTTATTCTATTGTATTTAATAGGGACAAGTACATAAATTTGACATGTCAGTGCTACTTAGCAAATTAACTCTTAACCCATAACTGTTGAAACTTTAACCAGACTCCTTGGTGGTTAAACTAAACAGTTTATGGCACCTTGATGTGTTCTCCTCTTTAATGTAATTTACCCCCAAAGTTTAGCCGTTCATATCAGATTTAATGAGAACACATTTTAATTATGAGTATTTGGAAAGATGAGCTGACTAATTTATAATTAATTTATAACTGGCTTAATACTGCATGTATTTTATTTGCAGGCAGTAGGGTGTCGTTGGCATTTCCTTATTTTGGTAGGAGATCCTCTTTGCTTTCCAAAATATTATATTAAACTATGCATAAGTTAGGGAAAGGGTGAATTTGCAAAGTGCATTTTTTTTTTTTTTTTAATGCTTAATATTTCTGTCGTGCGTTTGGTTCACTTTAAATGTACATACTAATAAAGTAATTGCACTTCTGAATGGTGTGATGTTTCCCTGTAGCAGTTATATAATTTCTTTCTTTATTTTTAGTTGTGCATTTATACTCTGTGTTTATTCCAAAAGTCAAATTATTTTTAGACAAAATTATATAAAAAGCACAAATTGAACACATTTTGCAGCATCTCATTGCTTTTCAATTGTATTCTTGTTTCTCATCGGCAAGGAGTTGACAAGGGCTGTTTGCACTTTAGGAAGAGTTTAGACTTGGTGGCTCAGTGTATTTTGTGGTTGATGTTGCAGTGGTGTGGTTAACTAACTAACACTCACCTTGCCTGTTTAGATCTATTGTTCAAAACGGTGAATAAAAGTGTTTTATTAAATACAATAAATCTTGTATTTATTTATTTTCACCTGTAGGTGCCAGCAGTGTTCCAGCTTTCTTCTCAGAGGATGACTCTCAGTCCAATGACTCCAGTGACTCGGACAGCAGCAGCAGTCAGAGTGATGATGTGGATCAGGAGACCTTCCTGTTTGATGAGCCTCTGGAGAGAACCAGCAGTGCTTCTCATGCGAACAGTGCAGCCCAGGCCCCACGCTCCATGCAGTGGGCTGTGAGGAACGCTCCAAGCCAACGGACTACAGGCAGCGCGCCTTCTAGCTCTTCCACACCCGCAGGTCAGAATGAAGTGAAACTTTGATGTAGTTGGGATGTGTGAATTTAGAACAGTTTTTTTTTTTACTTGGAGATATCACAGCATTTCTGATTACAGTACTGGTTTTATATCTAGCCTTTTAGGAAGTTTAATAAAAATTTTTTTTTATGTTTTATGTGTTACAGCGAGCTCCACAGGCCTGATCTACATTGACCCCACAAACCTACGCCGCTCCAGCGCCATCAGCTCCAGTGCGGCAGCGGCAGCAGCCGCTCTGGAGGCCACAAACTCCAGCAGTTACCTGACATCAGCCAGTAGCTTGGCCCGTGCTTACAGCATCGTCATCAGGCAGATCTCAGACCTTATGAGCCTAATCCCCAAATACAATCACCTTGTCTACTCCCAGTACCCTGCTGCTGTGAAGCTCACCTACCAAGATGCAGTCAGTCTACAGGTGAGATCCTGACAGCTGTTGCATTTTTGTCATTAATGCTTCGGTTGTTTATCTGTTTGTTCACCAAAGAATGCACACATTCATCACAATCTTTTGTTTTTATGTTGGATCAGAACTATGTTGAGGAGAAGCTGATTCCCACATGGAACTGGATGGTGTCTATAATGGATTCGACTGAGGCCCAGCTGAGGTATGGCTCTGCGCTGTCCTCTGCTGGAGACCCAGGGCACCCCAGTCATCCACTCCATGCTTCTCAGCACTCAGCCCGCCGGGAGCGCATGACGGCGAGGGAGGAGGCCAGCTTGCGCACCCTGGAAGGACGCAGGTGATTTGCTGCACTTGTGCTCTCAAAATTTGAAGCAAGGTTCCCCGTGTGTTGGTGGTGGGGTTGTGTTTTGAATATTTTTGTTTAAGTGCATTTTATACAAAGTTTCTGGTTCAATTTTAGGAGGGCAGCCACTCTGCTGACCGCTCGGCAGGGAATGATGTCGGCTCGAGGAGACTTCCTAAACTACGCCTTGTCCCTGATGCGGTCCCATAACGATGAGCATTCAGACGTACTTCCTGTGCTGGATGTCTGCTCCTTGAAACATGTGGCCTATGTTTTTCAAGCCCTCATTTACTGGATCAAGGCAATGAACCAGCAAACCACATTGGATACCCCTCAGCTAGATAGAAAAAGGTATAAATGCTTTAATAGTGTTAATCATAAAGTAAGGGCCAATTTAGGGCTGCTAGTGCCACTATGATGGCAATGGAAACGATGGAATGGTTGTCTAAATGGGCCCGAGGTTACTCTACTGAAACAGGGCAAAGCATGACAAAGCACTGTTTCTAGTTAAACACTGAGTGTTTTTTGTTTATAGAAATCGTGAAATTTTAGAGCTGGGTTTGGACAATGAGGACTCGGAGCACGAGAACGATGAAGACACAAATCAAAGTGAGTTTATGAACATAGTACGTTCTGCTGTGGTTCCTCCTTTATTAAAATATTCCATCTTTTGAAGGTATGGCAGGGTCAACTCTCCAAGACAAAGATGAGGACCCAGTCCCTGCTGAAACAGGTCAAAACCACCCTTTTTTCCGTCGCTCTGACTCCATGACGTTTCTTGGCTGTATCCCACCAAACCCCTTCGATGTCCCACTGGCTGAGGCCATACCACTCGCAGACCAGCCCCATCTTCTGCAGGTTAGAGCAACAGAAATGTCCATGGACTGAATGAAGTGAATTGTCAACTGATGTCCGCATTTAATCTTGAAGTTGTATATTTACATCATTATTAGTTTAGTTTTGTATGATATAAATCTATTAGTATCTACTTTTCTATTGCCTAGAACCATAACTTAAAAAAAAAAAAAAATCACCATTTTGCCCTCTTGTCTTTCAGCCTAATGCCAGGAAGGAGGATCTGTTTGGCCGCCCCTCACAGGGCTTGTACTCCTCTTCCTCCTCCTCGTCATACATGGCAACTAAAGGGCTGACCGAGGCGAGTGTGGACCGGAACTGCCTGGAGGTAAACCCCTCTCAGGTACTTCTCCCCCTCTGCAGTCTACACTTGACAAACATGCTGCTCATATGCACACATCTGCCACACAGAATATACATTTGTTGTAAGTTTAAGTACATGTTTTGTGTAATGTACAATGCCCTTCAGATAATATTTTAGATTTACTTCATTAATATGACAGGACAATATTTCAGTTATTTGTATTATATACACTAACATCATTTATCCTGTTATTGTTGTTTTCTCTTTTTAATACTTGTTTGCATTGCCTTGTCAGATTCTGCCAACCAAGATGTCTTATTCGGCCAACTTGAAGAATGTGATGAGTATGGAAACAAGTCAAAGAGGCCCTGAAGCCCAGACACTCGGGGATCAGGAGCTGGAACCATCCAAACCAGGACCTTCACCACATGACCTGGCAGCGCAGCTCAAGAGCAGCCTGCTGGCTGAAATCGGACTAACGGAGAGTGACGGACCACCACTACCATCCTTCAGGTACATGTACATACATGTGTTTATTAGTGGCTCTATAGTTTATTAATTAAACTCAACATGTATTAGAGACACATTGTGAATGCCTAATATTATTACGTTAATATATCCAGTTTGTTTTCAAAACTGTTCTCATGGTTTTAGGCCCCACTGCAGTTTCATGGGGATGATGATTTCACATGACATGCTGCTGGGTCGTTGGCGTCTCTCACTTGAACTGTTCGGTCGTGTCTTTATGGAGGATGTGGGAGCTGAGCCTGGATCGGTATGTGGAAAATAAAATCTGATACATGGCAGTAAAATTACAATTATAAAAATGTCCATATTCAGAATTTTTTTTTCTATTCCAGATTCTTACTGAGCTGGGTGGATTTGAGGTAAAGGAGTCAAAGTTTCGCAGAGAAATGGAGAAGCTCAGAAACCTTCAGTCTCGGGACCTGGCACTGGAGGTGGACCGAGATCGGGACCAGCTCATTCAACAGACCATGCGGCAGCTCAACACGCACTTTGGCCGCCGCTGTACCACCACCCCCATGGCCGTGCACAGAGTCAAAGTGACCTTTAAGGATGAACCTGGAGAGGGTAGTGGAGTGGCCCGGAGCTTCTACACTGCCATCGCCCTTGCCCTCCTGTCGAACGACAAGCTGCCCAACTTGGACTGTGTACAGAGTGTCAGCAAGGGCATGCAGGCCAGCAGTACGTGTCATCACGATTACAATTCAAGTATGCCCTATACATAGAAAATACAAACACTGCTGAAATGGAATGTCTTTTTATACGTTGAAATTGCATTTCAGAATATTAATGCTGGATATTTTAGCACTATCAACTGTATTTGTGAGGTAAGAAAATTGCAATTGAAATATGATGGGCTCCCAAGGGGCCAGGACCTCCAAAACCTTAATGCAAACATCTGGGACCCCATTGCTTAATAAAATTTCTTAATTTTATGTTTCAGAACATTTAGGTTCATTGTATTGATTTGATTGATTTTATTTTCTATAATATACAATTGGCTCTGAGCTCCCAACCTCCTCTTGGGGCACCGCTATTAGATTATACTAATGTTTGAAACACTAATAGATACCCTTACTCTTGAGGAACAAGAATCTTAAATCAATATTAATATTCTGAATACAAGAAATAAGTTATTTGCAGTGAAATTAAATGAAAATATGCTGTGTGTGTTTTGTGTGTGCCTGTAGATCTAATGCAGCGCCTGAGAAATAGAGACCGAGAAAGAGAACGGAGAAGTGGAGGCCTGAGAGCAGGATCCAGGAGAGACAGAGACAGGTAAACTTTATATTTTTTTGCTTGGTTTCAGATGACTAAAATGTTTTTCTTTTTCCTTATGTTTTGAGTTCACCCTGTTCAGTATTTTATCTGCCCTCTTTATTAATTGTGACATTGGACCAACCATTGTCCCCATTTTGCAGAGACTCCAGGAGACAGCTGTCTATTGACACCAGACCTTTCAGGCCTTCATCTGAGGGCAACCCCAGTGACGAGCCCGACCCACTGCCGGCGCACAGACAGGCTCTAGGGGAGAGGCTGTATCCACGGGTTCATGCAATGCAGCCAGTAAGGGCTTCTCTTTGCTTATGTTATTTTCGACTGTGCATCTGAACCAATGTATAATGTTAATGGTTGCTGTCTATAGGCCTTTGCCAGTAAAATCACAGGGATGCTGCTGGAACTGTCTCCGGCTCAACTGCTGTTGCTTCTTGCCAGCGAGGACTCCCTCAGAGCCAGAGTAGAGGAGGCCATGGAACTCCTTATAGCACATGGAAGGTACATAATATCTTTAATTGTACAAACACAATTATTACTGTGATGCGCTTTATAATGTGTATATATATAACATGCAAAACTGTGTGATCCTCAGGGAAAATGGGGCTGACAGTATACTGGACCTTGGTCTTTTGGAAACCCCAGAAAAAGCACAAGTAAGTTCTGCTTTAGCATGATTGATGATGACAACTTGGAACCACTTAGTAAGTGTCTATAAACTAGAACTAAACCAGGTCTAACCTACAGGACAAATATATTTTTTCCGCACTTTAAGGCGCTCTGGATTATAAGGCGCACCGTCATTGAATGGTCTGTTTTCAAAGCTTTTTCGCATTTAAAACGCACTGGACTATAAGGCGCATTAAATGAAACACAACAGTTAGATAAGTCAGTCAAAGTTTATTTAACGCGTTCACAATAAGTCTCAACTTTGTTCAATTGTAACACGTAAAAAAAAAAATACTGTCTGAGACCGCTAAATTGTTGGCGTATTCACAGTAAATCATAATTGTCATTGGCTCCCTCTGCGGCCGCCTCTCACCATTAGAGCTTTATGCACGCTGCTCTGTTGTCACGAGAGGGGCAGCATACGCCTGACCTCCCTGCAGGTGAGAGCGTGGTGGAGATGCCAGGTTAAAGAGTGTGTAAAAGTCTGCATCTTTAAGTGCGCGCATGAGGAGAAGGGGCTCTGCAGCCGCCTTTTTATAAACTTTTATGAGTTTATAAGAGGCCCACACATTTCTGGGTCCTTGTGTAAGGCGCTCGGTCCTCCATGACCAGGTAAAATTCCAGTCCTTTAGCCCATATTCATGAAAATACCCAAATTCCTAAATCATAGATCCTTTTAGTGCCGCTATCTGACTGCGCTTCACTCTCGCAACACGCTGAGCTTCACAGTGCATTCTCGTGCGCTCTCGTCTTTGGCAACATGTCTACTGCTCCCGTCCATTCACAAAAATGTCCAAATTGTCTCACAATCCAGTTTTTTTGTAGTTTCTCTGCTTGGCCGTATCATTACACCTTGTGCCGAGCAGCTTGGCTACAAGGGACAGATGCGTAAGAATTTGGAATTTTTATGAATGAAGATTACAGTGCGTTACCTGTCACTGCAGATGGAGGCACGCAGTGACGCGCACTTGGCTCAAGGCGTAATGATATGACCAAACAGAAACTACGAAAAACTGGATTGTGTTACAATTTGGACATTTTTGTGAATGGACAGGAGCAGTAGACATTCATTACCTGTCGCCAAAGACTAGGGCGCACGAGAATGCTCAGTGTGTTGCGAGAGTGAAGCGGTGCCGGGCTCGCAGTCAGATAGAAGCACTAAAAAGAGAAAGTGATTTAGGAATTTGGATATTTTCATGAATAAGGGCTAAAGGATTGGAATTTTACCTGGTCATGGAGGTCAGAGCGCCTTACACAGGCACCCAGAAATGCGTGGGTCTAAGGTTTGAGAACCTGGGATAATTTTGCTCTTTGTTTGTGTGTGACTTCAGCAGCAAGAGAACCGAAAGCGCCATGGCTCAACACGCAGTGTTGTTGACATGGAGCTCGATGATCCAGACGATGGCGACGATAATGCTCCTCTCTTCTATCAGCCGGGAAAACGTGGATTTTACTCTCCAAGACCAGGCAAAAACACAGAGGCCAGGCTCAACTGTTTCAGAAACATTGGGAGGTGAGAAGTTTTTTTTTTAGAATGTTAATTTTTTCTGGGAGAGTTATCCATATATTAGTTTTTCACGAATGTTAATCTGTCTGTTATTGACCAGTGTCTGTTACACTGTTGGATTTTCTGTTGATTAAATGATCTTGTCATTTGCTGCCACATATGGTGTAAAAAGACCGTCACAAATGTCCACAGCTAGCTCCTTAGCTAGCCTCTTGTACAGTCTCCATGGATACGAGAAAAACGAACAAAACAAAAACAAAAAAGCTAATTTCACAAAATCCAACAGTCTCTTAATTGTGTCCTTTGAGCTGCACATGCTGCACTTTTTAGGGGGTTAAAATTCCATGATATGCTGTCAGAAACGGCTCACTGTGAGAGCCAGGTAGCCACAAAAGCAGCCAACCACTCTGTTGTTATTTGAATTGAGCAATCATTTTAATTTTAATATATTTTTCTTTGCAGAATACTGGGGTTATGTCTACTACAGAATGAACTCTGTCCAATCACGTTAAATAGACATGTCATCAAAGTGCTGCTGGGAAGAAAGGTAATATACTTTAAATTATTGTACGTTTATCTGATGAAAAGGATGCTTTTACCCTGACAGTCTTTCTCATACTGTAGGTGAACTGGCACGACTTTGCTTTCTTTGACCCTGTAATGTATGAGAGCCTAAGGCAGCTTATTCGCCATTCTCACTGGTGAAGCAGAGGCTGTGTTTGCTGCGATGGACCTGGCTTTTGCCATAGATCTCTGCAAAGAAGAGGGGGCTGGACAGGTAATGTTTTATAAAGCTGGCATGACCTCATAGTTTAAAGTTGCTTAAACCTGGCACAGATCGTTCTAAATTAATAAGGCCCAATAGGCTCTATTCACACTTGCGTCACAAACCAGGAAGACGTTTAACCAACCATACCTCAGTTTTCATCATTTCCCCATTGACGCACAACTTCGAGCGCACTGGTTACATGCAGTTAGAAGAGTTTAGGGCGCCAAATTCAAGATTATTCCAAACCTGCACCTGCATGCAGTTTTCATTTTACTGCTGATCACACATTTTATCACTGTCTGTTTTAATAGATCCATGTTAGATCAGCCCATTGTCTGTAGCTACACCGGAGGTTGTTCCATAATTTCTGGACAATAAGTCGCTACTTTTTTCTCACACCTTGAGCCCTGCGGCTAATAAAAAGATGCGGCTAATATATAGACTGATTATATGTTTTGCACATTCTCCATTCATATATACGGTCTATGGTTTGGCAACACAGCGGATCAGCACAGCCTGAGTGTGAAAAACACATGGAACTAGGGTTAATGTGAAGTTGCTACACTAGCTAGTGATATTGTTAGTTGGTTTATCACTGTGAGATAAAATAAAGTTATGACGCTAAATTAACATTAGTGAAGGGGATACGTCTTACCCGTATGTGCAAATGATGGGAAGAAATGTCTCAAACTTCAGTAGCCGTACATCCACTTGTACCTGATTGAACTAGCCCTGTTCCCGGGAGAGCCTGAAATCTGCTGAAATCCAACAAGACACTGACATGATACAGACAGGACAGTGGCTCTCGCAGGAGACAGGCGCCGTAGAGTGCAGGGAGAGACAGGGGTGATGTGCTGAGGATTGATGCTCGTTTGATTGTGTTTTGAACAGTTTGCGCTTCATACACACTCTCCTTAGGGAAAATACATAAAGAAATGCAGATGATGCAGCTTTTAAGTTAACAGCAATTGATGTGGCTGTGGAAGAAGGAAACGGAGAGCTACTGCATGTGAGCTCGGCATCAGTGTGTCGATGGTGAGGTTTTGGCGATGGCAGCATGACTGACTCAATGCAAAAAGACGACAAAAGGTTTCAGAGGCGATTAAAAACAGTTGGCCCGAACTTGAAAATGTTCTTGAAGACGTGGACACCTGTGGCTTATCTTCAGGTGCAGCCTATATATGTACAGTTTTTAAATTTTGTTAAAATTTTGTTGATGTGGCTTATATTCGGGTGCGCTAAATAGTCCAGAAAATACAGTAACTGCATCTTTCCAAACGTCTTCCTAGTTTGTGATATAAGCGTGAATAGAGCCCATTGTCATTTTTCTTCCAACTAATACCTTGTCCATCCTTTAGGTGGAGCTCTTGTCTGGAGGAGTGAACATGCCAGTAACTCCCCTAAACGTTTATGAATATGTGAGGAAGTATGCAGAGCACAGAATGTTGGTGGTTGCCGAGCAACCTCTTCATGTAAGATCCATTTCCATCAAAATATTTGGGTGACAGAAAATGTTTATGTACAATTACTTTTATTTTTTTTAATAATGGCATAGTATTTCCATGGTAATTACCTGTTACGGTATTGTGATATTTTTAGGTTTGTGGTATTATGACTTTTTGAGAAAAAAAAACAAAAAAACTTTTGTCATAAGGTCTTGAAACTATATTGCTTGAATTTTTCATTTTCACATACCTTGTTGAAAGTTGAATGTAATTTATAAAACTGTATTTTTTTAGGCAATGAGAAAAGGTTTGCTTGATGTGATCCCCAAAAATGCTCTTGAAGATTTGACTGCTGAGGACTTCAGGCTCCTGGTGAATGGCTGTGGAGAAGTCAATGTCCAAATGCTCATCAGCTTTACCTCCTTCAATGATGAGTCTGGTATGAAATACCTTAAAGGTTTATAATTTAACATTTTCTTAAATAAATGTAAGTACTTTTGGGTACTGGGGAGAACTAATGACTGTATTCCATTCTGCAGGGGAAAATGCAGACAAACTACTGCAGTTCAAACGCTGGTTCTGGTCCATAGTTGAGAAGATGAGCATGACAGAGAGACAAGATTTGGTTAGTGTTGTGTCTGTGCTATCATGCTCCACCTTTATATATTGTAGAATCTTTGATTTAGTTAAGTTATTCTCTTGCCTTAGGTGTATTTTTGGACCTCCAGTCCATCTCTACCGGCGAGTGAGGAGGGTTTCCAACCGATGCCCTCCATCACGATACGACCCCCGGACGACCAGCACCTGCCCACAGCCAACACCTGTATCTCCCGTCTCTACGTGCCACTCTACTCCTCAAAGCAGATCCTCAAACAAAAACTGCTCCTAGCCATTAAGACCAAGAACTTTGGTTTTGTGTAGACTGAAGAGTTTAAAAAAGGAAAAAAGAATAACATGTTTACTGTTGTGTAAAATTAGCTCCATTTTGTAGATTTATTTTTTGTCTATACAGTTTTATGAAATTCAATATACTGTCGCTTTCTCCCGGAGCGGTAATATTATTTTTATTTCTATTTTTATTGTTTTTTTGTGTGTGTTCATAAAGAAGAGGTCCAGAACATTCCTGTATTGGCACTGTAAAAAGACCCCCGCTCTGCTATCAGCTTAAACTTTTGCTTCCCAGGAATTTGGTTTGACAGTAAATTTGTCATACCAAAAACCCAGCCAAAGATGACAGCAGTTGACAAATTATTTAAAAGAATAGAAAGACACACTGTGATAATTATGAGTTTTTCTTTTTCTCCTTCCCTAGAGAAGTACTATCACTGACTGACAGATCACTGCTGCCTTTGTGGAAAAGTCCTTTTTTCTTGTACAGGGGGAGTAGGGAATTTCAAAATAAACTTGGATGCAAATACCTGTGTTTAGACTCAATTAGTTATTTTAACTTGTGATTGGATTTCTTCAAATTAATTGTTACTGTAGAATATTAAACCTGACCTAGATCTACTCTTCTAGCGCAGGTCTATCTTTAATATATTCTCAATTTGTCACAACAGGGAAATCACCCCAAAATATAAGGGTGGCTCGGTAAAACGGCAGAAAATTCTCAATTTCTCATAACTATTTAAGAAAAAAAAAACTCCAAATGAAGCGTTTTGTTCGAATACATCTTATTGATTTTTAAAATACAATGATACCTTCACGTGTAGCAATAAAGTAGTGAAAAGGAACATCACATTCATTTACTATAAATTCAAATTCATCTAACGCTTTTAAAGTTCGACATGTAAAATATGTCATAATGTATCCTTGTAGAATTAGGAACATATATTCATGTATGGACGTTTATAAACGCTAAGATTTGCAAAGAGAAAAGTGGGAAGTCTTGATGTATTGTGCGCCAGATTTTTCGAGGAGTCGTGAAAGCGCTGCAGTTCCTCCAGTCAAATGGAGCCATATGAGGTGAACCTGCTGCTTTACACCAGTGCAGTCTGTGCATTGTGGAACAGCTAACGGGGCCTTGTCATCGGACCAAAATATCAGCTAACCGATAGCCTGGTTGCCTTTTAGCTGGGTTATTTTATCCCATCTGCGGTGCTAGATTTAGCCGGGTGGCTGAGGGCGGCAGTAAATCGATGTTGCTTGTGGAGTGGCGGACGGAGTTTTTTGTTATGCACGATGTCGTCGAAGCCGCACCGTTATTTCTAGCTAGCACAGAGAGGCTAGGCTAGCCCGCTAACAGCAGTCAGCAACGCGTGTCTAATCGGTCTGTTATCGCCAGCAAAGTATTCAAATGGAGCAGTGGCAGGATGTGGTCTCCCATCAGCTCGAGCTAATCACTACCCGACTCACTGAGCTACTGTCCCGGGGTCAGCTTTGGATAAAGACCGAGCTCGGTGTGGATCTAGGGCTGAATCCCGAGCTCATTCCGCCATGGGTGATTCTCTTAGCCGCATGCACCGGGTTGGTACTGATGGTGATTCTGTGGGCCTCACTGTGTCGTGCTGCGTTCAAGAAACAACCCGTCAGCAAAGCCGCGGAGGATTATGTCACTGGCGTAAAGCGAACGGCAAAACCAGTCAAAGATGAGCCGAAGAAAAAGAAGAAGAAATCAGAGAAGGTAAAAGTGCGATCAGGTCGAAGCTAACTAGCACTCAGGCTAAGTGACAGCTACATCTGCTGCTATGCTATAGTACACAACTTTAGAGGACTTCTCTGATTATAACAGTTTATGGCGTCCTATGTATTTGTCTAAGAGTATGAATAACTTGATTGAGAATATGTTTTTGTTTGTTCTTTCCAGAAATCTCAGCCCAACGGGAGAGCTGCGGTTGAACCTCAGGAGGAAGAAGCATTAGTGCCAGAGGAGATAGTGCCACATCACCATGAGCCGCCCCCTTCACAAGGCAAGACCGAGAAGGCAGCAGAGGCAAGTCAATCTATGACCACGTTTTATAACACACAATGTTAAACAGCACCAGATATTTGTTGTGTCATTACTACTGTAAAAAGCCACGAAAACATCCTATCGGACATTTTACGTTCATGTAGTTTAGAATCTAGTGGTATGAATGAAAATTTCCTACTTCCTCACTGTCACATAACCGTGACGCAACCACTGTAATGTCTAACCCGTGTAATGTATCAGTTTAAAACATGCACAAGCTGCAGTGTCCTCAACGAGGCACCCTTGTGAAGGCCACGCAGTGGTTATACTTATGAATTGGATATAATTTTTATTATTTCTAATTGGGGGAAAAAAAATGTCATGACACAAAATTAGTGACAAAAATGCATGTAGTTGCATTTATAAATAGTCGCAGTTTTTTGTATGATGATTTAATTAGGTGTCCATGATTGAAAAGGTGCAGTATTCCCTTCCACGGTTGCTTTTTTGGACTGGTATTCCTATCACTCCCCCTTTCCCCAACGACTAACTGAGTTGTTTTACTTGTAGGTAAAGAAATCTAAGAAGAAGGCCAAACAAGCAGTCAAGGAGCCAGCTACAATTGTCACAGATAGTAAAGAACCAGAAGAAGGTGAGTGTGATTTGTAAACCTTTTATTAAATGAACTATAAATTATTTGTTATGCTAAATGTCTTGTGGAAGTTCTTTTGTGTGTGTGTTTTTGTTTTTGTTTTTTTTACTTGAATCTGACCAGAGTTTGGGACAGGTCTAGATTTTAACTGACATATTGTGAGGCTGATTGAAGTTTTCCTCTATAGCAGTGTTGCTCACTTCATGTTTTTCATTCTTGTTTCCCATTCTGCACCTAAGACTAATCTCATTATAAAACACTTTGTAGAATTAAGCACTAATGCTACACATACTTATTAACGTACTTTTCAGGCACATGGGAGACTAAGGTTAGTAACAAGGAAAAGCGTGAGCAGCGTAAAAAGGACAAAGGCTCCAGTGATGGCTCCTCTAGTCCAGGAGGGGTTGATTCTCGAGTTAGCATTGCCACAGAGCAGCCGAAGACCTCTCCTGCTGTGTTACCTGCAAACCAAAAGAAGAAGAAAGGAGGTATAGGCCCTGGAAGCCAGTTGTTAAGTGCAAAATTGGCAAATAATTCTGTTGTTGATTCATTGACTTTTTCCTTGTTTCTTTGCAGGAGAAGTTAAATCAGAGAAGATTGAGGCTGAAGTGCCCAAAGGTATTTAAAATTACTAAAAATATTAAAAAATAAATAAATATTTTATATAATATGTATCCTGTTTCCTTTTCTCAGCTCCTGTGAAGGCTGACCCAACTGCTGCCCATGTCCCCATAGCAGTGATGACAAAAGTCCCTCCTCAGACTGTGGCTCCAAAGACTGTAAACTGGACGACTAATCGGGAGCCTGCTTCATTGTGGAGCTCGGAAATTGATGGTAGGTTTTTTGTTTTAAAGTTTAAACTGTGACTGTTTAGTGGGCACAAGAGCTAATCGAAAGGTTTTCATTGTTATTAGCTTTTAACTTAGCTGTGAAATAATTTTTTTAACTGTTAACTTTTTAATCTTTACTTGCCCAAAATAAATGCATAAAATGAATAAAAAATAACTGTTTTCTTGGGATTGATGAATATTCACACCATTCCACTTGCATGTCCTGTATATTATGAAACATGTGACACATGCACATACTTGGTTTAAATTTTTATTTATTTTTTTATTAATGATCTCCTTTTTTCTTTAGGATCGTGGACTGTTATTGATCGCAGCAGTCTTGGGACCTTCACTGCACTTGGGGTGCCCTCTACTGGCAAGATTGCATTTTGGATTAAAAAATATATATATATTATTGATGAAGTTATCTACTTAAACATGCATTTTTGTTTTTGTAGAGTCCAAGCCCATGAGTCAGCTGCCATGGTTGAATCAACCAGCTGTGGATGATGAGTGGTCTGGCATCAGTAAGTAGGAGATTGAAATTTTGTATAGTTTATTTTCTCTATTTTCAGATTGTCCCTAATTCTTACTCAATCATCTTTATCAGATGGTGGCGGTATTGATTATAACTCTGACTGGAATGCTCCCTCTGAGGTTTGGGGTAACTATGAAGAGCCTGCTTCCCCTGATCCTGTCCCAGTGCAGGAGCCCCCAGTCCCAGAACCAGACAAGAACAACTTACTCATCGAAGCAGCTGTAAGTTCACACTAACTCTTCCAATTCTCTGAAATGAATAGTTCAGGGACTCTATTACCCCCAAGGGGCACTTTGCAGCAGCAGTACACACATACAGATACAACAGGCAGCAGGAATATTTGGCCTAACATTTTAACCCCATAGTTATTAATGACCACTCACATCAGTTTGACACAAAATAACTTTTATGGCATGGTCCGTGTCAACAATACAAACACAGTGCCCCTCATGAGTTTAAATGTTTTTCCATGACGATTGCCTTTAATGGCAGCAATACAATTGTTTTGCTTATACCAGCTGCTAGTAGAATTTACTAGATATATTGTTTGTGTGTTAGCTGCCTTTAAATACATTTATTTTCTGTTAGAATGATGATAATGAGAAGGAAAAAGAAGACATTACTGGCGATGGAGCAGCTAAAAGTAAAAGGAAGAAGAAAAAGAAGAAGAAGGCAGCTGAAGAGGGTGCCACCTCTGGACAGGTATTATAAACATGCATTAGATGCATTATGTCATAAAATATATTGTCAAAGGGACATTTGCACATTATTCTCCGATAATTTGTCTCAATAATTTGTCTGTCAAATGTTTGTGAAGAGTGAAGAGCCTGAAAAGGATGCCCCTGTGTCCTCAATGAAACAGCCACCTCTGGTTCAGGAGATTCAAGCCTCAGTCCAGACGGTTAAAGTTACTGCTACTGAGGTGAGTGTGAACGTATTCATATGAATAATTTTAGCAAACTATATTGACTGAAAATATGAAGGTTCTGAAAGTTTTCAACAAAATTAGCTCCAGACTGAGACCAAATGCTTGAGTGTTTTTTCAAGCTCTAGTTAGTTAAATCAGTTAAGTCATAACTGCTTTAGTATTTACATTAAATGTGTAAAAAAAATAAATAAATAAAAAATTGGTTTATGTCCATAATGAAGCAAAAATACAACTCTTGCTACACTGTCCCCTGGCCTTTGTAATAGATAAAAAAAAAAAATCAACATTTTTAGATTGGGACTTATGGTTTGTTTTCCAATTTTGGATTTTCCATTTCCAACTAAACGGCCAACAGATATACGGACAACAGCCAAAATGTCATTTTTATGCATTCTGTTTTGTCTTTGATTGTTGTGAAGAAATTTGTCATGTTAACTTTATTTGAGCTCTTAAACCTTGTCTTTTATTCAGGTGAAAGCTGAGCAAAATTTGAAGGAGAATGTAGTTCAGAAACCTCCAGTCACACAAGTGCCACAAAAGCCAGCAGACATGGAGCCCACTGCCAAGAGCAACCCTGCTTCAACACAACAAAGTAAGTAAAATATTTACATATTGACCAACAAAGAGATTATGGGATGTATCACACATTCCAAAGTAGGCTCTATTTTACCATACATTTCAGGGCTTCTTTGTGGGAGTCCAGAGACATGACAGAGGGGGCGTTAGTCATCACACAATCCCCCAGCGTCAGTAAGGGGTTAATCTCTTCATACGAAAGCACAGCAGAGGAGTGGCACAGCCTTCCTCTTCTTCTTCTTTACCGCAGTGTTTTTTTTTTTCATAAAGCACCAGTTGCTGATAGGAGACTGACTCATCCTCTGTGCTGCAAAGAACAGGCAAGAGAGATGGAGAGAGCTGAGGAGGAGAGGGGCAATCAGGGACTCATATTTCAGGTTAATTTAGCTATTTATAGAGTGAAAATGCACCAGGAAAATGTCTGAGAATGGAAATCTGTCATAGGGCTAAAATAAGTGCTGCTAGCGTCTGGCTGCTCTGGTCTTTGAAAGTTGTGCAAAACACTTATAAATTCATTGTGTTGAATAATTAGATGCCAAGAATGCTTTAGGAAAGTGAGGAATAACTTTGGATTGCTGCAAGTATTATATATTATTCTGTTATATTTTTCTTTGCCACAGAAAAACCTGAGGAGAGCCAAGCGCCCAAACCAGCTAAGAAGAAGAAGGCCAGACGGGAGACATGAGACAGGACACACTCTACAACAGACTCAATATCCTGTTTATGCAACTCCTTTTGTGACAAATTTTGAACTTACAGACTTGACATTTGTCTGGATTATTTTTTTTTTTTCGACTTGTTGATTGATCAATCAGCCACCGGATGTTCCTAAACTGAACCTAGATGCAGTGCAATCTAACTTAATGCTGTGTTGCTGATTTTTAAATATGACTTTGATACTCTTGATTCCACCATCTAATCAAAAAGTGCTGATTGAAGGAGTTGTATTGTAGTAGTATGTATGATCTTGTCTAGATTATGTTGCGGTGTCAAATGGTAACTCACAATGTTTGCTATCAGGATGAATCCATTTGGGCACAACTTATTGGCAGTTTTATTTTTGTTAACTGAATGGTACAAAGGTTACCAGGGGCTTTTCTGGTGATATCACAAATTAACATTTATGTTAATGCACTGAACACACAAGCTGTACACTGTAAAGGGAACGGGAGATTTGGAATTAGGAATGTCACAACACAATTTAAAATTTTAATGTTACTGTTGTGAGAAGAAACATCATGCTTTAACGATCAAACATGAATAAAAGTTGTGAAGTCTATAATTTGCTTTTTTTCCCCATGCTGTCTAATGTTAAAACAAAACTTTTAGAAATCATACTATATTGAAACATAACTGCAATTGATTACGTCTTGACATCTTTATCTGTGAGTAAGTGTACTGGAGAATATTTGTCCAGTTTGGTTGTATTACCTTCTTTTTGTTAATTGGTGACTGTTTCATGGCCTGGGAAGACCTAGTGATCCTACAGTACAGTAATTGTCCCATTGTCATCCACTGGTTGGTTCAAAAAGTCAATCTTTTTTACAACCTGTTTATAATAAAAGAAATGTGAAAGCCATATGTAAAAAGACTAAATAAAGATCTTTTTTAAAGTTTTGAGTTATAACTTTTACATTTAACTTACAAACACCTTTTGAAAAACACTTCTTTGTAACATAAGATTTATTCATTTTAAAGGCACACTGGCTGATGTTACATGGTTATAATCTCATTTGGGCTTTTTTGATGATTTGAATGACTTGAGAATTGCAAAATCTGAAGAGCACTCAGTGGGACCATTATCAGAAAGAAATTACATGATTTTGCTGTCATGTTTGTCATGACAGAAAAATAATTAAGTACATAATATCGAAATGCCACTGACACAAAAATGTAGAATTATCCCCCAAAAATTATTCTAAATGTACAAAAAGTTAAACACAGATTGCAATAAATAAATAGCAAAATGAGGCACTTTAGTTTGTATCTTTTATGAGTCATAAAAGTTATGTATTCAACTGTGTACAGCTGAAAACTTACCTCAGTACAAAAATGTAATAAAAAGACTAGTACACAGAAAAAAGTACCACGACAAATACTGACAAAATACTGTCTCATCTATCATATACTGAATAAGTTGACACAGTATTTATCATGACATACTTAATTTTTTTTATTTTTTAACACCAGAAGTGATAATAACCAGATTTTGAGTGTGCGTTGTTGTGTTATAATTTGTAATTTTTCATCATATTGTTCACTGAAAAGTCTGATCCTCTGTCTGCCCTCTGTGTCTGTGTCCAGGACTTGTGTCACTCTCACAGTGATGAGGCCACCATCAAGAAGATCTCCACCATTATCCATGTCTTTATCAACTCCTCTGTTTTTCCAGCTCTGCAGATCGACATCCCACCTGACCAGGCTCAGACTCTCCTGGAGAACCGCCACAAGTTGGGACCATACATCTTTAGAGAGGCTCAGGTCACACTTCAAATTCACTCTGTTATGAATTTTAAAAAATGCCCAAAATTGCAGGTCCTGAACCAGTATGGGCTGACTTTGGTGGTATGTAAGGACTTCTGCAGATTGAAAATGAAGTAAAATTTTTATTTTTTTTTAAAATTCTGCTTGGATTGTGCCATAACATGTAACCGTATTGCTTTAACCTGGTTTAATTTATTCATGTTTTGTCCTCCCTTAGGTTAATTATTATTTAGTCCTTGTTCAGGTTCAAAGCATGATTTAGTCTAATTCTAAACTTGGTTTTGCCCTAACTTAGGCCTGATACAGACTGGGCCTATCTGATAGTACTATTAAAGCCAAACATGATATTAGGTGGTACTTCACCTGAAAGAGGAGAAAGAGGAGAGGAGGACACTGCTGAGGGAAGAGAGGAGAGTAGGGCACTGATAAGAGCATAAATTCTTAACCACCAAAAACCACCAATTCATCAGCAAAGCTGTAGAGAGCAAGTATTAACTAAACACATGTGTCTGTGATTTGGTTATGGTCATATTATGCAAAGAGAAAGTAATTTCTTTAGATGCACTAAATACCCCTTCAAGTTTTTCTTTAATAATAATGGGCCAGGTTTTGATGGATGTTTTTTTTTGTCTGCAGATGTCAGTGTTTAGTGAGCTATTGAGGTTTTGGCGCCAAGTTTGAGAATCTCAGGAGCAGTTTTCGAGAAGAACAGCTGCTGCAACTGCTTGAGAAGTAAAGACTGAAGTACAGAGCCAGAGTGAGATGACCGAAATGCAGAGAGGAGGAAAAGGAGGAGAGGAGGCGACAGGTGAGGAGGAAGACGAAGGAGGAGGGTACAGGTTAGGGCAGGGGGGAGGAGGAGGAAAAGCAGGAGGACAAACATAAGGACCTATTGTCTTCTGAGTCCAGTGTTAAATCACCTTCTTAAATCTTTTCTTTAAAATACTGTAGATAAAGTAAACTTTTGTTGATTATTTTTTATTTGAGGCTCGTATGTATGGAATCTCTCCTACTCTTTTATGTGTTCTTAAGAGTACAACAGTATTTCTTCTGTATAGAAAAAACATTATATTTCCACTCACTTATGGGAGTTGTTCAGCGTAAAACTAAGATGCACAGTCATTTCATGAAAGTTTGATCTGATCCAGACCGCTTCTCATGAATCTATGAATTTTGGATTTCTGACACGTGAAGTAACATTGAAAATACTGTCCTGGCTAAAAGTTATTTTATTATTATAAAACTATTATTAGAGTAGTGGAATTAAGTAAACTTTTTTTGTATTTTTTTTCAGGAAGAGCAGCAAAAGCAGGAGTATAGCTTCAGAGATGAGTATGAAGAGGCTGATGATGAAGAGGACTTTTCAGACAGTCCAAAGACTGTCTAAAACCCAGGGTAGATTGCAGTTCACGCCATCTCCGGCCATAAGTATGAGTTCAGTTTTCATAAATGGACCAATCATTATAGGCATGTTGGTATAACATTGTATCTCTCAGAGCGGAGCCAAAACTAATGGAAAGATTTCCTCTGATAACTGTCAGTGATTTTAGTCCAACTGGGGAGCAACTGTAGCCGCTAATTTTTACGTATTATGTATTTTTATGATCGAGTTAGACTGGATTTGCACTATTGTGTAAAAGACACTAGATTTTCTAATGACTCAGAGAAGAATGGACTGTACAGTAAAGATGAGAAATAAATGGAGAGTGTATTAAGAGCTAAGATACCAGTACAGTTACTCTAGCTCTTTCCCATTCCACAATTGTCCAGAAATGTCTTGGTTAGACCTGTCATGATAATAATTTTTAACTATATTGACTTATGGTTCAATATGTGAAAGCTGGAACTATATAATATTTTGGGTTTCAGTATTTATCGCAGGGACTTTTTCTTTGCAATAATGGGGAGATTTTTGTTGTAATGAGTTGTAGAGGTTTGAATAATTAACTTTTATGGCCAATTATAGTTTCAATCTGCTAATTATTTGTTGCAGCTCAGGCCTTTTAATGACAGGTATATGTTAAAATTGGTTTATGAGGACTATTCTGCTTCATCGTGGTATTTCTCTGTAATATATTGTGCTTGAGAATGTGTTATAGTGACCTAGGCCTAGTCTTGGTCATAAACTCATAATGTTGTGTATTCACACCGTCCACATACAAATGATTTCCTCTCTCTACAATAATAAAACTATTGTATGTCCTTTTAGTTAACATGGTCTTACTCCAAGTACATGGCAGCTCTGAAGAGAGAGGAGATCCTGTTGAGAAGGAAGAATCAGCTGGATACCTCGTTCTCTACTATTTCAGGTGAGTCAAACTTCCACTTTTTAGGCCAAAAATTCTGAAATCACATTAAACTTTTCAAACAGTTAAGTCCAAGGTACATTTTCTTACTGCCAGCTTAAGCTTCAGCTCTGTCAAACCACTATTCTCACTTTCTCATTAACTCAAATGTAAGCCAAAATCTCCCTTCAACCTGTCCATAAGTGTCCACGGACTGGGCAGAACTTGGGAGTTATATTGAGCTCCTAAATGAAGCGTAAAACACAGGTCTGAGTCCTAGCCACAGGAGGGGAGGGAGGGGGCAGAGCTGAGGTGTAGTGAGAATGAAGTTTTAATGTGATCTGACAGTGAGGAACAGATGGACATCATCACGGCATTTTGGTGCAGAGAAGCAGATTTCTGTGTGGACAGTTCACAGCAAGAAGCCAGGAAACTGACTTTTAACAACCAATACATAAAGTATAAGAGGAAAATGTGGAGTTACAGAATAGAAAAGATTCAAACTGTTGAATGTTACATCTAATATAATGCAAATCTATGCAAGGATGTAGTAGAGTGGTATAGCCTTGAAGTATTTGAGTATACACTATCAGTCAAAAGTTTTATTAAAAGTTTTATTACTTTCTATATTTTGCATACATACAAAAGACATCAAGTATATAAGCAAGACATATGGAATTATGTATTTAAAAAAAAAAGTTACTTAACTTTGTTCCTTTGCTACATAATTCCATATATCTTACTTCATATAGTTGATTGAATGAGATGGTGTATCCAAACTTGATTGGTAGTGCATATTTTAGCTAACTGAAAAATGTAACTTTCAGTTACAATTACCCACGAGCATTCAAAATAATGCAAAGCTTAAAATAATTAACATCCAAATACAAGTCACTGATCACCGTGACTTGTCTTGTCAGTATCAGGATGTGGTCACTGCTTTGACACAATAATATGTTCTAAAGCACCTGGTGGAGTTTTTAAACATGCAAAGTATGTTTATTTGTCAGTGGACAATCTCACTGTTTCACTTCTTGTCATATGCTTTTAAATAATGACTAAGAGTTGAAGTAAGTTAATCCTGTTTAATGTAATGATATGCCAGGACCGTCCATGGTCACTTGTTTGTTTAGGGGAACATTTTAAACAGGTGACGGATACTGATCTCGTCACAGAGTAAAGAACAAAAGCTCATTACAAAAATGTTAGTCTTTATATAGTGGCTATAGCTATGTTATGAAAGAGCTTTGATAATGCTGGATTATAACCCTCCGCGTCACAAATGGATGCAGAGAGTTGTTGTTGCTTTATATTTGTAGTTTTTGACTAAAGTAATTTTCCAGTACAACTTGAACTGGTTGGTAACCACGTATTTCCATGGTTACCATGTTGTTTATTTTTCTTTTATTGTGAAACCGGAAGTCCGCGCTTCTTTCCGTTCACTTCACCCCCTCCGCTCCAGCTCTGCGCTCATCTCAGACCGTGTATAGTCTATGGTTACTCTGCTCTGAAGCGCATTTAAAGGACGCCCACTGCTACTCGGCATCTCTCTACAGGCTCCACATTAGGACTGAACTAACCCGTGAGGTTTTTTACTCTCACAGCAAACTAGACCGATGTAACGTTATTTTCTGAAGCATCAGCCAAGGTAAATGGGAAAGATGTCGCTGCTGTCGCCGGGGCTCCGGTCCTCTACCAGCTGCTGCCTGTGCTGCCATGTCCGCACAGGGACCATCATCCTCGGTGTCTGGCACATGGTGAGCACCGTCGCTTCTCCGTTTATTTAGCATGAGTACAGCTTTGTGCATTTGGCCGAGATAGTGCTGATAGTGTTGATGTTCATTAACAGAAATGTGTCCATTGTGGAGGAAAAATGCGTGCTTCTGTTGTTGTGCGAATCCTGTTTTCATACTGCCATTCACATCCTTAAAGGTGCACTGCGTAATATTTCTAGTGAAGAGTCTGCTACCTGCTTGTCTCCATGGAAATGTTATTGCTTTGTCTAGAATGTTCCGCAGATTAAACCATATACAGTCTATGGATTAAACCCATTTTTCACGAGGGAGACACAATAGTAATGTAGCGTAGTTACGGCACTACACGTCAGATCTGTGGAGTATAAATACATGCTAAAGGGATATGTTTAATGTCATATCGTTGCTATGCCAAAACAGGACGATGTTAATGTTTTTTGTTTGTTTGTTTGATTTTTTCTCAGTAATGTTATAGTCTTATTTATGCGCAATGTAACTCGGGCAGATTTAAGACAGCTTGACCAAATCAGATAAGCTACTGGGATAACTATTGTAATAGATTGTTCTGCTCTTTCAAACTCATCTTGTGGAAAAATACGGTGTTTCTCCCTCTATGAATAAATTAACAGTAGGCCTCCTCAGGTAGCAGGTGAGCAGCTTCTGTGTCACACTTTATTCAAGAAATTTCCATTGCTTCTCGTCAAGGGGAACACTCTTAAGTTACAAACATGTTTAGTTCCAAGGGCTACATCAAAACAAAGGGTTATGTCTCACTTTAGTGGCCTCATCTTTCACCAATGTCCAGGATTCATCCTACTCAGTGATTCCTTTTTATTCATTTTATAGAAGTTATAATAATGCCTGTCTTTTGCTTTCTAATAAAGACAGAAGCTACCAAAAACTCCCAAACTGATGGAGCAAAGGGCACTTTTTATTTATCCACTCATTTGGCTCTACAAAACCTAAGGACAACTCAACTTATGCAACTTGCGCAAATTTTTACAGCTTTATCTAAATGGTTTCTGCATCTCTCCCTGCCTTGGTTATTGGAAAAGCATGCAGACACAGTTGCCTTGTGAAAACATGTGCAGATGACTACACCATAACGCAAAACACTGCTGATGTCTTTGTATTTTCAGCTTTTCAATGTTGTGGTGTTGACCATCGTGCTCCCTGCACTGTGGGATCCACACATGTACCAACTGATCAGCACAGAGTTTTCCAGTGGCCTGGATGTCATAGATGACGACAGTAAGTACTAATGGACGGGACTGGATAGCACGTTAAATATAAAAAAAAAATGTGAATAAAAAAGCAAAAGAAGTTCACTCCCTGCTTCTTGTTCAGTGTAAAGTTTTCTCATCACAGCAGGTGGGCAGGGAATGCACATCTTGGAGCAATATTCTGCTGCTGGCATTAAATTGTGAATGATTATAATAACCAAGATATTGAGGATTTTTGATAATTTTGATGACTTCATCTTGACAAATTGTCTCTACTCATGATTAATTATAAAAATCTAAGTTTATGTATGTATTTTTTTCAGATACATTATACATTGTCTCAGCCATTTCTTTGCTGATGATAATCATAAGTGGAATGGCTACATACGGCGCTTTCAAGGTAACTAGTTTTTCACACTAGTGTTTATAAATTATGAATAATAATCTTAAAATATTCTATATTATGGATTGAGTGTACAAACTAAACTAATCTTGTAACCTAACAACTGATCTACTAACAGCCAGTGCCATTACAACTGAATAGTATCACCTTGATGTTTTTTGTTTCATGTGGATAGGGTGAGTAATTTCAGATTTTGAACATAAAACACATCTACTATCTTTTATGCAGTTGCGATCATCTTGGATTATCCCATTCTTGTGCTATGAGTGTTTTGATTTCTGTCTGAACACTCTTGTGGGTCTGTGCCTTATTTTTAACCCCAGCACCATCCAGGACTATGTTAAACAGCTGGTGAGTAGTATTTGTTTGTTTGTGTGGGAAATATGCACAAAGAACATTCCTGAATTCTTTTTTCAATTGTTGTAGCCCAATAATTTCTTGGACAAAGAAGTTGACATGGATTACATGGCCGACGCTGTGGTGTTTTTTATCGCCTGTATTCTCATAGTCAAGGTACAATTCACTTAATTTTTTACTTACTGACACAGGGTTTTCAGTGTGTAGTGTAGTAGTACAAGTTATTACATTACTCTCCAAAAATAAAGCTCTTCAGTTATATTATTTGAACCCCAAAATACACATTTTATTTACAGTCTAAAATCTACAATGGCAGGGAAACTTGAGGTTAAACTGTTTGGCACAAAAGCAAACTAAAACATTGAAGATGCAAAAGAGTGAATATTGTAATTCTGCTTAAGGCCTTGTTTATTCCAGTTTTTATTAGCTTTAGATTAGGTTTTTGTGTTACTTGAAAACACCGATATTATCTGAGGTAGTCCTTACAATGTCAAGTTTGTAAATCACTGAGCAATATACTTCATTTCATTTTGTTGGTATTTTTTCACAGGCCTACCTAATTTTATGTGTGTGGAGATGCTATATGTATGTGAGCAGCTGGGGCACTGCAGAAACACTGAGTTATATCACCACCAATGACACCACAGTAAGTATCCTTCACTAGTTAAGAAATGGAAATGCTGTACGGATAATGAACCAGAATTTCAAGCTATTAAATGGTAAATACTTTTTGGCTACTTAAGTGTGTACAAAGCTTTTATCCATTTTAGTGTAAACAAAGTAGACTTTCATATGGTTAAAACTTGATTGAAACTTGAGTGTGTGCTGTCTCCAATAGCCACAACATTTTCTAGAGGACTGTAACATCACACACCTCTGCTCTGATTAGAGCCCATACTGCTATGCATGTGATTTCATAATTAGAATTTATTTAAAATGACTTTAACAATTTAAACTTACTTTAACAATTATTTACTGTAAATTTAAAGGGGAGCTCAACAATGCAAAGTTTTATGGGCTAGTAATTGTGTAATTATTTTTTTCCAGAGAGAAATTGCCAACATAGGCAAAAGAAACTTAAGTATCACTTAAAACTTGTACTTGACAGTGTAGTTACTAAAAAGTTAAAGGTGAAATAAGTAACATACTCCCTAGTATCTTAATATTCAGACAGTGCCAGTTTTAACAGTCATTTTTGGGATCAGCTGTAATCTAAAACAGTGTCCGCAATATGCTAAATTACGAGCTATTATAGGGTCTAATCCAAAGCACTGTTTTGTGTGTGTGTGTGTGTGTGTGTGTGTGTGTGTGTGTGTGTGCGTGTGTGCGTGTGCTATAAAAAGTCTGTCAGGCAGCCGTAAAGTCATTATATGTAAAAGCGATAGTTTCACTGGTGCTGGTGCAGACATTATAACACAAAGTACAGTTGTACAGTGAGTCAGATCAGGTTGCTCTGTCTGAGTACAGTTGCCCCGGTTTGGCCCTGCACCACTGGTCCCACATTTATTATTTAGTTTAATTGGAGAAGACAAAGGATGTGGACAAAATAATAATGAATGGTTTCAAATGTTTTAGAATATGGGGACTTTTCCATTATTGGCAGCTTCTTGGACCTCTGCTCAGGTCAACATACTACCAGGTTTGAAGCTGTAGGTGAATAGTTTCAATCTCAGCTCCTCCTTTAATAGTTTGAGTAAAAAATGTATTGCACACATAAAAAAGGGTCTAATTATTATAACAAAGGTCTGAAATTCTCTTTTTTTATATATAAATCAGTCACTAAGAAAACAACGCTGGGCCACTGGAAGCTTAATGCATTTTACAGATTTCTTTTGAAACAGACTCCAACTTGCTGACGTCATGTCATGTCAAAGCCATACAAAACCAACCAAATTCCATTTCATAACATTATTTTCACCTTTGCACTCCTACGTTCTTTCTGTTTGCTACAGAGGTGTGTAATTAGGTTTCCCCACAGACTACTACACAAAGGTGAAGGAGTTAATCTATTCCAGATGAGGTGAATTCTTGGCCAAACATGTGCAAAATGTATCTACTACTTCCATCCGTATAGTCATTATTGCTTTTATTTAGTAGAATAGTTACTTACTTATAGAATAACCACAGGTCTAGATGTGGTGCATTTTATTTAGATACTTCTGTCAATGACTTCTTAGATCTATAAATTTCCTTTTTTAGTCAACTGTTGTGGCAAGATTTGGGCCAGTTTGTTTTGACAAGAAACACTGTTGCAATTATCTAAAATAAATGAGCAGCCTGATGCTCATTTGTCAAAATAATTTATTTAGTTGGTATGTATATATGTTAGGAACAAGTCATTTTGGTCAATTACGCTGTGGTCGGTCTTGGCCTACTTTTCACTAATAAAAACCCCTTCTGTGTTGTGTAAATATTCATGTTGTGTCTTGTTTGTTTGGGTAGTGGGCACTAAGAACACTATTTCACAGTTCCAGTGTTTAGTCTTGTAGCAAATTAAGGTGATTCTTTGACTGTTCTCTTGCAGATGCTGATTCCTCCATATGACGATACTGTGTCTTTCCCTCCTGAGAAGTCTCCTCCTCCTTCATACGCCACTTCTATCTCAGCTTGAACCATAGGCATATCCCAGGACCCGGTCTGAATAAAAACCCAGCAAACATCTCACTGCCTCTCAGTTCACCTCACAGGAAGGATATATGGTTTATAATGGGCACTGAGGTGACACCCCTCCAATAAATCATACAAATTACAGTAAATTAGTAAAATTACACTAACATTAAAATTGTGAGATAGTTTGGTAATAGTGTTTAAATAATACAGGATTTCTGTCATCAACAGTTGTTAGAAAATATAGCCTGCTTGTTTAGCATTGGAAAACAAAATCCTTTTTAATTTTATTCTGAAAATATTTTACACATCGAGTTGTATGGTCACTGTAGGCAGTTTTACATGGGTGGCATGTTTAGGTTGAATTTAAGTTATTTTACCCAAAAAGGTTAAATCTGTGGGGAAAGGATTTCCAAGCATGAAATGTTTTTTTAAGTTCTAAGTAATATTCAATGCAATTGTAATTTTGGATTACAGGCAGTGAAAATTTAACAAAAGATTAAATTTAACCATTATATTCTACAATTATGTTCTTGTACAATATTTCTCCTGTCACACAACAGACAGTTACTGCATTTAGTTTAAAGCTCTGTAAATGCAAATAGGTCTAATTTACTTTAGTACCTGTATTGAGTTAATCACTTTTTTGATGTTCTTGGCTACAACATAAGGCTAAGGTATTTGTGTTTGCTCCTGCTCATATTGTATTGCCTTCATCAAAATCTTTCACTGACAATGATGTGAACTTTAACTTATTTATAAGTGTCGTATTGACCATAAGCTCCCAAAGTAAATGGACCTGCCCAAATCTGATGTGATGCAATGCACAGCCTAGTATACACCAAACATATCATGCATAATATTATTTTGTTTGTGTTGAGTTGACCTCCATAAATTAAATATATATATTTTTTTGTTTATTGTAAGAGTTTCTGGGCTACTTGTGTATACCAGAAGTCACTGATCTGGCATCAGTTTGTCTATAAAGTCACATTGTGCAGACTGTTGTAAGAGTTGCATGTTTTAGGGTCCAATAAATATGTAATGTTCAGGTAATTACGGTTCTTTGAGCGAGGGGAGGATGGAGAACTTATGTTTTTACAATTAAAGTGAAAGGGAAAAAACTGTACATTATGTAAACAGAAAGGCCTCTTTCACCAGAGGTACTGGCAGCTGTTCCTACCACAGGAGTTCAACAGAATGAACAAGTAAAATGTGACGTGTGTTAATACAATTAAAATAAAGTCTAGTTTTATTGAAGATGCTTGTGGGTGTTATTATGTACATGTTGTTATTAATAAATCTAAAACCCTATTCCTGATGTGGGCCTATTTGAGTAGATTCTTTTGTTTTGTTCTTAAATAGTTGGAATAAGAAAACTGTGACCACTGCTATATGGCAAATGTGACTGAACTGCTTCATGTGAGGTACACTGGGAGATCCACGAAGGAAGTCTTTACACAAACTACTGTTTCAATGAGCCCTGAAGGAGACAAATGAAACCTAAACACACCTATTATATTTAGAAATATACTCCGCTCCTATTGTTTCTCTCTCCAAACTGATGCTTTGGAAAAGTGTAGTCATGGCTGCAGGTTATACTGGTACATTATCTGTGCTCTGCTGTTTCTGCCCCTTCTGTCCCCACTGCACTTTTAATGAATTACTACACAGGATAACTGATTGTATTAATACTTTGGAGAGACATGATGCTGGGGATGTTCTAAATGTAGATACCATGATGACACAAAGCACATTAGCAAACACAGCCCAAAATGTTTTGTGACTGTCTGAAAACTAAAAAAAAAAAGGAGCCAGTGATCTGTACAGGCGTTCATGGTCCTGTTTAGGCGTTTGATTTTCATCAAAAAGGTGAGAGTGACTAACTGAAAAACTCTTGGCTAATGCTAGGTAGCTTGGGACTACAATTTTATGATGTGAGACTCTTGTTTAACAGCACAAATCAGTCAAGTAAGTCAGCTCTTTCTGGTCAGATTGGGTTAAATTAAAGATCAGATTAAAGTAGGGCTGGACAAAAAAAAAATTAATTGCATGAGTTCGAGTTATATACGCAAAACCAAATGAATATGAATGAATGAATGAATATGAATGAATTTAATGAAATAAAAAGTAGCGTATAGTGCACTTTTATTGGAAATATAAATGAAAGAGCCATACATGTGTTGTGCAAACAGCATTTCTTTCAGAGGGGAACCCTCAGAGCCTTCAGGGTATTCAATGAAGGTTCAAGATAAAATATTTAATGATTTTTTGTACTACTAATATATTTTTTTATTCAGTGAGTAATAAACACTACTACTAGTAATAATTTCTAGATCATTGTTATAAACTTGGACTGATATTTCTTGGGAAACAAAGGGTTAATATAATGGAATGGAAATGGGCCAATCACAATTTTTTCTTCCAATGGTATCTGGGTAAATCAGTGACTCCAGCACTGAACTAAAGAAACACCTGCAGGGTCTTATGTGGCTGGAACGAAGTTTGAGATTGACAGTTGTCTGAACCAATCATATTACATTGAGTTATCGACGGGATCATATCACAAAATCTTCTGGACCTTCACGGATACCCTGTAATAGTATTATGTAAGTGAGTCCGCAACGACGAAAACCACACTGCACAATTCTATTTGGACGGAGAAGAACGAGAAAGACCCTTGAACCAGAGCCTGTTGAAGCTCAGAGCCCACGGCTGGTCTGGTCCAGCTTGGCCGGAGTCGGATAATTAGTTAACGCAAAAATTAACGCATTCACATGCCCGGCCCTAGATTAAAGTCTAACTTTGGGTGACCAGACATCCCTATTTACCTGGGACTGTCCCAGTTTTGAGCCCTGTGTGCCCTGTCCCAGTGGTTTTATTCAAAACCAGCAATTTGTCCCAGTTTAATAGGAGAAATGTCTCAGGTGTCCCTATTTTTGACTGATTTGAGACCTGGCAATAACAAAGAGAGGCATAAATTGTCATTAGTTTAGGTAAAATACAGAAAACTGCTTAAAAATGACCAAACCCCCCACCCCCCGAACCATCTCAAAACTGCTTAGTCTGGCCAAAGAGGTGTTTCAACTTAGAGTAGGAGGAGGAAACCACAGACGTCTAAGCAGTGTGTCTGACTAGAGACTATACCAGCACAGTACAACAGCAGGTACTACTTCTACTACTACTTCACCACTTCATTACTTCTTTTTTTAGGCAACATACTGGAACATATATATCAAGACTTAGAAATACCCTATTTTAGCACAAAAAGGTAAGGTTTTGGTTTTATTCTATTGATGCATGTACTCTATATTGATATTATTGGCTCAAAAATGTAAATAAAAGAACACAAAAAACAACCATTCCCAGTTCTGTTCTCTCTAAAACAGTTTTATATTTATTAACTTTTATTAATTCAGTATTTAGTTTGATTCATGATTTGGGACATCTACATACTTTGCATGTGTTCCTTGTTTACTAATACAGAGGAGTTTCCTCCTCCGACATCCCACAAAGCCATTAAACTGCCTGTAATGAGTAAAACAGATACTAGAAGTCATCCTGATCAGTACATTTTGTTTGGTAATTTGAGCACTATCTCAGGAGGAAAGTTTGATGGAAAAACAGTATTACAGATCCCCTGAAGTGTTGCATGGGTTTGTCATTCTGTTGATGGTTTGGAGTGACAGACAGGAGCAGAGACACTTTAACATATGTAAGGTCAAAGTTCAACTGCTCCTCTGACCCTTGGCTGGTCCCAGATAAGCTGTAATTGAATACATGTGAGTCCAGAGGAGTAGGTAAACTACATCCAGAGCCTTGTCACTGGCTATCGTCACCATAAGGTGTTAAAAATGTAATTTAAAACTGCGTTCACTTCAAAGTATACAGAGGATGCATAAATAACTGAGAAAATAAAGTTCAGGATTTGAAGCTTTTTCAAGGCAAGGCACATAGCTGGTGTTTCAAAAGTATTGTTAAGTTTCAGCAGCTCATTGTTAAACTTAAAAATCATAATGTCACTTTTTTGGAGGTGCTTTATATAACATTATTTATTCACTTCACGTGTGAGGGTATACTACTGTATCCACAACTGCTCTGAAGTAGACTGACAGAAAAACCCAGGGAAAAGACAACAGCATACACTACAGACACTGCTGCTCCACTGCTATAGTACCAGGTGTTCTGAGCGGTCTTCCACTTCCATTCCTGTACTAACCAGGCTTCAGAGAAGTAGTTTGATCATCTCAGTCTTTTAACCAGCACCAGTACTTATTTTATAGCTGGTGCATTGTTTTTGTGGAGAACATGTGCTATGAAATTTATTCCAAGCCAAATAGTGATCTATAATAGTCACAAATCTGAGAAGGTTCCTCCCTGGACATTCTTTATTTACCGTAGTTTTGGATGTGTTTTGATGCAGAGAAACACGTGTACTTGGTTCATGGCACTGAAGATGACAGCTCATAAATGTCTCTCCTGAGGACTGGACCAGGATCTGAACCAGACCTGGAAACAATCTGGGTCTTAAATCACAGTGAAAAAGCAGAGCATGGTGCTGTGTGGGCTTTATATAAAAACAGATGGGATTGTAATCATGCTACTACTCATTTAGGCAATGAGAAAATATAATTAAGCAAACAGAGGGAGGTCCCCTGATTTTTGCTCATGCTTCAACTTGATATAATTTTGATCAAATTTAAAGCTTCTGGCATTTTCCCACTAAAGACATAGTTGGTTTGTTTATTTATGCCAACCCTCATTCAGGAGTGGTCCATGATACCAATTGATAGTTTTGAGCTTTGAAAATACTTTATAGATAGGTTCTCAATTTGTAATTTAACAGATGTTTTAAAATGCATTTTCATAAAATGTAGGCTACTCGTGTAATTATTGAGGTATTGTTTAGTTAGTTAGGGTTATAAGGTAGTTTCACCTTATTGAAATACATTTTAATGGTATTGTTGTTTTAAATAAAGCTGTCACTAATATGTCTTATTATTTATCTAGTTTTATCCATTGTAATTTCTATAGTACCAGAGTGGATTAGCAAAATCTTCAACCAGCTCTAACGGGTGGTCACTTGCTGAAATGTAAAACTGGACAGGTCAAATATGCAGGAGGTGAAAGTTCCTCCTATTTTTATCAATAACCATTAACTTACATATTTCTACTAGCATGGCACCATACTTCCAGATTTGAGATCCCAAGGTTTTTGAGGCCTTCCTTTAACTGGTCCATCTCATCAGGAGGAGTAAGCACACGCAGGGAACCCCATGCAGATCTAGAACTTGCTTCTGGATCTTGGTCAAAACCTAATAAAGGCAATATAGAAGTTAATATTGGTTTTAGGTTGATGAGAGAAACACTGAGTAATCTATAGATCAGGAATTCCAACCATGTTACTATTCTGTTTCTTAAACTAATTTTCTCAATTGTTCATGACCTAGCCAGACTAAGTACTCTACAGCAAGTTCTCACAGTCTCATCCATCAACCATCAATGCTCTTTTATTTCTTTCTTTTTCAGGATGAGGTGCTTGGTCCTCCTACTCTGCTGCTTTCTGAGCTGTGATGGGTTTCTCTTTCAAAGACGGCGTCCAGAATCAACCTCTGCCCCACGTCAAAATGAGATCCAAAAGCACAAAGTCAAACCAACAAGTGAGTTTTTTTTTTCTGTGTCCAGTCCTGTGTTCATTTGATTATTGATCAAATAAATAATTATTGATTATTGATTATTAAACCCAAATTTAAATAAACGTTCCGTGTTAAAAGTTTTAAAACTAAAGATTAGAACTATCCCCAAAATCGAACCCTAAGGGCGCATCTTAAAAATAGCCTCATAAAAATGACTCATGAGTTCCTAACCCACATGCGTCTAATGTTTTTTGTTTGTGTTTTTTTTCAGCGGGCCAGTGCAAAATGATGCCACTGGACTTCGTCTTTGTGATTGATAGTTCCCGCAGCATCCGGCCCAGCGACTACGAAAGAGTAAAAACTTTTATCATAAACCTGCTGCAGTTTTTAGACGTGGGACCCGACGCCACTCGCGTTGGTCTGCTCCAGTACGGCAGCGTGGTCCAGAACGAGTTTAGTCTGAACAAGTACCGCACCAAAAAAGAGGTGGAGAGAGCCGTCAAGAACATGGAGCATCTCGCCACTGGCACCATGACGGGGTTAGCTCTGCAGTATACCATGGACACGGCTTTCACAGAGGAGGAGGGGGCACGCCCGGAGGAGCTGCTCATCCCACGCATCGCCATGGTTGTGACAGACGGTAGACCACAGGTAATGTCACGATATTCTCCTTTTTTAGAAAAAAAAAACAAAAAAAACCTGACAAATCTTCATCATTTAGCTTAGTCATCATTACTAGGAAAAAAAAAAAAATCCATACTAACTTTGGCTAAAAAAAAACAAAAAAAAAAAAAACCTAGTTGACTATCACCAGACCTAGCCTACATCCAGAGTAGATCTTGCCAAAATTCACTGAAATTGATTTAACCTGTGCTTTGTTTCATTCATACATGTCTGAGTAATCCTTTATTTATAGTCTGTCTACATCTTCAAATCTCAAAATGCCTTGCGATGTCATGAGACAGTAGTTTTCATGTTAACAGCTACCTTTTATCTTTAGTTCAGTAGATATTGGCAATTCCAAGGCTGAAATCATCTAAATGATTTTAATGAAGGTTTATGGAGTTTAAAAACACATTGGAGCACTTCTTGTATTACCACATGACATCTCAAGGTGTAACAGAGTGCTTTCAGTTTGAGAGAAGAACTCAACCTACATATGCAGAATATGTGTGTTAAACATGTGTGAATGAAACAGAACACAACTCCAGGTATGTTTTTGATGGGGAAACAACATTATAATATACTGTAGATGAAAAAATAACGTAATATGGGCCCTTTAAAGGTTTGTGGGTTGCCACTTAAACTACAATCTTCTGTCTGTAGGTTGTATATTTAAGTAGGATTAGTTATTATGTAATTTAGCAGAAGACAGAGTAGCCTTCATCGGTATTTTCTTAAATGCTTATGATACAGTAAAATCAAATCAAAATAATCAGTCAAAATAATTGTGCCCTTCCTTCCCACAGGACGAGGTGGAGGAGGTGGCTGCACAGGCGCGTCAGGCTGGCATACAGATCTTTGCCATTGGAGTGGGCCGAGTGGATATGAACACACTGAAGGCGATTGGGAGCGAGCCACATTCAGAGCATGTGCATCTTGTGGCCAACTTCAGTCAAATAGAAACTCTGATCTCTGTGTTTCAGTCCAAACTGTGTGGAGGTAAGGCGTCTGGGTGCAGTTGCCTTCATGTTCTTGACTTTACTGCCAATTTGTATTTTGTTTCTGTATCTGGAATCAACTTGGTATCAAATTAATTACAGACCATGACAGCTGTGGTATGACTCAGCGGACTACACTTCATTTAACACTTTTTAAAACATTTTAAAAAGTGGCCAACACACCTGAAAAATAGAAAAATTGCAGGCACTCCGACTACATTAAAAAGTTCTTTAATGTGAAAATGGGACTATCCTATGCAGCCTTCTTCAGTATGCCCTATTTTGGCAGTCAGAGTGCCTTGGATTTTTTCTTTGCTGTCTGTAAATGATGTTCCCATTGCGATTCTGATGAGCACCTGACCTGATACTTAATGGAAGCACTCATCTTTCTAATCATATACCTGGTATTTCTTCTGATTAGAGAGAGACATGTGTGAGGTGGTGGACCATCGGTGCCAACACATATGTGTGAGCAGCCCAGCCTCGTACCGCTGCAAGTGCAGAACTGGGTACATCCTAAACCCTGATGGGAAGACATGCAGAGGTGAGAAATAATTAGGCTTATTCTTGTTACAGCAGATATGGACAGGGCCTAGGCCTGCCCTGGCCAGGGCCCAACAGCCTCTCACGAGTCTCCTCTCTCCAGTCATCCCTTCTCTCTTTCTGCCCCAGAGCATCTGAGCTGAGTATTTATACAGAAATACAAGTTACATACATATCAAAGCAGAGTGACTTTTGTTTCAGACTTGTGCTTATCAACAACAGAAGTTACGTTTGAGAACAAGTACAGAGCAAATTCAAGAGTGTTAATTCAACTCGTATATTGTTAATTTTAACACTTTTACCATGTCATATGGGGTCCACAGTAAAATGAGTTAAAACTACACTTTCCAAAGTGTAGAAGGCTCAACACTGGTAAAGTGATGTAACCACACTCCTCATAGTTGAATTTGACACTGATTAAGATTTGATTTTTTTTTACACTAGTATATAGTGAAAAACTAATAACTTTATATTGCTATGTTTTAACACTTTATGAAGTAGAAATAGTGTAGAGTGTTCTTCATGCTACACTCTTCAATAGTAACTCCTTCTTCACTATATACAGTGTACATGCTGTGGTCATTCTAGTTCATAATCCCTTTTACAAATGTAAAATAATGAAAACCACCACAAAATTCCATTTCAACTTAACTTGTATTAAAACAATGCACATCATACAATAAACACAATTTAAACAATTCATATGACACAATACTATTTTTGCAAAATCCAACTGACAGCAGGACAGGTCACAATGATTGTCATTTATTTTTTAAAAGTAGATTTTTCAATGCAAGCAGTCGATGGATGAATCAAGATCTTGTTTTGAATGGAATTCAGGCATGCTCATCTCCAAAAATGAGAGGAGCATGTCTGACAGTTTGAAACAAGATCTTCTCTCCATTATATAAACATAACAATGTTCACAATAGAGGCAGTCCTGCTAATTATGAAACATTAACATTGCAAAAAAAATGTTATCTCAGGAGTCAGTCTTTCACTCTTGGGGTTTCTTTTGACACATCTAACATCCATGTATGAAGGGAAATATGTTGCAAAATGAGAGAGTGTGTAAACTTGATTCGAGAACTTGTAGAATATAATGTGAGAATGTGTAGAACAAAACTCTGTACTTGTAATTACCTATTTTCATAAACGTGTGTATACGTTGAATTTGCAGTTACGTAGAAAAAAACAACAACACACGAGTGCTTGAAAAAAATGTGCGCACTTCCGGATTGAAATTTTCACTTGTGGAAAATATTTACACACGCTTCGGACGGTGAAATGTGGCTTCCCTCTCGGAGTGCAGATGGAGAATGGCAGAAAATTCCAATGTTGGGGTTTATATATGCATATAAGAGATATAAACTTGTTTTGATTTAGCTTTACATTTAATTTGAGGAGAGAGCTGCTGTAAAACCATGTAAAAACTATGTAAAACCCGGACAACAGGTGACAACAATGAAATAAACGTAGGAGACATTACTACTTTTTACTTAAATATATTTTTTGAAGTAACGTTACTCTTACTTTCTTACTTTTGAATTTGCTGTGTAGTACAACAATGGGCTTCCTGAGGGTGGATACACTTGTGTCTGTTGAGCCTTTACACATATTAATGACTGATCTGGTCTCAGGTAAACATCACATTCATTTACACAAAGACTGAGAGAAATATTTTCTTCACAATAAAAATTTCCATCACAGCATAAACACAATAGAAACAACTTTAATATAATTTAAACCGAGTAATCTGATCCAAAAAGGTATGTTTTGAGATGGGACTGGAAATGGGGAGTGGCAATACTGTACATGGACTTATTGTTATTTTTTCATCTGTGAAACTGTACATTTGGTGAGATAATGTGTATCTATTGTGTGATCTATTGTGTTGTGTATTGTGTAAGATAAATCACCCCTTTACTAAAAATAGTAAAGGGAATATTCTCATGTTTCTGAATAAAAAATGTTTTCATGTATGTCTTGTAGCTGAAGATATCTGTGCTGAGGTGGAGCATGGATGTCAACACATTTGTGCCAACATCCCTAAAGGCTATGAATGCCGCTGTCGCCCTGGATACCAGCTCACCATTGACAACAAGACCTGCAACCGTAAGCACTGAGACAGTTTTACAGCTCCTTATTTTGTGATTAAGGAACATTATGTAGTTCGTGTATGTAAATGCAGAGGAAAAGTGACCAATTAAATGAGTTCCAATATAAATGAGAATTAGTAGTCCCTGATGTGGTGTATGCTGACAGAAAAAAGTGGGTGATTTCCTGAAGGATGTGTGCTGTTTCAGTCAGTCTGCTGCTGCCTGCTCATGTCATCGTTTGACATCAGACTTAAGTGCACATGGTTTAAGAGGAGATTGTTAAAGGACCTATATTAAGCTATTTTGTGATCTATGTTATAAACTTTCCTCATCAAAAACATACTTGGTGTTGTGTTTTGTTTCAGACAGAAAACACTCTATTCCACCTTGTGATGTCATTTGCTTACTTGCTTTACTGTGTTTTTAAACTCCATACACCTTCACTAGAATCAGTTGCATGATTTTAGCCCTGGAATTGTCCATCTCTACTGAACTACTGATTAAAGGTAGCTGTTAACTTGAAAACTACCACTACATGACAAAACAAGATGGAAGAGAGCATTTTGAACTTACAGCAGACAGATAGACTAATAAAGCAGGATTACTTTAAAGGACCTTTAAGTTACTGATAATTCAGTCGTTCATTTCCAATTGCATAGGACAGCACCTCCACTCCAAACTATGTTTTTTATTTGTATATACAGGAGTTCCATTCAAAAGCATGAACGAAATTATTTGAGGAAACATCAATATGACATGTAGGCTGTGTTGCTTGATTTGGTACATTTGTTTGCTACAGAAATAGACTACTGCGATCTGGGCCTCCATAACTGTGAGCAGGACTGTATCAGCATCCCTGAGTCCTACATCTGCAGGTGTGGGAAGGGCTACGTGCTCAATCCAGACAAACACACCTGCAGGAGTGAGTATTCAAGATACAACGTAGATCTTATGTGAATGAACTAGAAGTGGTTTGTAACACCATGTTTGTGATATTATCTCTCAGAGATTGACCACTGTGCCGATGGGAAGCATGGATGTGAACAGGAGTTTGAGAGCACAGACAAAGGCTGTGTTTGCAAATGTAGGAAAGGATATCAACTCCGACCTAATGGAAAAACATGCCAAAGTAGGTTCTAATACACTCTGTATATGACCTTTACATATATCCACAAAAAACAATTACTGCACTAAATGTTTATCTAGAGATTTCAACTTCTCTAGAGATTTCAACTTCTCTAGAGATTTCAATTTCTCTAGAGATTTCAACTTATCTAGAGATACTTATCTAGATCTTTTCAGAATAATTACGTCATTATAGAGTCTGTACAATCAGTTTGATTTCTCTCACAGAGATTGACAATTGTGCAAAATACGGCTGTGAACAGGAGTCTATGAGCACAGACCATTCATGTGTGTGTAAATGCAGAGGGGGGTACAGACTGCGACCTGATGGAAAAACATGCCAAAGTAAGTCAAAAATGAACATATTTTCAATATTGTTTCCTCTTTCATGATTGTAGATATGCTGCATAATTCAAAGTTACATGAGGTCAGATTTGATCTAAACCCTGAATACCTTCTGCAATACTCTTCTTAGGATTAATAATCAGAATAGCATTGGTGGTCTCTCAAGATATCAACACATGGTCAAATAAAAATGGCATGCAAATTTAAAAGTAAGAATTAGATTTAACTAGTGATGTGCTGATACATAACATAGGGGCAATTTGAGTGAGTAGTCTTCATGCAGTAGTTGTATTGGTCATTACCAGGAAGGAAGACTCAGGTGGTCCCCTGTCAGGGCAATTTGAATGGATTTCACAGTTTTTATTTATTAAGAGTCTGTTTTTTACAAGCCGTCTATAAAAATTCTAAATTAATTTACTTATCTGTGACATATTCAATCTCAAGGAAGTTTACCAATTTTCTTTTTCATTGTCTTGTAGAAATTGATCACTGTGCTGATGGGACCCACGGATGTGAGCAGAAGTTTGAAAACACAGAAACCTCCTGTGTTTGTAAATGTAAGAAAGGGTACAAACTCAGAGCAGATGGAAAAACATGTCTAAGTAAGTGGAAAAGTATTTATGTTTTATGTTAAGTAACCAAACTGTCCAAGCCTTACTGATGTACATGCCCTGATCATTTTCCTCCCAGGTCTGGACCTGTGTCAGACTGTAGACCACGGCTGTGAGCATCTGTGCGTCAACACCAATGACTCGTATGTCTGTAAATGTTTTGAAGGGTTCACACTTGCAGAGGATCAAAAAAGCTGCAAAAGTACAATTTGAATCTCACATCAAATATTGTATATGCATTTTGATTTCTGCAAAAATACATACTTAGTGATTTTACAACCTATAATCAAAATTAACACACTTGTTTTTTGTTTTTTTTTCTTTCCTTCTCAGAGCCTGATTGCAACAGTGGTGTCATAGACGTTGTATTTGTGATTGACGGTTCTAAAAGTCTGGGTCCAGCCAACTTTGAGCTGGTGAAGCAGTTTGTAAGCACCATTGTTGATGCATTCGATGTTTCCAGGACAGGGACTCATGTGGGTCTAATCCAGTACTCCACCAAAGTCCGGACTGAGTTCACCTTAGATCAGTTCAGCTCGGCCCGTGATGTCAAACAGGCAGTGTCCCGGATGCAGTACATGGGAAGGGGGTCGCTAACAGGATCAGCTTTAAGACACATGTTTGAGACCAGTTTTTCACCAAGAGAGGGCGCTAGAGCCAATGTGCAGCGTGTGAGTATTGTTTTTACAGATGGGAGGTCCCAGGATGACGTGTCAGAGTGGGCTACCAAAGCAAAAGAATCTGGTAAGGGGTGTAGAAAGTGTTCAGTTCACTTACATTTATTTTATTTTATTACAGTATGTTCATTGTTTTATGTTGTACCACACTGCCAAACCAAATTCATAGTTTCAAAATTCTGTGTCAATTCAGAATACTAATCTTTTAAAAGTGGTTTACAGTACAGGTCTGTGCAGCAGTGTTATAATTAATAACTACTAGTACTTTTGCACTTAAGATAATCTTTAAAGGTCCTACATTGTGCTATTTTCTGGTCTACTAATATGTTATAATGTTGTTTCCTCATCAAAAATATACCTGGAGTTGTGTTTTGTTTTTTCATTTAAATTCATTATTACATTATTGTGGCAGATCAAAAGACTCATATAGATTTAAAAAGTGAGACACGAATGTGTTTTTACCTGTGCACTTCTGACTCTGTTCTACTGGCTCTTCGACCTCGTCCATTGTGTGACTGACGCCGCCAACATTAACATGATGTTTACATCGCTGTTACTGCGCACGTTTTGTGTGGCTTTCCGGCAATGAGTGGAATTACCGAAATAAAAAAATGTATAAATGTGTTTTGTGTGTGTGTTGTTGTCCCAACAACACATAAAAACAGGTTTTATAATAAAGAAACTCACATACAGAAACACTAAAGTTAGAGATTAAAAATGAGATTAACGCGATTAAAAAACATAACGCGCTAAATATGACTGTAATTAATTAATCGCAATTAACGCGATAATTTGACACCCCTAATTATAACATAGCTCATAATAGTGAGTTTTGTGTAATACAGGAGTTTTAACTGTACCTTAGTAAAAAAACAAAACAAAACAAAAAATACAATGATTGTTCTTTGTTTTCTAGGAGTCACCATATATGCTCTGGGCGTTGGTAAAGCTGTTGAACAGGAGCTGAAGGAGATCGCATCAGAGCCAAACGAAAAACATCTGTTTTACACGGAAGACTTTGGAAAAATGGGAGAAATCACAGAAAAACTCAAGGATATGCTCCGAATATGCAAAGGTACAGCAGGATCTGATCTCTGAGCGTGGTTTGCTTTATATGACGTAATACTTTATTCTGAGTAAAGTATAGTAAAGAGTAAAGCAAAGACAAAAAACACTTCTTTTGCATTATAAAGATACTGGTAATAATGGACAATGTACTTTAACTGACTGCCCCCTCAATACCAAACATGTAACATGAATCAATTGAAGAGAAGTGATACAACAGCAGGCGTAGTACTAGTACCACTTGTGGACCCCCTCACATCTCCTGTCACTAGTTTATCTGAATGAGGACTTCTATTCTCACTGGTCTTTGTGTTTGTCTTTGTTGTCCACAGTGGATGAGAGCATGTGTGAATGTGAAAACATCATCCTGTTCCAGACTGACGCCAATGAGAAGTTCAAAATGATGATGAAGAACAATATCCTTTTATATATAAAATACTACAGTAAATTTACAACAAAAAAAAAATGTTTGAGCAAGTATTGAAGTAAGTCTTACTTACAAATCAAATAAATTATCTAATGGAGCTAATGCTCCAAAGTAGATGTCAAGTAGTATCACCCAAGAACTTTTATCCTGTGTGCATTGCAATTGTTCTTATTAATTTGGGAGAAGAGTCTGGAAATATAGACTGTTAATCCAAGTAAAAGTGAAAAGTCAAATGTATGTTAATTTTGTTTTAATTCACTAGGTTCAGAATGTGTTACAATGCTGAATCATTTCCATCCTTAACCTGCACACTTGAAGCTTTAACAAAGAAGGTGCAGGTGTTGGAAAATCAAGTCGCTCGCAAATAGACTTGTATGACCAGCGCCGAAGAAATCACCATCAAGTCCATTAATCAGAGTAACACTTAGAGCAGGGGTGTCCAAGCTTTTTCATCAAGGGTCACACATCTAATCAGACGAAGCAGAGGAATTCAAGGGCCGTAGACTGGTGCTCAATACAGTGAATAAATGGAATACATGCATGTTTAACACATTAGAATGAGCCATCAGCCTTTATTCATGCTATGATCCTTAAACCCACACACTAAATATTCAATATTAGCTTTATCAAGGTAGATTTTCAAAAAACATGCAGTAAAAAGTTACTTTTAATTGATGTAAAGTAATTTGGATCAAGTCACCTGGAAGCCTGAGGGCCACGAAAAATTTGTCCGAGGGCCGCATTTGGCCCACGGGCCGTAGTTTGGACATGCCTGACTTAGAGTCATACTAAAACAATGGCAAATACAAACTATTGTACTTAACTATTAATGCACTTTTATAAGATTGTGTGTGTATTTTTGTCTGTATTATAGCAGGTGATTTAATATTTTTGTACAGGTTAATAATAATAATAATAAACATGCTACTACATCTCTCACCCTTTGTATGTATGTCTGAGGTCAAAAGAGTAACTGTATCTTTGTTATGTAACTGGAGTAAGTAACGACTGCAGTCGTCTAAAAGTAAATGTTATTAGAAACAAATGAGAGCAATAGCAGTTCCGTTCGTGTTTTTCTTAGTTTCGCCACAAGGAGGCGACACTTATGAAAACACAGTGCAGCCCGGAGCACATGTGCAGCCTCATGTTCGCGTCTCCGCCTCTTTCAGTGTGTGTGAATGGGTGTTTTGGGCTGGAGGCAGGGAGCATTCAGGACTAACTAGACCCTACTGTGGTTTAAATGAACATAAGAGACCGTTGTTGGGCACATGAGGCACAGCTGGACATGCATGCGTAAAGACAGTGCAAGTAGACGTAATGATGCTCAGTTATGCTTAGGCTGTGAAAAGATTTGGTTGTTCTATTGCCAAAGTAGCCTTGTCCAAAGAACGCAATTGAGTAATCTGTCTCTTCTCAGAAAGTTGCCAGTTTTACTTTGTTTATAGTTTTTTGGCCAAAATGGGGTGCTCCTCATCCAGTGCGCAGACTGTGGACCAGGAGAAGAGACCCGGAACGAAGCCTGAAGTGGCCAACGGCTCTGTGGGTAAGTAAGCGCCACAGACTAGTTTAATGTTTACCAATAGCGTGCACTTTTAAAGAGAAAAGATACTGGTAAAGGTACTGAAACTGAAATATGATGTATAGAACCACAGAGTAACAGGGAAGTCTCTTTTTGGTGAGTCTAGCTTCCAAAGGGGTGTGTGCAGCCGGTTAGGACACAATGTGCTTTCCTCACTCGGGTCTGCCTACAGCATATCCTTTAGAGCCCATGGGTAAAATGGTTACTTTGATGTCGTATGCAAAAAAATATTCTATGACCCCTGATTCATGTTTATTTTATGAAGTGGTGGTTAGTTATAAGAATAATAATAGGCCACAAAACGAGTGAGACTGACTTGCAAATCTATGTAGCTTGTAGTTACAATGTCATGAAGTCCTTAATGCAAAGGCTGGTGGGGAATAAGAAGAAAATGATTTTTAACTTCAGTTAACACACCGTATGGTTAAAACCTTCCTTTCTTTTATTTAACAGATTAGGCTATATGTAGTAGCCTAAGGCAAGTGTGACCGCAAGACCAGTTTTGCATCTACGTGTACATAGCCTAAGAATTTAAAAAACGTCATAATTAAAATCTGTAATTTCTCTACTTATACTTAATGGCAACGTTCTGTCAAGGGAGTTCAGTAGGCTTATTGATTATTGTCAACATGTATTTGCAAATGGAAGTGTAACTCTAATCTGGACTAATATAAATGTGTTCAAGTTTATGAGGCAAATGCAAGAAATAATAGACAAATGAAAGGTATCTGGATAACACTGCACTTACAGGAACGACTCTTAGGAAATGATAAAGAAATAAGCGTATTTAAAGGTACAGTAAGTAACTTGCTACATTTGGCACATCACCTGTATAATTCTATTGAAATAGAAAGTTAAAACCATACTTTGAAACATTCTGCTGGGAGACATGTTTAATGCCATACTATGAAAGAAAATAGTCAAAGGAACATTTCCCTGGAAACAAGCAGGAGGAGGCCCTCCTCTAGGCCAAATATGAGTCAGGTCTGTGGAAATGCGAGCCTGCCCACAATGAAAATGAAAAAACAAAAGAAAAAACATGCTTCTATCTTTGTCTATTTTTTGTCAAAATGTTACGCAATATTGACAAAACCAAAATATACATACTACTGCAAAATATATTTTTGATTATAGTTAACAGTTGAAATCCACGATTTTCACTCTGGTCTAAATGGACTACTTAGACTAATTGGGTAAACATCATGAGGTCATTTGTTATCATGGGGTTCAAGTCAGCCTTGGAACAGTCCTTGAGTTTGTGGTCTGATTTGAATACATGTTGTCACCATATCTGCTGTTTGTGTAAGGAATTGTTGTGTGCAATTGTAATTGTAAAGGCTCTGTTGTCATGACAGCAGTAGGCCAGTATCATGGAGGTGTTAAACAGACTCTAATTGTCCACACAGAGAAGTAGTCTCTCTCCATGTGTTGGTTCATATGTGTCCAGCTGCAGCAGGACAGTATGTTCTGGCTGCGTCACCGCCCCCTCACGTGCACATGGCATGACAACACCCACTCTGTCTATAGGGTCTGTTTATCAAAATTTACACTGTCAGCCTACATTTATCAATCAAAATCAAATCTTAAACAGATATTTTAGCTGCAAGATTTTAAAGGACTCCAGTTTTTGTTATACTTTTGTTATACAATATCTACTAAGTAAATGTGCTGTCTGTAGTGGATCATAAAGCTATAAAGCCTGCTAGCCCTTTAGTTTACTTCTCTATAAACATGTTGGGAATGCATGTGAATATCAGCAGTCAATATAGTCTTCACTCAAGGGTTTTTAGGTATTGCTTAAAAAAAAATATGTAATTGCAGAAAATGATGATTATTTATAAATGTTATTGAAAATTAGTGACACAAAAAAAAAGAAACGTACAAGATGCATTTTACAAGATGCAGATTTATTAAATGGCCAGTAAACCTCGATAAATAGAGAGAGCTGTGTCAGTAGGGGGCAGGTATGCAAAATAAACTTTGTCAAACCTAATAGAAGAGGTTTCAGAAAAAGTGTCAACAAAACTCACTCACATAAGCACAATCTTGTAGCACTACTTTCTTTTCATATTGCTTTTAATGCTTGAATACCATATATTCATTATTTAAACTTTATAAATGTTATATGAGCAGCTTCAGCCATTCCACAAAATCTGTTAAAAGGCTGTTGATGGAGAGAGGTAACATGTACTGTATTTTTGTAATTAAAAACCAGTGAAAGACCATATTAGTGGCAGTCCAAATTTATACAAAATGTCCTCCACCCCTTTTTATGACTCTGTAATTTTCAGGGTTTATTTTTGGCATGGGTCCCACCCTACTACTTTCTCTTAATGCACCATACTTTAAGGTGAATCTTCTCATTCCATTATTCATGGACAATGGAATTTGTTATAGGTTTTACTGTAGTCATTGCATAGATAAAAGAGGTTACAGTTATATTTAATTTCTATATAAGGTAAAACATAATAGAGGTAATAAGTAATCAACTAAGCCTGTTACTATAAGTATTATATCGACTTATCGTTCAATACATAACAGATAGAACAATTATATTTATATATTTATCATGGCTAATCTGCTAATCTACTAATTCTTTTGCAATATGATGAGATTTGTGCACTAGAGGGTTGAACTGTGACGGTCTATGACTCATTATAGACACAAAATAATTACTTAAGTGCCATATTCTACTATACTATTTATTTATTACAGCACTTAAAAAAAAAAAAACATTCAGTTTTTGGGGATAATTCTTCTTTATGGTTTAATTTTAGTATTATCATTTATCATCTATATTTACTTCAACAATATATTGAACTTAAATGTTTTTATCGTGACAGACCTAAAATCAACTGGCATAAGTAAACTTCACTCATACAGTGGTCTGTCTATAATTACAGCTGTGGACAATACAACTGCAATGGTCCTAGTGCCCAGACCCCCTCCTCTCTTCCCTGTCTTCTGGTCTAGTAACTCTGTAAAAGCCCACTGTTTTGACTAGGGTCTCTGTCATCTTTGTCTATGGATCCAAGTACAACTAATGCGTCCATTACTAAGAGTGGGGATGATGCCACGATAAAATGCTGCTATACTGATATCAATTGAGTAAATGTGGAAAGTATGTATTCCTTGACAATACTTCTACTTCTCCAATTACTACAACTTACTACCTTTGTTTAAAAGCAAGTATTAATACTGTGACCCCCAGTATGAAAATTACTTTACATGAATACAACATTTACACTTACCTATTATTTGCACAATTAAAAGTTTGACAAACCTCTTCATTGGTAAGTCTTGTCATGATAACTCAAATTTTGATTTATCGTTCAATACATGACAGCTGGAACAATGCTTGAATGTTGGTTCTTATTCTTTGCAAGTGGGGAGATTTTAGCCATTTTTTATGGAATACAATAAGATTTGAGCTGTATAGGGTAGAATAAATAACTGCTATGGCTAATTATTGATTCATTATGCCAAATATTTGTTGCAGCTCAGACTTTTTAATGATACTATATTTAAAAATGTGTTTACTGGGATTATCCTGTGGCATCAAGTAGTTTCAATATTATAATTTATCGCAGTATATCTCTGTATAGCAATATATCATGCTTCAAAATTTGTTATGGTGACAGGCCTATTCTTTGGTTGCAGATCCTTTGGCCAACCCATCACATTCCCTTCCACTCATCACTCTGAGCTTGTTTTACCTCCTCTGACAGACACATATCAACCCAGGAAGTTCTGTCCAAACTAGTTTGTGCTAATGCTTTTGCACAGATATTCACATTTAAACCCTCATCATTGTAATTTCTTTGATAAATAAGATCTTGACATTTGAGGATGCCTGTTCTGTAGCATTCATTGTACTTTCACTGGCAGCCTGTAAACACCTATTGTAATGTGTCACAGTTGGGGCTGAATATTGAGTGACTCTCCAAGGACCTAAATGCTTTTGTCAGAAGGACTTGATTTTCACAGACCAGTTTAGACTGTCCCTTAGGCATTTAGTCTACAACCAGGAAATGAAAAATGTGTTTTCTCCCCTTTTCAATAACTTTTCCTCATTACTAACTTCCTTCCTTTGTGGAGCTTTTTTTTTTTTTTTTTTTTTTTTTGCCACGTATAAGGTTTATTAAACTGGCTTTCTTCTTTAGAAACAGCTATACAAGTTCTGCTCTAAAACTCTGTCCATTCATAGCATTATTGACTGTGGTGTTGACTCTAGTATTGGCAAGTTAGTTCATTGTTTGTAAATATAATAAAACCAAGTGAAAACTACATAAAAAATGAACATGTACATTTTAGATAAGATTTTCAAAGAGTGCCATGGGTATATGCCATCTTGCTCCATGCTCTTTGTGGTAATATATTTAAATTTCAGCAGTGTTGCATCATTCAAGACCACTCATTTTGGATGGCAAATATAAAATCATTTACATATCATGTACTGAAGTCCTAAATAGTAGTTTATTCCCAATCCAATATAGTTTATTTCATTTCAAAGGAACCATATACAGAAGCATTAATCAAAGAGACACTGAAAAGATGCTTTGTACCAGACCGAGGTCCCCGAGACATACAAAACACAGAATGCACAAACAACAATGCAATCAAATAATCAGATAAATTGTGATGATTTTAAAGATGCATCATGGGGAAATATTGAGCATATAAATGAATGTAATGAGACTGTATACCGATCATAGATGGCCCAGAAATCCTCATGATGTTTAAATTTTATTTATACAGTGTTGTTCTGTAGTTACTAGTGCATAAATAATGGCTTCATAACTCAACTCAAGTGAATTTAGGTTTACTTTCACAAAGCTTCTTAAACGACCAGCTCTGACCTTATATGTAGTTGTATAGATAAACAGCAGTTTTATGCTTAATCATACTTCAATCTGATTCAGCACATTGTCCTGCAGTGTCCCCATAGTAACATACAACAACCTTGAGGCTTTGCTTGGTATTTGCTATCAGTCATTTGTTGTCACACATATTTAAAGCAAGACAAGAGTGATTGAAGGTTTACAGTGTTATGTAATAGTAATTTATTAACCATCTATTTAAGTACTGGGTTATAAATAAGATTAGGGCAGGTATAGACCCCACACAAAGTTAGGGGATGCTTGAGGGTTGCTATGTGTTACAAATCACTTGCAACTATGTGACTTTAAAGGTCCTGTATTTTGCAGAATTAACTCGTGTGAACTTTAAGCCATGTTATAATGTTGTTACCTCCTCAAAAACATACCTGGAGTTGGAATTTAGTTTAATTTACACATGCTTGAGTAATCCTGTCTGCCTACATCTCCAAAGCTCAAAATGCTCTGTTCCACCTTGTGTTGTCATTAAGTGGTAGTTTTCAAGTTAACAGCTCCTTTATTTCTTTAGTTCAGCAGAGATCGGCAATTCATTTTGGCCAATTATTATAGTGAAGGTGTAAGGAGTTCAAAAACACTGGAGCACTTACTGTATCACCACATGGTATCACAAGGTGGAGCAGAGGTTTTAGTTTGAGAGAAGAAATTAACCTAAATATGCAGGGTTTGTGTGTTAAACATGTGTGAATGAAAGAAAACACAACTCCAGGTCTGTTACTATGTATGGATGAGAAAATAGTGTAATATAGGCCCCTGAACTGCATGGAGAAATTAAGTTTTAGATAATTATAAAACTTTGAGTGATTAATTCAATCCTGGTTGACTGATTATGTATTTTAATTTCTCTGATTGCAGTGAAGAATGGTTACATTTCCGAAGATGTCCACACCATTGAAGCCCAGGTGCAGCTGCCCGTGCAGACTGCCCAACCCTGTGACCTCCACCCCCCCGGGCTGGAGGAGGTGATGGAGCCTGTATTATTGGCTCTAGAAGCACAGGAGGATCTGGGTTCTGGGGTGGACCTACTCTCCTCTAATGCCACTTTGGAGGTGGTCGAAGCCTTGCCCCTGGTGGAGGAGGCAGCCCCTGTTGAAAGTGTTGTTACAGAGACAGTCCAGGAGGTGGAGACACTGGTTCAAGTTACAGAAGATGTTACTGAAAATGTTGTTGCTGAGACAGAAGCTCCAATCTCAATAGAAGAAGCGAGCGTAGTTGAGGTTGTGTCTGAAGTGGCCCCTGCAGCTCTGGTGGTTGAACCTGTAGTGGCGGCAGATGTGGCAGAGGTGAAGGAGGTTGTGGTTGAGGAAAGCAATGTTGAGATTTTAAAGGAAGAGGCAAAGGAAGTAAGTCATCTGGAACCAACACCAATTGAAAATACCCCTGCAGAAACCTCTCCAGTAGAATCTACACCACCTAAAACTACCCCTGTAGAAACTACCTCTGCTGAGATTACCACAATAGAATCTACCCCTGTTGAAGTTACACCAGTCTTAACTACTCCATCTGAAACAGACCCAACAGAATCTACCCCTGCTGACTCAGCCATATCTGACTTTACCCCAACTGAAATTACACCAGTAGAGGGTGGCTCAGTTGAACTTTTCCCACCCGAACCAACCCCAACAGAGACAAGTCCAGTTACCTCAGCTGTAACTGCCCCAACAGAATCTACCCCAGAATCCATGTCAGTAGAATCTACCACAGTCGAAACTACCCCAGCTGCCCTTACAGAATCTACCACAGTTGAACCTACCCCAGCAGAACCCGCCCCTACAGAATCTACCACAGTTGAACCTACCCCAGCAGAACCCGCCCCTACAGAATCTACCACAGTTGAAACTACCCCAGCAGAACCCGCCCCTACAGAATCTACCACAGTTGAAACTACCCCAGCTGAACCCACCCCTACAGAATCTACCATAGTTGAAACTACCCCAGCTGAACCTGCCCCTACAGAATCTACCACTGTTGAAACTACCCCAGCTGAACCCGCCCCTACAGAATCTACCACAGTTGAAGCTACCCCAGTTGTCCCTGCCGCTACAGAATCTACCCCAGCTGCCCCTGCCCCTACAGAGTCTACCCCAGTTGAAACTACCCCAGCTGTCCCTGCCCCTACAGAATCTACTCCAGTCGAAACTACCCCAGCTGTCCCTGCCCCTACAGAATCTACTCCAGTCGAACCTACCCCAGCTGTCGCTGCCCCTACAGAATCTACCCCAGTCGAACCTACCTCAGCTGACCCCGCCCCTTCAGAAGCTAACACAGCTGAAACTGCCTCAGCTGCCCCTGCCCCTACAGAATCTACCCCAGTCGAACCTGCCCCAGTTGCTCTTGTCCCTACCGAATCTACCCCAACTCCATCTGTTCTAATTGTGGATGCCCCCATCGGTGACCCTGACACTCCAACTCCAGTAGAACCAGAGGTATTGCCAGAACCAGCATCAGAAAATACTGAAATTGCAACTCCCAGTGATCCAGCTCAGTCGAAAACTGAAGGTGAGCCACAAGTTGAAACGCCAAGTGAACCTATTGCCACTTCTACTGAAACTGTCGAATCTTCTCCAAATGTTGAAACTACAGCCACAAGTGAACCTACAAGTGTAGTCCACGCAGCCGAGGTAGTTACTGAAAGTGTGCCATCACAGCCAGAAACAAATGTAGATGCAAAACAGGTAGATGCTCCCCAGCCTGAAGATCCAAAACCAGTTGAAAATGTTGAAGTTGTGGCATCAAATGGTCCAGATGCCCTTCCAATAACAGAATCACAAACTAATATGGAAATCCCAATTGTACCATCAGTAGCAGTAATAGACTCTGTGATTGATCAAGCAATCGCAGCTGCTACAATACCTCATCTGCCTCCATTGTCTCCAGGAAAAGTCCCGATAGTCGAGAACCTGGAAATTTCCACAGCACCAGCTACACTTGGGCCACAATCTTCCTCTCAAGGTAAGACTATTTTAAATAACAAATGAGTGAAAATGATTAGCCCAGTTACTCTGAGTTAACATTTAACATTTACATTTTTTAAAGTTTTGCTGATATCTGTTCATGAGTTATGTATATATCTAGATCTGGATAATTTGCAGATTGACACCAACTCTTACGTTCAAAAGTACAATAGACTATTTACAAGTTTTACATTTTGACTCTTGACAGTGGAAAGTAGGTATTATTGTGAGTAAACATGATATGCATTGTGATATGATATGAAGGCGTTTTCATACAAGCCAGCACCAATCAAATGAGAATTGACAGATCTTTGCATTATGTGCTCCCTGTATAACATATACACACAGCTCCTTCATCAATTGTGGATACTCCATATTCAACACATGAAAATTCTCATGAAGTCGTGTTATAATAAATATTTTCTATTTACCAAAGTGACATTCCTCTGTTAGAAAAATAAGATTAAACAATTTGATGCAAACATTAGCTGACAGTTCTGATTACTATTCTGAACATGTGATTAAACACTGACAAAGCGTTTTCACGTGCTTGACAATGCTCCTTTTCTGACTGATTTTATCTGACAGTTTTTGGGTGAAGGTGTGAAAACTTCCCAGTACCACCGGCAAAAATAACTTTCAATGCAAAAACAAGTATGTATAAACTTGTAACAGTGAGAGCACGAGGACACAGCTCTGTGTCAATAAATACATATTTACATACAGTTAATACCCAAATGGATAGAATGATTTACTTTTGATGACTATAATCTCCAAATCTAAGGCCAGGGATGGAACATAACCTAAAACATTACCTGTTATTGTGTGTAAATAGTTTGTGGTCCATGAGTCCAAAAAACTATTGCACAATATGTTTCACCTGTATTTATTAATACCTCCAATAGAAATGTCAGTACTTTGTAGTAGTATTTAAAAGCACACCTATTTCTGTAAGTTGTAATTGTAGCAGTATTCATATTATTGTTTCTAATATTCAACATTCAATGCAGAATTTGTTAAGATATTAAAATATCTGAGCCTTTTGTTTTTTGAAATTGTATTTTTAATTAAATATTTTTTATTATTCATTTCCATTACTTCCTTGACTACTTTTGAGTGCTTGTTCCACCTCTGTTGGTTACCAACCTTGTTTCCATAGCACAGTGATGAGAACATCCTCACTAAACTTAAGTATCAGCTATTCACTTAATGAACTATTTGTCATAAATGTTCTTGTTTGTGATTGGACTGGGCTGGGAGAATAGACAGCAGATTGTGTTACTGAACAAATACAACAGTGTCAGTAGCCACACATGTACTTTCAGTGTTAGTGGGGAGAGATGGGGAGAGAAATGTAGGATTGTTCTGACTGTGTTGATAACAGCCCATAGCAGGCCTATAGAGACACAAACTTGATGACTCCATTGTGATTAACCAAAGCCATGCTGTCTCCAATTACATAACAAATGTAAATGTCCCAGCAAGTACAACTAGATTCTTCTGGTAATGTGCAATGTGATGTAAAAGCAGTTTTTCTACATGTTACAATGGAAATCTGTCACACAAAATATGGTCAATAGCACACGCACAGATAAAAAAGTGCTTGGTCAGTCAATAGTTCATTTAAACATTAAAGATGTTTAAAAAAAATGAAAAATTTGGTATAATGTAACATTTTCTGAGCGAGTGTGATTTATGTTCTAATAATAATGAAAAAATCTAGTTACGGCTGAAAAATTTGGTATAATGTAACATTTTCTGAGCGAGTGTGATTTATGTTCTAATAATAATGTTTTGTTCCATGTTTTTTGCATGCATAAAGATTGAAATATGAACTGACAAATTAATACAAGAATCACATTTATTAACATGTTTGTACTGATCTAAATCACAGGGCAGTGTTTTGCAGAATAAGACAGACTTTTGTTGTTTGTGGAGGTTATTATGGTACTTCTAAAACTGAAGCTGTTGGAATTTGGTAATTCTGCCCATTCAAGAAGATTTTGATTCAGTTGCAGTTAATCTTGCAGTCCTATTGTCAGATGTTTTAGTAAGATCATAGGCTTCAAGTTTGTATCTGAAATATTGTATTGTATCTGAAATGCAATTGTATTGCATAACATGCTTATGCCTTTCTGCACAATGGACATGTTTTATATTAACATGTAAAATGCCATTTGCTAATAATTTTGGAAACATTTGCATTTACAGATTAAAGTTAGCCACACACTTATAAGAATTATTCCATGATCTCTGAATATATACTATACTATTAAGCCAACAGTGTATAGTTCATGTCACATATTACATATACTGTACATATATTTACTCTGCATATTAACCCTTTACTGGTGTCAGACCTGCAGTCGTCCCTGTCTGAGAACACCCTGTACTTTTGTAGGGCTGTGGGACGCCCCTGCTCTCTCCACACGTGGTTTACTCTAGAAATGCTATTACATAACACTTGGGAGTCTTTTTCTTTAGATAGACTAACATAGTGGCTAAACCAGTTCTATGGCAGGTATGCAACAAAACGTGGGGACAACTCCATGCATACTACTATGATTTCTCAAGTGATATTACTTGAAAAGTACCATTTATGAAATAACTACATTAATATATAATGTTATGACTAACATGTCATCTATTTATTTATGTCCATTTATTTCTTATTCAGTTCTGAGTCATTTCTAGAGGCCCCAGTATTGAATCATACATGTGGCTTGATTTGACTAAAAACACTGATTCACTGTTTTACAGTGACTGAGGGTGCATCTCAGGCAGAGGCGGAGAAGGCCAAAAAGGAGGACTGAACTGGTGAGAAAAAAACTCTAAACATTATTTAATACTAGGCAATTACAGAATAATGTAGACATGCACAATAAAGACATTATGTTGGTCAAATATTGCTAATTTACTTTAAAGGCACAATGAGTTTTCTGTGCATTAAATACCCTTAAAATTAATGAATGAATTGAAAGTACAGACTGTCTCAATCTGAGCCTTTCTTTTAGGCTGTGAGCTGCCAAATTGAAGATGTGTTTCCAAAGATGTCAGTCATAAAGGGGCTACTTGAAGAACAAAACTACAATTTCTACATTGCCTTAAGAGAGCACACACCAAACCTTGATGTCGTCATCCATTAAAACATCAGTAACCATTGGTGCCTTGTGTCAAGCACAAGAAAGTGCTAAAGAGCCAGGGCTAACTTTAGAGAAGAGTTTGGGCGCAGTATTTGTTGTAATAATTAAACAGATTGATTTCTTAAAATGTGTGTTTATCAAGGAGAGTAACACTTGTAGTAAACAATTATGTAGCTGCTTCAATAAAAGGAATAAAAGCCAACTGTGAATAAAAAGATGCAAGAAAATATGGGTAACAGACCAAATACAAAATCTCACTTTCTTGACCTTTAGTCTGTTTTAAGTTATTAAGGTTGAAAACATCTTAATTATGCCATCAATATCTATGTATTTGTTGAATGCACAATTAAGTGCTAATTAATACCTTGTACAGTGCAATGCCAATAATCTAGCAAATCTGTGTTGCTTTTATTTCATAAATCAACAGTGATTGTTGCTAAATAACTGGATGAATATGTGAGGTTATGTAGGACATGCAGGCTGATGGTGACGTGATCCAATTTGACTCCAGTGCCTTTTGTGAACGGTACAGTTGGAGATCACTGCAGCTGCTATGATAGTAACTTATCAATATTTTAGCTTTCATTATTTTAAGGTGCACGAGTCAGGATGTTAGAATGATGGATGTGGGGGAAACTAGTGAATATCTATGTTTAAGTATGTCTTTTTACTTGTTTTCTTATGTAATATATTACATTTCTATTCTACTGTATTTCTTTCCTCTCATTCCTTAACATGATCTTAAATAAAGCTTTACTGACATGTGTTGACTTGTTTTATCTCTGAACATACACAAGATGTTTTTACAAAAGAAGTTAATAATAGTTCGATTTATTTACATTGTAAATCCTTAACCAAGGAATTCACTTTGCACATGCATAACCTGCAAGAGGGCAAGAAGAAAGTATGTTCAGTCTCACTATGAATAAATAATACACATATAATTAATGCATTTATTGAAATTAAAATGAAATTTAATCTCATTCAAATGAACAAAATGTCTCCTACCTTAAGCATTATTGGCAATATTATATGGCATTATTAGATAGCCTTCAGTGTATTAATATAAAAAAACTGCAGTTATATAATTTATGAAAAATGTCATTTATTTCAAAGTGACAGCATAATTAATAATGGACATTATGAGGCATCAGTAAGGGGGCCCAAAACCGCAATGGCTTCAATTTCAACAAGTCCACTCTGAAGATAAAACAGCATTTGAAAAGATTATGGATAAAAGTTGAGTCTTTTAAGGAGAAGCATAAATATAAAATAACAGCTATAATTACCCTGGGAAGAGCAGCAACCTGGTAAGCAGCTCGGGCAGGGAAGTTGGTGCTGAAGACTGAGGAGACATATAGTCTAATGAATTCTCAAGATGCAATTAATTCATAGACCAGCACACAGGTTTTATAATATTGTGTGTGTAGGTTAAAATTAGGTGTCTTCACATAGTTCATTTCAGATATTTTACTAAAAATAATTATATAGGCATACAGTACAATAGCAGCCTTGCCAGCATGACAGTCAGGTTTGTGTAGTCTACTTATTACAAATTGGCTAGCGACACCTACAGAGATTTTGAGGAATTACAACTAGTTTTCCACAACGGCACCGGGCTCCAGGCGCTCACACAGGTGTTTTCATTAGTATGTGCTTGATAAGAGTCGAATTAGTTCCTGCAGCTGTGAGAGGAGAACAGCTCTGAAATCTGGAAAAGGTAAGGACTGTACAATTTATAGTGTAACTCTTTGAAACTGAATGACAGTGAAGTCTTACTCCTTCAGCTGTTGTTCTGATTTCCATTTATTTTGCAACTTGTTAATGTTTTTTTTAGTTAACACAAGTTTTCCCTTTTGTAAAAATGACCAGTGTATTCAGATAAAAAATAGACAAGTACTACTAGACAGGCATGGCCAGTTTAAGTGAATGTACTGTACTGTGCTGACCCCCAATGGTTAAATCTATCACTAGCACTAGGAAAAAATGATACGCTGTACACTACTTACATTGTTTGTAAACATCATTGACATTTGTGAAATCATTCATATCAGCCAAGAGTACAGTGGTTTTCACAACTGCAAGAGAAAAAAAAAAATCAGTGACTGAAATGAGTCAATACATAGTCATTGTTTTAATATCTTACCATTTTCATAACCACATCCTGCAGCTTTGAGTATTTCTCCCATGTTGACAAGAGCCTATAGAAAGTAAACAATATATTTTTGGGAAAGGAACAAAAAAAAAAAAAAAAAAAAAGCCAAATGCATTAACAGTCTTAGCAAATTATTTAACTTGATCACAGTTTTGTGTGATAATTACTGCACAATAGTAATTTATCAATTAAGTTGCTTGTTTACCTGTCTAGTTTGAGCTTGGACACCACCTTCGACCAGCTGACCGCTCACAGGGTCCATGCCAAGCTGTCCTGAGATATACATGGTCCGGTCCACAATCACTGCTTGACTAAAGAAGATCTAAAATGAGTTGCCAACCACCTCGGGTAATTTCATATTTCATTTGCATGTTTAACACCGTATGGGCTACATCTAGTCAATAGGCATAACTTGTGATGTCATATGAAAAGACCAGCTGCTTTATCTCTTGTCTCCAGATGTTCTAGGCTATGCTTGTTCAGATAATTCAGTAGTCAGTACTCACTGCCTCAGACAAGTTTATTATTATTGTGAGCCTACAGTTTAAAGTTCAAACCCAGACCTCTCATGCACTGTCCATAAAGGACCACATAACTTTCACTTATTAACCGCTGTTTTACATTTCAAGCATGCAGATACAAACTGAAATGTTGGTTAGGAACATGTGAACTTTATTACCATGTGCTTTGCTGTCATCCACTACATCCACTATAATTTGTCTATCAAGACCTACCTGTACGGCCCAATGGCAGCAGGAGCTTTGGTTGTACTAATAATTCTTCTAATTAATGCAGACATTATACTGAGTAACAATTTAAATATGTTAACTATAGCGTATTTTTTGTGGTCAGAAGAGACTACTCTTCAAGTGCAATGGCTGGATTCATGGGACACAAAAATAAGCACGGTGGGAGTTGGCTGACGTTTCAGCTACTTGACCGTAATATACAAAATACATGCGCAAGATAATGTTTAAATTTTACCAGAAAAAAACTAGTATCCTTTGACCTCTTAGTGTGTAATAAAATAATTAACTATAATGCCATTATATATTTTAAAAATAACATTATGCTGTATAAGATATTTATTCAGAATCTTTTGGTGCGCATGTACACTATTGCACACGGACACCGGAAGCTAGCAGCGCGTGGAACTCATGGCAGTATGGCAGTGTTGGTGTTTCATGCGTTATTGACAATAGTGGCGATAATCTGAAATGTTATGTTTGTTTAACTTAATCAGCAACACTGGAGGGTAAAACGGTAAGCTACAAATGAAAAAGATCGCTTGGTGATAATGGAGGAGTCATATTACTATAAATTAAGTGGAAATTTAATTCGAGAACAAGCTAGCAGTGGTGGCTAAAGTGGACATGTACTAATGTTGTGGTCTATTTGAAATTAGAAAATGTCTGATGCTAAAACGAGGAGGAGAGAGATTAAGCTGAAAAACCAGCCTTCGAATGTACAGTATCCTGCCAGTGAAGACATGTCGCACTTCACGGGTAAGCAGTATCTTGCAATTATTATCGCAAACCTTGGATCGTTAGTTTGCAAGCACGTGCCCTATATGAAATACTGTTACTACTACATCTACATTGTTCTAATGAACTTTTGTGTATTATAGGTAATGGCGGTCAAACGCAGAAAGGTGCTGGTTCACGTCATGGTTGGGTTAGGGGACATCAAAAAGATGGAGGAGGTTATGGCAAAGAGATGCCCAAGTACCTCAATGGTAAGTTTGCAAATGGCAGCCTTTGCATATGCCAGGAGTAAAAGATTGAGATACACTTTTTCTCTTACAGCGGGCTCCTTTGCCCGGGCCAGAGCAGCAGAGGTGAAGGCAATGATCAAAGCTGTAAGAAGGAAATCTGCCAGCTGTCATCTGTTCTCTGCTCTACCAAAACACATGAGAAGACGAGCTATGAGCCACAACACCAAACGTCTTCCACGCAGACTCCAAGAGATGGCTATGAAACTGGTGAGTTTCTCAAGCAGTAATGCCGACATTGACAAAAGTGACTGAAAATTTATATTTACATATTTTGATTCTTGTACGTAGAGAGAAAAAAGTCTACAAGGAGCCAAAAAGAAGAAAGAGTCAAAAAAGAAGAGTCGTAAAGCTCGCCGGAGACATGGAAATCTCTTACTTGAGTTTAATCGCAGACAAAGGAAGAACATTTGGCTGGAAACGCACATTTGGCATGCCAAGCGATTCCACATGGTCAAAAAATGGGGCTACTGCCTCGGAGATAGACCCACATACAAATGTTACAGGCCCTGCTACAGGGCAATGAGCACCCACTGTCTACTTCAGGTTAACATGAAAACAAACTTATACTTTTTAAAATAAAACTTTAGTGCTATTTAATAGATTTAATTTTAATATCTAGTTGTGTCTCTTTAGGACCTTTCTTATTATTGTTGCATAGAACTCCTTGGAGAGGAAGACAAACTTCTGGCAGCGCTTTCACAGCTAACCAACAAAGATACGGGTAACTATTTCTTTCTGCTTTACACTACTTGGCATTTTATTTGATAGTATATTAGTGTTGAGATGTGCTCTCATTTTGTCCTAATTTGCCTATAAATCTCAATTTTTGTTATTGTTTTCAGTCAGTGTTTATGAATGTTATCATGCGAACGGACCACAATTACAAAATTTGCTTGTGTTTTTCAGGCCCTTCCTTTGCTGCAGGAGTTTGTCTTTCGGGCCGTAGACAAGGCAGTGTGATGGTGTACAGAGCTGGACAATACCCCTCACAGCCCCTTGGGCCTGTTACCTTCCTGTGGAGACCCCACACACAGGGCTTAAATCAGAGACAACTGTGGATTTGGGCCCACCCTATTCTGAAACAGGTAGCACTAGAATAGTCATAGTTTTGAACACAATCCTTAAGAAGAATGAACATTTTTTTTTTGTTCATAGGAACTTCTCACAGAGTTACAGTATGTATGTGAGTGCTCTGAACCTGTTATTCCTGCGGTTGTGCCTGTGGCACTGCCATCTGAGGTCTCTCAAAGTGAAGAAACAATGGAATTGCCAAAACCAGGCTCTGTCATCACAAAAAATTCTGGAACCAAGAGAAAGAGAAGCTGTCTGGATCAGAGTGGACCACCAGCCAAAAAAATCCTAGGAGATGGAACTAGATCTCCCACCACGCCTGTTACGTGGAAGTCCAGCACATCAACAACAGTCATCCAGTCAGTTCAAATACTTGCACATCTTTTAATTTAGGGATTAGGCTTAAAAGTCTATCTTGTGTTGAGTAGATCCATCTGTAATGGTTTCTTCTGTTTTATTAGTGATCTTACCATGGAGATAGTTCGCTACCGGCTTATTGGTCCACTGTCCCATACTGTGTTGACTGAAACGCTAGAAACTGCTACAAGTTGTAAGGTATCCATAAACACAATTAGAATAAAAGAATATTGGTTTCTAGTGATAATAGTATTTTACTTTTGTAAGAATGTGGACAGCTCTGTGCAGTCTTCCCTCTGGTGGCCTGAACACTGTAGAGATGAGGACATGATGAACCTCCATAAGGAACAATCTGAAATCTTTGAGCTTCTCAAAGGTAATATCAGTGCTGTGTGTTGTTTGTTTTTTTTTTTAAATTTCTCAAATCATGTATATTTTGTCATCCATACAGGTGTTTATTCCACTGGAGAGATTCCACCAGGGACAGTATTGGGTTTGAATGTAGATGACCCAAGAGTGAGCTTACCAATAAAGAAGGTTAAGGCTTTGCCAAGTATAAAGCAAGGCCAAGGTAATATCTAACCCCTCAGACAAAAAAAAGGCTTGGCATGAAGTCCAAATCGTTTATCATACTGTAGTTTGAGCTGAAACATGATGTAATTTCACACCAAATATAGCTGATTTGGATATTGTTTTTAGACCAGTTTAGCTTAGATGCAGTCTTGTTTGTGGTCCTGGAGCTGTTCTGAGTGCACATCTGGTCTTGGGCTCCTGGGGGCCTCTGCTACTCCATGCAGATGTTCCAGGTTCGAATCCTGGCGGGACCCTGTACTCAAACAGGAATTCAGTGACCCACAAGTACTGGTTCACCATTTGTTTGTAGTGGAAGTTTAGTGCAGTTTATGTAGTGACCAAATACGTTTTTGTTTTGTTGCATTCATGCGATAAAAGTAAAAGAATTTATTTATGATATCAGATTTTGTTAGAAAACATTAGCTTTAACATTTAAATGTTAACATTCAGGGGTATCCCACATTTGCTGTTTTTCCAGAGGTGGATGAGAAGGTTAAGCAGCTCATGCTGAATGGGGTGTCAGAGCGCTGCTGCCAAAGCTTTTTGTGGGACCGCACAATTCGGGACAATGTAACTGAAAACAAGATACCAGAGCAGGTACTTTGGTGGTGATTATCGCAGCATAAAAAATAGTGCCAGCATATCCAGTTGACCTATAATCTATGTTATGACCTCTTGAGCTACATGCTTATTTTAAAGGAGTTGAACCGTATGAAGCGTGACATGCTGGTTCCTGGCTCTAGACTTTGGCCCATGCCTCTTCAGGGCCGTGTCCCTGTCCTGTTGGTGCACCAGCCTGGGAAACAGGTTGGACATGAGATGAACACCTGGGGGGCTGGATGGGACATTCTACTGCCGAAGGGCTGGGGCATGGCCTTTTGGGTGCCACTGGTAGGTAATATGATGTCAGCTGGGTCAAAAATCAGTACACACAAAATAGACAATATGGCTTATGGCAAGGAAACTGTTGCAGTGTGGCACAGTTGTCATAATTTACATGTTGATAAGAACTTGTGTGGCAGGTGTACAGAGGAATACGTGAAGGAGGGCTTCATATGACTCTGAAACATTCTCAGAATAAAAGTTCCCCAAACTTCCCCCATGATTTCCCAGACTGTCCAGCTGGAGATCGATTTCAGGAGGAGCAGGAGGCAGAGCTTCTGGACAAGTTCAAACGGTAAGACCAGCTAATCATATCGAATAAATTGCAAAACGGGATACTAATTTTATTCAAAATACAAAATACAGTGTTTAATATGTATGCATTTATTTATAATCTCACAAACACATCAAAATACTTTTTTAAACCATGGCTGTGATTTTGATATTGTGCAGGTCTATTGCTTAATTTATGAGGTAGTCATGCATTACTTTATGTCCTTTATGTTATTACGAAGTTTTGCCTTAAATGCTAAATTTGTTTTAGAATTCACTAGTTTCAGTGCCTTCAAGCCTTGTTTTGGTAAAGGTCAGTTGTCTAAAATGCTAACCTCATCATCATTTTCATTATGCTAATCACATGGCTATGTTGGGTAAGGTGGTAAGACATTCGCTGCAGTCACAAAGTGTTATACTCATGGAAGTATAAGATCTTTTTTATTATTATTAAAGATCCATTGTTATACTGTAAACTCATTGTAAACTGTAAACTCTAAGTCAAAGTGTTTGTCAAAAACTTGACCTTTGACCTCACCTGTAGGCGTCCCCCTGCCAAACGGACCAATTATATTAAACTCGGGTGTCTGGCTCCATTCCGTTGCCCATGGAAACAGTTGGCAGAAGAGTGGGAGGTGATCTCAGCTGAGGAGAGCAAAGAGACAAAGAGCACAGATACTGACACGGTGATAGAGGAGAGGGCGACCTTGCACCAAGATGTCCCCTCTACAATGCCCCAGAGATTCACTGTGCTCAGGTAAAACCTTAATACATGGGCCTTACATGATAGATTAATGAATAAAAATAGAGCATTTGCAATATCTTCTAACTTATGTTATGGCAATAATAGCGTATGTATATGTATGTCCATGTTTGTATGTAATGCATGTCCAGCCTTGCTATCCTTTCGTAATGCAGAGAAGCAAATGGAGCTTGAGTATTCCCCAGGTTTATCTTTTCAGACAATTAGGACCTAGACACCTTTTTATATTCCCCATAATGCTGCTGACTTTATAGGTATTCCGGGACCGCCCGCCCCTGTTGAGTTTTGAGATAGTTATGTTTTTATAAAAAGGCAGTGCAGAGGGCTTGACAGGCTGATGCATGAGGCTTTTGCTGTAAACTGCCTTTTCATCCTAATGTTCTTGATGAGAAAACCCAAACTACATCCAGCTCTAAATTGCAGTCATACATCACACAGATTAGTAGTAGGAGTTGCAGCATTTATCCACATGAAGCCATCACATAAGCTTTGACTCATGGATGATTTTTGTGAAGGAAAAACTAAGGACCATTGTTATTTTGCTGCTGTGTTGGTTCTAATTTTATTGGTTTTGAAATGTATCAATAAATCGTTTAAATCTCTATTTTAAATAACTCCTTTTTACACTCTGTCCACACAAGAAATTGAATATTTTTCAACATTTGTAAATGTCAAACCTACTTGCAGTTTTGTTCATTCTCACCTTTTATATTTTTCTATTTTATTTTTTTTAATTAATATTTAAGTCTTTTTTTTTTTTTTTTTTAGGAACAGGAAATCGTTGCGGCTTCTGTCTGGTTGGTGCAGGCCGACCACATCCAGAGGTCAAAGGGCGTATCGTCTGGCTCAGTTTCCGTCTCTCAGCCAATCAGCTGTGAACTCCTTCCTCAGTGCCCATAGTATGTGTTTAGTGTGGGTCCGTCTGTCGCTCTTGTCCAAAGGAAAACCAGAGCTACATGGAATGATTTGTGTCCCAACCCCTGAAGATTTGAAATTACTGCAAGACCCACAGTGCAGTGGACCTCTTGAGCCAACACACAAGGACCACTTTAAAAGTAAATTGAAACGACCAAAGAAGTCAGAGAAGGCTACAAGTACTGGTCAAGTGCAAGATGTAACACCAGTCACTTCAAAATCTTCCTCCTCCACTTCGAACTCTGTTTTGGGGTTATGGCCGGACCCCCTGCCCAGCGTCACGTCTCACTGTTCACGGGTCACTCTTGGCTGGGTAACTCAAGGGGACTTCTCCCTCACAGCTGGATGTGGTGAAGCGTTGGGGTTTGTCAGTGTTTCTGGTCTCGTCAATACCCTCCTGAAGCAGCCGATGGAGCACAGAGGGCTGTTACTGCTGAGAAACCCCACTTCTCTTCACTATCGCTTTGTGAAGGCTAACATAGAGGTCTGAGCTATTGCCTTATGTCTTTACCTTCATAAGAGATTTAACGCTGTTTAACTCAAATTAATGCAGTGCCTTCCTTGGAGTGTTGAATGCTTTGAAAAAAAATATAGTGGTTATGTATTTTCAAAGTTTAATTGTTCATTTATCTTAGGGTTATTAGAAACTCCATCAAATCTGTAATATTTTTTTTAGGTTAAAAAGCCGTGTTTATGTTCTTCATTGCAATAAATGGAATCAATCTAACCTATTGTTTCTCTTGTTCACGTCCTGTATGACGTATACTTTGCTTAACATGCTTTAAACATTGATTTATGCTTTAAGTGCATAAACCAAATTATACTTAAACACTCATTCTTTCACCCAGGCTTCGTGCGCCCTCAGCTTTCCCACAGATCCCAAACTGAGTGGGAAGAAAAGTGTGTTGCTTAGCAACACTAAAGTTTGGCAGTTGACTTTTGGTTTATTTAAGGTAAACCTCAGCCAACTAAACTAAACAAATGGCCATTGTAAGTGGCCTAAATAGTAGCCCTTTAGTTAATATTGAAAATATGTAATCTGGTAGCGTATATGTAATACTTTACTTCTGTGGAATGAGACAGAGTTCACCTATCCATTTTAATTGTTTATTTTGCCACAACAGGATCTCGTACTTCTCAAGTCTATTAGGCAATGTACTGTCCCTACCATTAGAGGGCAGCAGAATGCCTTTTCACTGAAACACCCTCAATGACACAAGGGGCCATTGTCCATCAGTGAATCAAATCGCCCATAATCCCATTTTCTCTGATGCCCTACTGATTTCCTTCAGTTATTGCTTAAGACTATGATGATTCACTTGTCAGTGAGTGTGCATTTGATAAACCGTATACAGTCCCTGACAAAAGTCTTGTCGCTTATCCATTTTGTAGAAACAAAAGCTTATAACCTGACTTTAATCGATTGGTTTTAGAAATGTCTCGTATGAAAGCTAAAACACCTCCCAAATTATGCTCAATATACTAAAATAAATTTGCTTCACTGAAGAAAGATTGATCATTTAATGAACACAGGTCAGATTTTGGCAAGACAAAAGTTTTGTCGCCTACAGAAAATTGAACAAATAATTTACTTCAAATACAAAAATATGTTGCATAACATCAATGAATTAAGTAGTGGTGCTGTGAGATCCATATTTAATATCTTGTATGACTTCCATGAGCTTGAAGGACTGCATCCATGCGGTTCGACAATGATTCATACAATTTGTTGATGAAGTCATCAGGAATAGCAAAGAAAGCGTCTTACATGCCTCCCAGAGTTCATCAAGATTCTTTGGTTTTGCCTTCCATGATTCCTCTTTCATTCTACCCCAGACATGCTCAATGATGTTCATGTCTGGTGACTGGGCTGGCCAGTCCTGGAGCACCTTGATCTTCTTCGCCTTGAGAAACTTTGATGTAGAGATAGAAGTATGCGATGGAGCACCATCCTGCTGCAAAATTTGACCCCTTTTATGGTTGGGAATGTAAGAGGTAGCTAATACTTCTTGATATTTTAGGCTATTGATATTGCCTTCCACCCTGCAAATGTCTCGCACAGCCCCCATACTGGATGTAACCCCAGACCATGATTTTTCCGCCACCAAACTTAACTGTTTTCTGGGTGAATCTTGGATCCATGTAGGCTCCAGTAGGTCTCCTGCAATATTTGCGGCGGCTGTGATGTAATTCAACCGAGGATTCATCTGAGAAATCCACCTTCTGCCACTTTTCCAGTGTCCATCCTTTTAGCAGGCTGTGGGCCTTGGCAAATGCCACACGTTTTTTTAATTGCCTTTTGTTTAGTGCTGGTTTCTGTGCACTGATTCGACCATGGAGGCCATTTCGAGACAGAATTCTACAAACTGTTCTGGTTGACACAGGGACTTGAGGTGACCAGGCCTGGTGGAGCTCTGCTGCAGTGGAAAAGGGGCTGGCCTTGGATTTTCGAATCAACAAACGGTCCTCCTGAGCAGTTGTCTTGCGGGGTCTGCTGGACCTGGGCTTGTCAAAAACATCTCCAGTCATTGCAGATCTTTTTCTTATTCTTTGTACTTGACGCTGAGACACATTGAAGGTGTCAGCCACCTCAGCAGTGGATCTGGTCTTCAGCCTCTTGATAATTAACGCTTTGGTCTCAGGGTGGATCTTAGGCATGTTGTCAGAGGTCAAGTTGCAGTTGATGTGAAGGTCTGGTGTGCTGGGGTTCTTTTTATACACACCCACTAATTGACTGATCAGTAACTGATCACAGGTGAGACTGTAATCTAGGATTGGGTGCATCATATGACAAGGCGACAAGACTTTTGTCTTGCCAAAATCTGATATTTCTGTGTTCATTAAATGATCAATCTTTCTTCAGTGAAGCAAATCTATTTTAGTATATTGAGCATAATTTGGAAGGGTTTTAGCTTTCATATGAGACATTTCTAAAACCAATCAATTAATTTAAAGTCAGGTTATAAGCTTTTGTTTCTACAAAATGGATAAGCGACAAGACTTTTGTCAGGGACTGTATACAGGTACCATGCATGCCTGTGTACTGTCTTTTTAATCAGTTTCAATTAATTAAATTGTATTAAATTTATGGGAAATCTGGTACTTTAGACAAAATTTATCCATTGTGCATTTGGGCTTTTTAGCAACACTGCCATTTCCTGTTTAATTCTCCTTTACAACTTCTATGCAGTGCCTGGTTAGAGCCCTAGTGCACCCATAGTTGCACAGATGGAGTGGGTATTATGAATCGTCAGACGGGCCTGGTCTGTTGCACATAAGTTTGTCTGCCAGTGATCCGTATGGCAGCGCACTCGCCTCGGGCTGCACTTTGGTGATGTGCCTTCTCCCTGTGAACATGGACAGCACAGCTCATTAGAGAGAAGAGACCAGGCTGACACTGCTCCCATGTCCCACAGTGTTTAATTGAGATATGGGCAGACAAGATGTTTATTGGTAATCTGAAAATTTACTGGGGTGGCTGAGTAAATAGCTGGATAATAGACATCATTTACCAAGTTCAACTTTTACTGATTTTCCTTTTACATAATATTTTGAAAATACCATATAATTGCTTAATACTAGGTTATGCCCCATGTGACATCAGTTTACAATCTGAGTGTGTCAATTTGGGTACAGTATTTACTGCATATGTTTCAAGTTAGAGCTCACCAGGAATAGTTTCCATTGGAATAAAATTTCCAGTTTCTTGCTTTATCTTTGGTCTGTTTCGAGCAATTAGGTAGACTCCAACAAAGGACAGAAGACAACTGTAACAAAGTTATGAAATTATGTTTTGCATAAAATATTTTCCTATATGGTAATCTTTAATTACATTAACTACAATGTACTTACCCAAATACAAACATTAAGATGTTGATCATAGCCAGGTCTTCAAACTCTTGATAGAATACAATACCTGCAAAATGTACACACTAAATATTAAATCTAACTATGAATAATAATGACCTACATATAATATGTGTAAGATCTAATTTTCCACATATTGAAGGGACATGGGTGCTACTGCTACAAAATTGCAACCACCACTGGGTAGGAGGAAACCTGATGTGTTTTTCATTACACTCAATAATTGTGTGTTATCTGTGTGTGGGAGAGGATAAGATCTGAGCAAAGGTAAAATATACTCCACATTTGATGGGTGTCAGTGTGTTATTAAAGTACAGAGGTGCAGTGCTGAGCCATTTGTTTGACAAATCAGACAGAGAAAGATGATGTTTACTGTTGTTGGTTGAGACAGCAGACAAAGTTCAGCTTCTGTAGCTCACCAAGAGTGTGATCACACCACATCAAAACTGGTACTAAACCAGGACCAAAATCACATATGTAGTATATGATCACGTCTATAGGACTCAGCCAGTGTTAAACCAGGGCCAAAACAGTGTGAATGCATCAAGTCAGTACTGGAGATGCCTTTACTGACCACTGACTGTTGGGTAGGTAAAGGTAAATTCCAAAATCAATATTGTACAATAATGACAAAAATATGAATCCAAGTGGTAGATTGTCCTCATTTGATAAGATAAGACAGGAAAACCATCATTAAAACAGAGGACAAGGCGGAGTGATCCACATTGAGATTAAAAAAGCAAAAGCGTAGTATAAAAGGAAAACTGAATACAAATTAAATCAGGCTGACCTCAAATCAGTGTGTAGAGGAATGAAATCTATGACCGACTGGGAGGAGAAAAGGTAACACATTTTCTTCAATGGCTTCAACTCTAACTTAGACTTGGCAAATTAATTGAACAGTTTTATCTGAGATTTGATTCAAATGATTTTTGTGACAAAACTAGCAATTTATGGGAGCGAGTGGGAGCTCTTTCTTCACTATTGAATGTCCTGATGTGGAAAAACTTTTTAAACAGAGTAAAATAAACAAGAGCCCTGGTCCTGACAATATCTTGGGTCATGTGCTCAAGTCTTGTGCTTTGCAATTAAGTGGTATTTTTCAGAAGATATTTACCCAGTCTCTTGCTCTTCAGATTGTGCCTGATGTATGGAAACATTCCACTGTTGTTCTGGTGGCCAAATGCATCTACCCTAAGGTTTTTAATGACTTAAGACCAGTGGCACTCACCTCACTGGTGAAATGAAAACCTTTGAAAAGTTGGTGAAGCAGCAGATTTTGAACAAGGTGTATAATAAAATAGACCCAATGCAATTCGCATATAGAACAAATTGAGGTGTTGAAGATGCCACATTGACCTTGTTGAAGCTACTCATGAGGCATCTGGAAGCCCCCAAAAACCATGCTCAGCTTCTGTTCTTAGACTTCTCATCAGCCTTCAATACTATCCAGCCTTATCTGCTTGCTAAGAAACTGCAATCTCAATCGAAAACTCCCTTTTCGATTGAGATTTTAACCTTGTTGGCTGGATTGTGGATATTTTATCATGCAGGACAGGGTGTTAAAAGTAAATGGTATCATGTCCTTGAGACTGTATTTTTCCACTGGATCGCCACAGGGTTGCGTGTTATTGTCCTTGCTTTTTATTTGTATACCAATAACTGCATAACTGCATAACTGTATAAGCATAACTGCATTTTGTATTGTCGGTATTGTTGGACCCCTCCTTGAACCGTCACCTTATCGTGGTGGAGGGGTTTGAGTGCCCGAATGATCCCAGGAGCTATGTTGTCGGGGGCTTCATGCCCCTGGTAGGGTCACCCAAGGCAAACAGGTTCGGGGGGACGGGTCAGACAAAGAACGGTTCAGAAGCCCTGTATGACAAGTGTACCAACGAGGCCAGTTACGTCGCCCGGATTGGCATCACTGGGGCCCCACCCTGGAGCCAGGCCTGGGGTGGGTGCTCACCAGCGAGCGCCTGGTGGCCGGGCCTTCCCTCACGGGGCCCGGCCGGGCTCAGCCCGAAGGAGCGACGTGGGGCCGTCCTCACGTGGGCCCACCACCCGCGGGAGGATCCATATGGGGCTGGTGCAGAGAGATCTGGGCGGCAGTCGACGGCGGGGGCCTCGGCGACCGGATCTCCGGACATGGAGACTAGCTCTGGGGTGCAGCTTCGGCAGTGATACGGTCGCTGTATCGGACCGTTGTGGTGAAGCGGGAGCTGAGCCGAAAGGCGAAGCTCTCGATTTACCGGTCAGTCTTCGTTCCTACTCTCACCTATGGTCATGAGCTCTGGGTAGTGACCGAAAGGACAATATTGCGGATACAAACGCTCGAAATGAGTGTCCTCCGCAGGTTGGCTGGGCACTCCCTTAGAGATAGGGTGAGGAGCTCAGTCACACGGGAGGAGCTCGGAGTAGAGCCGCTGCTCTTCCACGTCGAGAGGAGCCAGCTGAGGTGGCTCGGGCATCTGTTCCGGATGCCTCCTGGGCGCCTCCCTCGGGAGGTGTTGCGGGCATGTCCCACTGGGAGGAGGCCCCGGGGAAGACCCAGGACACGCTGGAGGGACTATGTCTTTCGGCTGGCCTGGGAATGTCTCGGGTTTCCCCCGGAGGAGCTGGAGGACGTGTCTGGGGTGAGGGAAGTCTGGGAGTCCCTGCTTAGGCTGCTGCCCCCGCGACCCGGCCCCGGATAAGCGGACGAAAATGGATGGATGGACGGTATTGTTGGTTGGGTGCCCTCTCTATGTTTACTAGAAATTATCTGGCTTGGTTGGTCAAAGTGGCAGGTAAGCCACTTACAGTAGTCCCAGCTGGAAGACATCTACAACCGAAGGGTGATTTGCAAGATCCAACAAATAATGGAGAGCACTGACCACACTCTTTGAGGAGTTTAACCTCCTTCTTTCTGGGCAGTGTCTGAAAATCCCCCTGATCAGAACTCAGAGAGCTTGGACTTCCTTTATTTCTAAAGCCATAATAGGATGAATAGTCTATTATAGCTTGGATCAGTTGTGGTGAAATGTGATTACATACATATTCTTTTTTTGCCTATTTTTAAGGTCGTGTATGTCTGCATTGTTGAGCTAAGCTTAAACTGTGGTTTAAAGTATTATTGAATTGTATTGTATGTCTGACACTGCTGCACAACAATTTCCCTCTGGGACAGTAAAAAAGTTGAAAGTGGAAAGTTTGTACATGTAATGAAATGTTATCACTAAGACTGACCAAAATAAAACTAGTGTTACTTCAGCTTCAGTTTCTTCATGATTTTCCAAAAAAAAAGAGAGACATTTTATTTCAGTCTATTGTGCTATACCTGCTACAATGGCGCTGGTGGTGAAAAACACATAGTTGATTGGCACCACTTCAGTTGCATCAAACATTTTCATGGCCTGGTTCAGAAATCTGTGGGGACAAAAGTGAATGAAGTGAGTACCATTAAAACAGCAGAGAGCTGATATACTGTCTATACCTGTAACGCTTTATACAGTTCTCTGAAAGTAAACAACCTCTCACTTTTCTGATGAAGCTCAAAGAACTGGACTCACTTGATCTGGAAGGCACAGGAGGCGACCATGACCACAAACATGACATAGAAGATGGGGTAAACGAGCTGCAGGCTTCCCTTTATGGTCTCAGTGAGCATCCCTGATACGGCTTTAACTGAGATCACTGTTACAGAGGCTGTGAAGGTAACAACGATATTTAGATTCAAAATGAGATTTTGATCTGTCACCATGCACAGCCAAAAATAAAGAGTAAAGTAAGACACAGACAGTTAATTTTACCTAACATGAAATTACAGTATTCATCCTCATCCATATAACAATACAACAGTAGGTTGTCGATTTCAGAAGGAGGTAGACATATAGTATAGGATGAATTGGCCAAACTTGCCTAAATTTAAAGGTACACTACATACGTTTTCTTGTGCTAAAATTTTGAAACATTGACTTAAAAACTCAAGTGCAATCTTAAAGGATGAAGGTTTAGTAACTAATCTATGTTGCTATTATAACAAAAAAGAAAAAAAGCTGCGCATCTGTGCAAGCTGTGCATTAATGCATTATTTAGTAAATGAACTAACCCTACCCCTTTCACAAAAACAACTAGATACTTGATGAAGTAATTACATGTTTTTCTGACATCCAAAACATTTATTTAGTTTGATTCTTTACCTAATAAGGCCACCAGGAGCATCACAATCACGATGTGCTTTATTTTCTTTATCTTGTACAGAAACAGAAGCAAGGCAAATAGTAAGATCTCAATGACCTGCAGAAAGAAAAAAAACAAACAAACATGCATTTTCTTTTGCAATCATCTGAGATGAGTTACAGTGAAGTCACAATCTGAATGTTGTAACTGAAACAAATGACTGTAAAGAAATTAAATAAATTGTGGCTTAATAAATGAGAAAGGCTCAGGGCTACACTGTGTTCAGTCGTATTCAGCTGTTCAAGAGGCTCTGATGTAACATCATAGAGAGGGAGGACAGAGCCTGAATGGAGAGAACATAGAATGAGTACACAATGAGGGCTTAGAAGGTCATTCTAACCTTTGAATGTTGATTTATTATTATTATTATTATTATTATTATTTAATTTTCATTAATTTAATTTGTGTGTTTTAAATCCAGTTAAAATTGCAGTAGATCAGTCATTCAGTATTCCAGAGGTGCTTATAAACATATTAATTAAAGGCAGTATTTTGACTCTGGGATTTATTCTTTATCCTGATAATTTTAGTATCCGTTTCAGTTTAATGTAGACAAGTCAATGCACAGCTCATAAACTCTTCATTATTATTATTATTATTATTATTATTATTATTATTAGTCCTATACATAAATATATTGCTTATAGTACAAATATTTTCTTTTTCAAGTAAAACATATATTTTCTCTTCAATACATGCTTATATGAGCATAATTACCTTCATTAAATATTGAAAAAACACTTCAACATTAAAGGGCCCATATTATGCTATTTTCTGATTTATGCTGTAATGTTGTTTCCTCATCAAAAACATGCCCGGAGTTGTGCTTTGTTTTATTCACACATTATTTAACACTCAAACCCTGCAGAAACACTCTGTTCTGCCCTGTGATGACATGCGGTGATACAGGAAGTGCTCTGCTCCTCTGTGCTCCATACACCTTCAGTGTATATAATTTCAGTTCTGTAATTTCCAATTTCTACTGAACTAAAAAAAAGTAAAAGACAGCTCAAAAACTACTGCTTCATGACATGGAACAGAGCATTTTGAGCTTTCGAGATGTAGAAAGAATAATTATACAGTTTTACTCAAACATTTGAATGAAACAATACACAAGTCCAGGTATGTTTTTGAGGTAACAACATTGTGAAACAGGTAAAAGCTCAGTCAAAAGTTAATTTGGCATAATATAAGACCTTTAAGCCCCTATGTCAATGACAGTAAAGTTTTTGACAGCATAGTTTTATCAGTGAGCAGATGAAATTATGTGGTAACAGTTTGTCCTTTGGAAATATTCAGACGTTGATGGATTTTTCATTGTACTTGGATTAATTAGTTCCCGGCGCTCCACGCTCAGGTCTGTCTTGAATTAGAAGCTAATGCATCAATCATGGGAGCCAATCACGTCAAGGTCGACTCCATCTGAAGACATCCACTTAACATTTTACCCCCACTAGATTCCTCCTTAATATTCACTGTGATTCATTTGCATTGAAAAAAGTAATCTTTGTATTATGATAATATTGTTAGGCCTGTTGTGATCACAAATTTTGAAGTGCGATATATTGTTGTAAAGTAAATATAGACAATAAACAATTATATTGACACCAATACATAAAGCAGAATTATTCATAAAAAAAGTATTTTAAATGTACATAATTAGCTTGTATCTGTAATGAGTCATAGAAGTTCATAATTATACCTTGTACAACTCAATTCTCATGTACATGTACATGTATTAATATAAAGAAAAAGTACTCCTGAAAAAGTATTCATGATAAATATCTATCCCTAAAAATTATTGTTACATTACCATGTATTAAACGATAAGTCGATATAGTAATTATCGTGACAGGCCTAAATATTGCGTATGTCTATCTTTCAGAGACACCAAGTATGTTTTGCTTGTTAAGACTGACAGTTTGATAAATATATAGTTGTGAATTATGTCAGAAATGGACATCAAACATGGATACTAAAACTTAAGCAAGTACAGAGTGCATGTCTTCTCTTCATTTTCCCTCTTTTATACTTGTGCTGAGAATTGGAGGGTCTCTCATAGTTCGATATGGTACTCAATACATGGTTCACAATACGATATTCCAAATCAAAATTGTAGCGCTGTCACAAAATAACTAAGCAAAATATACCAAAAATACTTGATATATATCGATACAGCAGCCCACAATAAGGACACTTTGTAAGGACAAATTTGCTATCATGGTGTACCAGCAAGTTTACACAACCTTATTTTATGGTCACTGACAGTTTTGGGCATGTTGCTTATACTTGTTTTTTTTTTTAGTTGTTTTTTTTATTATCACTTTATAACATGGATCCTACCTGGACGACTGGGGGATTACACAGGTAGTACAATTTGATATTTATAGTCAGGTGCATGTAAGATTTGAGAGGCAAAATTGCACATAGTCACTTTGTATGTTGACCACAGGCAGTAGTAGCAAACCTTGAGAATCTTTTAATCTTTCATGTTTTCTGGGGCAAACCTGTGAAACATACATGAGCCATGTACTTGTGTTTCAGTAATGAGCATGTTTTTGAAGACGCTTTTTGCATCAGTTTTCTCACTATGGTAACAGTGATGATGTTTATGCCATTGGTACGAGTGTAAGAGTGGAGAGTCCCTGGAGCAGAGTAGTAAATGGGGCAGGGCTAATGCGGTGCACGGCCCTGAGGTGAGAGCTGTCTCTGAATACAAGATCTGGGATCATTTAGGCTGTATGGGTAAGAGGCATTATACTGTTGTGGATACACAGCATAAACATAACTTGCTCTTAGTTACATCCCAGTTAGTGAACAGCCTGTAAAGGTCAGTAAAGAACAAAGTTACATTGTGTGCTGGGAATTATATACATTTTTTCCAAGGAATTATACTTTGTCATGAAGTTTCATAAAGTAATGCAAAGTGTAGGCCTGTCATGATAACAAATTTTGAAGCCTGATATATATTGCTACAGAGATATATAAGATAGATAAATGATAGTATTGAAACTATTTTAGCCCACATTTTTAAATAAACAGAGTCATTAAAAGCTGGGCTGCAACAGATAAGTAACAGAATGAACCAATAAAGAGCCATAGAAATCACTTGTTTAAACTTGTACAGCTCAATTTGTTTGTATTAAATCAAAAATACCCCAAATCTACCCACTTTTAAAAATAAATTGTACACATGATAAATACTGTGCCCCAAAATATATTGTTCCAGCTTTGATTTATTGAACCTTAAGTTGATATAGTAATTATCATGACAGGCCTAGCCAAGAAAGATGAACTGACCTGACTTCCTTCTCTCTAGGACTGAAGCAGCAGTGTTTTAATCTTGTTTCATATTATTATTATTATTATTATTATGGATATAAACATTGAAACACCTACTATGTAAACCAGGAAGTACCAGCTGATGAAGTAGTAATGGACCATTTGAGCTGTTACCAAGGAGATGTTGTGGGGGGCAAAGGTCACCAGAAGATAGGTTCCTGTGATTGCCAGAGTCCCGCCTGTTATAAAAGAAAAGTCAATACCATTTAGCATAAAATATAAACTGCAACGGATTTACTTTCTTGCTAGTGCCTGCCATGCTTTTATTCTGTTTATTGGTCACTGGGGATTGTGTGTTTAATTTACAATGTTTATTTAACTGCTTTAGAATCTTTCTCGTGACAAATCGTGTGTTAATCAAATCCAATTTGTTTAAACGGGTAATTATGCCAAATAAATAACAACTGCACATGTTTTGACATTTGCATACAGGATAATTACCTAGACAATATTGACTCAGCTTTGTTTCCCCCCTAACATGGCATTATTCCAGTACATTGTGACAGACTTGCACATATCTGTGAATTATGTGCCTAATATTATGTAGAAACCACTGCGTATTTTAACACTGTTCTTTCAAACCAGCACTGACTTCATCCTGTATTGGTTTTCAGATTCTATAATGTGTCTCCCATACTCCCAGATGTGGGGCAACAGCCAGATTTGACTATTGATTACAATGTATCTTGCCATGAAATATCCAAAAGGTAAATTCACAAATGTTGAACCTGTTTTTTTCCCCCAGTTATTGTCTATAAACCCAAGAACTCACTGTATTACAACATAATTTTGCATTTTGACAATATTAGACCCACTGAGACCCACTGTGTTCCACCACACAGGTCCCATTGTGCATCACCTATAAGTGGTTCGCCAGTGTTTCTTGCCTGGACCACTTTAGAGACACCCCACTCACTTGGAAAGGCTCTGATCATGTTATCTAGCCAAGACACATTTTCCTTTGAGAATATATATATATATATATATATATATATATTATATTATATATATATATATATATTATATATTATATATATATATATATATTATATATATATATATATATGTGCTATATTATGCAAAACTGACTATTGTGAGCTTTTAACCATGTTAAAATGTTGTTACCTCATCAAAAACATATCTGGAGTTGAGCTTTGTTTTATTTACACATGTTTGAGTAACCTGCATTATTAGTCTCTCTATATCTCCAAAGCTCAAAATGCTCTGTTCCACCTTGTAATGCCATGTAGTGGTCGTTTTCACACTAAGAAATTCTGCCTTTAGTTCAGTGGAAATCAGCAATTCCAATCATACAAATGATTGTACTGAAGGTGAAGCACTTCCTGTATTATCACATGTCATGACATCACAACATGGAACCAAGCGTTTTCAGTCTGAGAGAAGAACTCACATACACAAGCATGTGTGAATGAAACAAAACACAACTTAAGGTATGTTTTAAATGAGGCAACAACATTATAACATAGTAGATGAAAAATATAATATGGTCCTTTAACTTTACCTTTGAGTGGTCATGCTCTCATACCCAATCAATCGCTCTGTAATTTTTTCTGTACACTTGTTCCCAATGGGAGGTTGATGATTCAAACAATTGTGCAAGTGCATAAATACAGAAGGAAGTTATCGCTGTGTGGTGCTGATACGACAGCCACTTCTCACACTGTCAAAATCATTATTGTGAATGTGAACACCATTACAATCATGTCATTTAACAGCTGAATCTAAATTGTAATGACAAACAAATGGCTCATCACAACAGATAGGAACAGACTGTGCAAATGACTCAGAAATGGGGCTAAGATTTGTGATGATCTCATTCAGAAATGTTTTTCCACAGACCATCAGCGTGTTGCTTTCTAAATATGAAGTGCAATCTGCAGGTGTCAGCAGTGTTTTATTACCCAGTATGTCTGAGGCGCGAATCGTCTCCTTCAGGAAAACAACAGATATGACGGCGCTGGCTGTGAAATTGAAAACACAGAATTAAAATCACTTTAAAGGTCCTATATTGTGCAAAAATTGGCTCTTATGAGCTTTTAGTCATGTTAGAATGCTGTTACTTCCTCAAAAACATACTCAAATTGTGTTTTGTTTCATTCACACATGTACCGGTAATACTTTATTATTAGTCTGTCTATAGCTTCAAAACTCAAAATGCTCTGTTCCACCTTGTGATGTCATCATAGTGTAGTTCATGTCTACCATTTACCATTAGTTCAGTAGAGATGAGCAATTCCAGTGCTGATTCAGCAAATGATTCTAGTGAAGGTGTATGAATTTAAAACACAGTGGTGCACTTTCAGTATTCCACATGACATCACAAGGTGGAACACAGTGTTTTCTGTTTGAGAAAAGAACTCTAAATATGCAGGGTCTGTGTGTTAAACATGTGGGAATGAAACAAAACCCTAATGAGGAAATATTATAACATATCAGAAAATAAATAATATGAGCCCTTTAAAAACAAATCATGTCTAGACATAATTTAGACAACAGTATTACACTGTTCTTTGGAATTATACAACTATTTTGTATGAATTGCTTATTTTCTCTGCTGTTTTGGTGCAACATGATGAGCAAGGTCAGGGTGAATTTTGGTTTTACATCACATGGTGCTTGAGGAATACAAATGACCACAGCCAAAGAAGGGCTAATAAATGTCAAAATGTTTTTAAGGATTATGGTTTCTGCTGTGTGTCCTCGTCCCTCACTTTGGGGTGGCACTGTTGCATATGTCTAGTTCACAGATGGAGATCCAGACAGAGAGAGAGACTGGACCAAAGACCATCTGTGTTCTTGGACCCCCACAGCCTCCTGACACTACAGTGATGTACACTGCTGTCACTGAGGTCAGTATGGTTGTTCTGGAAGTGACTGTTTATCAACAAGTACCTTCTGTCTTCAATCATGATTTAGTTGTAGCTTAGTTTATTTTCTTCAGTCAGCTGGCACAATCATGAATCATATTACAATGATTCATGAATAACACAAATAAATTAACACATAACAACCGAAGGGGTTTAGGCTGAAGTTTATTTTGCCTAACCCTTTGAACAAAGAGAACATAAGATGGCAGAAAATATATTTACACACACACACATACGCAAACACACAAAATCATGTATTTGAGTGTAGTAAAGAAGACCTATAACTATATATATTTAGTCTACATACATGCACATATGTACACAGTGTATTAAGTATTTATTTATTTAGAGTTAGGGTTATATTTTCAGTTACATGCATCTTAGATAGGACTGCGTATTCCTTAAAACTACCAGTACAGAAAAAGGGAAGGTTCAACTGGTACCAAAAAGTTGTGATGTCTGGTTGTTCCTGGGAGAGTACAAGATAGTGTGACCAGAGATCAATAATAATAATAATAATAATAATAATAATAATAATAATAAGAAGAAGAAGAAGAAGAAGAAGAAGAAGAAGAAATAATTTTTTTCTAAAGAAATCACATTTATGAGTATTATCCTAAATCTCTTTTGTTATTCTAGATAATGATTAGTTCATGAAAAGGTACTGGGAAAAATTACAATTCCTGTCCTGGATCTGAAATTAATTTGGAAGGTACCCAGCTCTAATTTTATACAAATAAACTTAAAAGAAACAGTTTTCAAAAGCATCTGCTTGTGTGCACAAACAATACCTCAAAATAAATCCTTGCTTGCCTATTCACCATAATTGGCCCCACATATAAACATATCATTATATCTTCATGTATAATGCATGCAAGTGTAGAAATCTATACGACGCAATCTCCATATGATTAAGAACTGTCACCCCTCTCTGATAAATGCTCCTCATTAGAGCTTTATAACAATGTAGAATCATACCAAGATGCTCTTATGTGCACTACAACTTTCCCAAAACCATCCATCACCATCAGAAGAGCCATGTGCGTGAAAAAAGCAATCAGTTTCACACAAGCTTAGTCTCAGATTAGTCTTCTTAACGTTTCCCCAGACGACACGCTTGAAAAGAGACCACAGATTTTGCATTGACAGGCAGCCATGTGCATTATGTTCAAGCACACATAATGGTGAGACAGGAGCCAGGCTGAAGGAATGAGAGGGAGAGACAAGCAGTGGATGGATGTGTAAAAAAAGCGGTAGTGTTTTGTATTGTTCTGAGGTGAAGGGGGAAGGCTAATTTTGGAAGAGTTGCCATTCTGGCCAAGTGGATATGCACAAAGACAGAAAATAATACATGAACACAAATGTTACAGACAATGTTGACCAATTGTGGGCATGCCTCTTTGTCGTACTCTGACCCAAACTTAAATTCATATTGTAAATGGTCATGATCACATTTTTATATAGCATTTCTTCACCTTCAAGGTATGCTTTACATCAAAGAAACACTCACACATTCACACACATGTACGCAAACACTGGGGACGAGGTGGGTTAAGTGTCTTGCTCAAGACCACAACAGCAGTATTCATCTGTGGGAGCTGGAATTACACTGCCAACCTGTGGGTTAGTGGATCTGACTGCTCAATCAACTGAGCTGAATTAGCACAGTAATTATACTAATACGTAATCAGAATTCATTTGGCAGGACATTTATCATATAGTTTTTCTGTTTTCATTATTAGAACCACATGTTGCTTCAAAAGTGCAACATGTTGTTCTAAGAGAGGATCCAGGAATGACAAAAAATTAGGGATGCAAACCGATCCAATATTGGTATTTGATATCGGCACCGATACTGAAAAAGATGAATCAGATATCAGCTTCCAAATATCGATTCAGCCGAAATTCTGGTTGGGCAAATAAATGGATGTAATACGATTTACTAGTTGTAGTTGGTCCACAAAGTGTTTGAACTTTTCATTATTGGTGGAATAAGTAACAACTACATAACACACTGGATCAGTTGTGTCTTATTTTATAATAGTTTTAGGAAATAAAAGCTATTTTTAGTCTCTGATATTGGTTGGTATCGGCAGACACTTTTACCCAAAGTATTGGTATCGGAATTGAAAAAGCTGGATCATTGCCTCCCCACAAAAAATGTGGTCTGATATACTTCTCAGTCTTAGTGATCCCAGAACTATTTCCTCTTATCTTTTTTTCCAGACTTATCAATCTCACTTTGTATGGAGTTGCTATAGTAACTGTCAGATCCAGTTGGTCCCAGTGGTGAAGTCCTAAATGTGAACGTGATCATGGCCAGGCTATGGAATATTTAACAGTCCATTTCATTGCACTGGATGAAACTGGCTTTTGAAGAGGAAATTGTATCTATCCTTATTCTTATTGCAATACAATAAATATAAAGAAACAATATAAAGAACAAGCAACAATATACAATATAGTTTTCTTTTAAATCACTGCATTAGTGCCAATTAATGCAGATTATATAAGGTACTATCATTTGAAATAGTCTTTTGTTCTGAATTGACTTTGATTAAACCAATAGACAGTCATTATATATTTAAGCCCCAGCTGATTGACAGTTAAAAGAAGTCCTCTAAATGTCCTTGTTGCTTTGTGTTCCACTCCCACAGGATGACCTCGTGTTTTATCTTGGTGGTGAGAGTCTAGGTTTTCTATCTCGTTTTATTGTTTCCTTTCAAAATATCATCTTCAAATATCCACACTGGAACTTTGCAGTGCTTAAATACCATCTCTGATTTGTGTGATATGAATCAGTATTTGGGGTTTAGGCTACATGTTGTTGGTAAAACATGTTGGACAAAGCTGTACTCCCCTATAGACCACTGTTTATCCATAACATACTGCTCTGTTGAAGCATGTCTCTATGATGCAGGCACAGCACAAATAAACTCACATAATTTAGTGTGTGCAATTGACCAAAAGCAGACACAGGGCTGCCTCCAAGGGCTCTGCAGGCTGTAAATAAAAAAAGATCTGTGGCAATTCAAGCACTCCATCATAGCGAGAACAAGTACAAATACATAGATACAGTACCTTATTCATTTATTGTTAAAACTGATAGAATGATTTGGCGTAATCTCTCTATTGTATTTATATGTTTTACAACTCTCTGTTATTATGCATATTTATTATTGGTAAATCCAAGCAAAAGTAATTTTTTTCTCATTTTAGGTGCACTAAATGTAACTTTGATGTTTAAAGCTCTGTCACATACTTTCTCCATGGAGATATTACTTCATTGTCTGAAATGTTCAATAGTATGGCATTAAATTTATCCATCTCCATGGAGACAAATGTGTGATGCCACCAGGCCAGCAGGTCAGAACTGTGGCGAGATGAGCGAGTGTGGAGAGAAGTTTTTCAAGGTATATTATATAGTATCATAAAGATATTATATATAGCTATGGAACATGGCTAAGCAGTAACATCTCCATGGGGACAACAGTTGTTTTTCACTGTCATATACATAAACTATGCAGTTCATTCAAATTTTTCGACTATTTTTTACTACATGCCCATCTATACATTTGAGGTAGGACTAAACCACTAAAACTAAGTGCTACTAGTGTTGTCACAATAATAAATCTTTATTTCAATACTAAGAAACTAGAACTATTTCTAATACACATCAAGACTCAGGAAATGTCAAACTTTGTCCTATTTATGTAAAAAAAAAAGCAATATATCTGCACTGTAAAAAGCTGGAGTGAAAATGTGGCATATTCTGTGAAGAAAACAGGATTTATTATTTGTTTTGTTGATGATAAAAATGTAAGAAACAACAAGCGCCTGATTGTCATAGAATACTCCATCTGCTCCATCTGCGCACTACAGATTTTACACATGTTGTACAGTGCTGCAGGGCTAAACTCAGTCATGACGCATACTTTATAACAGGAATGGGACAATAACAAAATTATCATTTATTGTGATAACAAGTGTAGATAGTAATCATTTGTGGGACATAATATAATTACCAGAATGTTCAGAAAAAAGCTACGTATCAATGATGGTCTATTCACTGTTGTTTTCACAAATAAAATTGTGCAATACTAGAACAGTTTTAATATGGAACCTATTCATAATATTAAAATTTTACATATTAATATCCATAACATGTCAGCAACTTTAATAATTATCATGATATAAATGTTAATTGCAGTTATTTTGACCATGATAATCGTGACACCAAATTTCAATATCGTGCCATGCATATTTAGTACATTTTCTGTCTATTGCATTACAAGGTGTCTAACAGTAGAAGCAGCGAACAGTAGTAATTGCTTAGAGACAAAACTCCTCTTCTCGTCTCCACAGCCGCCATCTGCAGCTCAGCTTGGTGTCGCACTATTTTCAAATCATCATTTTCATCCCATGGTTTAGATCCACCAGTTTTTTACTCACCAAAATACTTCCTCCTCCCACCCAGTTTTACTAGTTCAACTTTTAATGATAACAGCACTTACAGTAGTGGTAGCAATTAGATCTTAAAATCTTTATCAGCTTTTTATTCAACTACTAAGTGCTGTAAGCAGAACAGATCACAAAGATTAAATTCTTTATAATTTTCTCAAAAGGATTAATAAATATCTAATCTAATTCAACAATTCATGCTATTGGACAGTGAGAGTGACTTAGAGAGTATCTACAATTACACAGCCAAGACAGTATTGGCACTGAATCTACAAAGTGGTGGAAAATGCACGCCCCTTCAGTAAAAGTACAGTTATATGAATTATAATTAATGAGAACTGCAAGTACTGCAGCCAAATTTGTACTGAAATGCATGAAAATAGTAAATTTTGTATGCAATTTTAGTAGCATTTTAGATCAGCCTTTTATCAAGTGTTATTAATTCAACAGTTTAAAGCTGAATTAAGTGGTTTTGAACCATGATAAACATATTCTCTAAGCTCCCATTAATCAGAGCAAGAATTTGTGTTATGTGTGTTTTTGTACCAAGTGTAAACAACAGTGACAACAGTGAGACAGTCGTGCATTGAGACAACTGGATTTCGTGCCATATCCAGTAACTTCTGAGATTTTAAAGGTCCTATATTACACAAAATTGATTCTTGTGAGGTTTAAGTCATATTATAATGTTGTTACCTCATCAAAAACATACATGCATACGTATTTTATTTCATTCACACATGGTTGAGTAATCCTTTAATATTAGTTTGTCTAAATTGCCAAAGCTCAAAATGCACTGTTCCACCTTGTGATGTCATGTAGTGACAAGGGCTCTTACCTTTTGTTCAGTCATCGCCATGAAATCATCACCAAATGATTCCAATGAAGTATGAAGTATGAAGTCTAAAAACACAGTGGAGCACTTCCTGTATTACCACACATCACAAGGAGGAACAGAGCATTTTCCTTTTGGGAGAAGAACACTAAACTTTAAGAACCCTATATAATGTGCAGCGTTTGTGTGTAAAACATGTGTGAATGAATCAAAACACAACTCCAGGTATATTTGTGATGAGGAGTAAGGGCCCTTTAGGTGTAGCTAGCTTCAACTGCAGGGGTAGAATTATACTCAGTTATAGGGAGAAGAATTTGTTCTAAAAAGCTACAATTACCTGAAAAATCTAGTCTATTACAGTATATATATAATTACTCATTATTTTCCTGTTCTACCCCTGCCAGTAACCTCTTTGCAGAGTGGCACGGTGCTCATGACATTTTGTGCCCCAAGTCAAAATATTCAGCCTGACATTGCTTCATTATTGGCTCATTACACATTGGAAACACTTAAAATACAACTGTCAAACTCCTGTTCTCGTGGCACAAGCTCTTACTCAAACATAATTGCAGGGAACAGGGGTTGGTGCTGCTTTAACAAGATTTGTAGTTTTGCTCTGTGCTTAACTCCAACCATTCATCCCCTGGCGAGACGTGCCTGTAGGAAAATCATTTGAAGCTTTGTGGTAATAGGTGTCATTAATATCAGTGAGTCAGAAGCACCTCCAGCTCTGAGTGATGGAGGCAGCCTCACTCCCATTCAATATTTAACCTAGGTTTTTAGAGTGTTTGTATTGAGCAGCTGACAGGTGCAGCAGTGGAGAGCCTTTGTTTTGATTGGCTAATGATTCAGGCTTACTCCAGTTCACACCATGCTGTTTCTGCAGAGGATTTACAATGTTAAGACTCATTGGTTAGTCAATTGGGGATACAACTTCAGCAAATTTATGTGAAATATGAATATAGAGTTAAGTATTGGAATAAAAAGTACATATTCTTAGGGGTAAGTCAAATTCCCTGATGAAAGAATATTATGTCCAAAATTTTTTATGCTTAAAATGTATTTGAGCTACATACAAACTTTATATTACTTATATACAAACTTTGTTGACAGTTGTATCATGCAAATACCTTACCTAGGACAGACACACAGCCCAGTGGAGCGATGAGTGATGCAGGGGCAAATCCATAAGCAGCGAAGTTCCCCAGTTCACCCACTCCCATCAGGATCACCCCCATCCACCAGAGGGCAGATGTGTAGTAGGGCTTAGAGCCACGCTGGACCTGTCTCACATGGGTGTATTTCTAACAGCATAGATGAAACAGAACCCAAAGTGTTAAGTCAAGAGACGATGGCATAATATAGCAAATTTTGGCATTTCTTAACTGTAACCTACTGTAGAATAAATTTTTCTCTACTCATCCATTGTTCTTTTCAGTTTTTACACCTATTCAGTATAGCGCTATTATCACAGTTAATACATTGATTCACTAGATAGGCTTCAATGGTAGCCCACTTCTTTTCAGTCTGATTATAGCCCTTTAATAGTCTTTATTTCAAGCTATGTCAGAACAAACAGAAAATGGTACAGAGATTAATGCAATCTATACTATTTGAGTCTAAGATTGACTCATACAAATGAAAGGTTGATGCTTGAACTTGAGCGGGAAGAAGTAACAATATAACCAAGTAACTTTCTTCTAAACATGTGAGCTTCAATAAATGGAGCATGATCCACCACAACACTGATTCTCAGAGATCCACAGTTCCTCACAATACACATTCAAAGTTTTAACAACTCATCGACTAAATGTCCTAAATTATACATCTCTTTTGCTCTTGTTTTTGATTAGCTCAAGGATTCATCAGCTGCTTCAAAGTTGTTATTCAAAATAGAAAAACTGTTATATCAGATCAAAGAAGACATACTACTGATTAGCAGCAGCCCAGAGAGCTCAGAGGGGTTCCTGATTTGATTATGATTGCTATTGTGTATTTATAAGATAATTATCCAAATCAAGCACCAAAACCAAACCAAACATATATGTATATATAGAGACATTCTTCTCTGGTACAAAAGCACTACTGAATATTGTTACGGATTTAGCTAACATAATATAATAAACATAATTATAGCATCATAAACTGTCTGAACTGTCTAGTAAGAATATGATTACCAAAATATGCAAAACATTAACAATATTTTTTATTTGGTTATTGTTACTACTATTACTATTACTACTACTACTACTACTACTACTACTACTACTACTACTTTACAATAGTTTTCAAACTTGATTTTTGTACTAAGGTACAAGCTTGATCAGTATCAATTTGGACACCACAATAAGGACAAAAATGCATTTTTAGGACTATAAAATAAAATTACTACAGAGTTTCTATAAAATTAGTAGGTGGTCTTCTGACTTGTGGTGATCTCATCTAGTTATTTAGTAACGGTTTTATCATTTTAGTGTGTATACTCAACTCTACTTGCTTGTGTATGAAGATGAATTATTTAATCAATTGACAAGCTCATCTTATACATTTTCTATTTTGTAAACTATATCTCATAAACAGGCATTTGTTTAGTAATGTGTTTGGAAAAGCTTTTCATACTCATTCTTGTCAAAAGTTTGAATAAGAAAATTAAATATTTGGAGATGGTAATATAAATGTATCAATTTCTAAAACTATTGTTCCCACAGTAAACTCAGTGTAAACAAGTTTCTGCAGCCACCTGCAGAGACACCCTCCCTGCTGCTGTATTGTCAGACAGCTTTGGCTTGTACCTGTATGTTGAGGGAGATGCTGATGAGCACGTTCCCACAGATGGAGACAATGATTCCCAGAAGATAAGCCTGCGGAGAAACAACACAAAACATGAGAATCAGGAGTTGTGCAGATTGTCACACAAAATAATGCAAACACAACATAATACAGAAAATAATGCAAACACAATATAATACTCTGTAAGATTCAACTATCACCTCCCTGAGAGATCAGAGTTTTAGAAATGTTTTAGGAATCAAGATATTACTTTTGCGCTGTGGTCAGGTCATGGTACTTTTCTGGCTGGAAGTTTTCTCCATATGAAAGTTGCATTTATTTCAATTACAATGGTTGTCGTTTTAATGCTGTAAAATATTTTTTATTGTTGTCTAGTTTGTGTATTTTAATGTTTCATCAATAGCAGCTATGCAGCATTTTGCCTCCTGAAATTGATCCTATTCCAGTGTTTTTATTGCTACATGCAAATCAAAATATACACGTTCTTACTGTGAACCAGCTGGACAGTTATATTTTATATTCAAATCCTGAAAAAAAAAAAAACATTGAATGAGAGGGTGTGTCCAAAGCTTTTACTGGTGCTGTTTAAACATAAACACTACCGGTCAAAAGTTTGGACACACCATCTCATTCAATGTTTTTCTTTATTTTTAGTAATTTACATTTTAGATGCATACAGAAGACATCCAATATATGAAGCAACATGTATGGAATTATGTAGCAGAGAAAAAATGTTAAATAACTAAATATTTTTCAGCAAGGCAAAGGTTGACCACTTGGAATTGTCTTCTGTGTATATATATATATGTGTGTCCAAACTTTTGACTGGTAGTGTCTGAGTTTAATCCAAATTCCAACTCCACATAAGATACTGAACTTGGCTTATTCAAGTGAACCAGTACATCTTAAATTGTCTGTCTATGTGAAAAGGGAAAATGTTTGACTTTACTTATAGTGTTTATTCGAATGTTCATTCTATCCTTCCAAAAGCTTTTCGGAGACGAAGTCGGGTGCACTGCCACATTTCCTGAGAAAATTAATGCCAAAGGGAAATTTAATTTTAGGTCATAAACATTCACCAGTGTCTGTGGGTGGGAAGAGTTTATAACAAAATGAAAGTGTGCTGTGAGGCTGAGAGCAGATGATGAAAAACCGGTATAAAGTAACTCAAATATGACCTTGTAAAGTAGGAAATATCAGTCAGTAACAGCTGAGCTAAAACTATTAAAGCAAATGAGTATACATTATTGTATTTAACTTCAGTACCGATAACAAGTAAAATTATACCCTAAAGGAAGGTACCGTAAATGTTCATATTTTTTGTTCAATTCTGTACTAGAGAATTAAAAATTAATTGTGTAACTTTTCAGCTGGAGGATTCGTCACTTTCTTGTCTCCATAGTGATGTACCTAGAATGTTCCACAGTATGACTATAAATTTGAATGAATCTCCATGGACACTTGCAAGTCAAATTACAGGTTAGATTTGTGGAGAAGCGACCCCACTCACCATATAAATGTATAATGTTTTAGATATTTTTTTTGCAATAAATCACACCTCTAGTTGAATAAATGCAAGACACATTTGTTCAAAACCATACTGTGGACAACTTAAACCAAAGAATTTACATCTCCACGGAGACAAACAGGTTGCTGACCCCCTCCAGAAAAGTCACACAGCACACCTTTAAAATATTTGTACATACATTTGTATCTTTAAATTCTGTACTGGTTTTCTATGATAAGGTTGTGTAGATTACATAAATTAAATTTCCTCTGATTTTGCAATGGAAGAAATCAGCTCATAACTCCAGGATGATTTTCCTTTTACTGAAACTATATTTCCCACTGTTAATATGCTGTATTGACCACCTCTCTGGTTCAAGCTCCAGACTACATTAAAATTTGATGAGCCGTGGTCCAGAGTCGATAAGATGAAGTGGACCCAACAAGCAGTATGGCCTTTGCTCTTTGAATATGCCAGGAAAAGGTGAGTCTAATAATGATGTACATATTGTTCACATCTAACTGTTTATTAACCTTTGGAAATAACTCATTCTTCTCACTCACTGTGGACAAGGTTCCAAATGAAAACGAATAAAGGTGATTTGCTGCACAGATGAAACACTGTGGGTGAAATATAGTATTTGTCAGTAATGATTAAAAGCATTCACAGCTAAACCACAAGTATCTTATTAATACTATAAGGATAGGCCTGTTATGACAACAAATTTCAAAGCGAGATATATTGCTACAGAGAATGTAGCAATACAGAACAGTGTACAGAAGTTAGTTATTCAACCCTCTACAGCTCAAATCTTATTGTACTACAAGAAAAAAATACCCTAAAGAAAATGTGCACATGATAAATACTGAGCCCCAAAATATACTGTTCCAACTTTCATATTTTGAATTGTAAATTGATATAGTAATTATTGTGACAGGCCTATCTAATGATGTGTTCATCAGTTAAATCTTGTTATTATTTCCTTATACATATATATATATATATATATATATATATATATATATATATATATATATATTATATATATATATATATATATATATATATATATATATATATATATTATATTTATTTATATATATTATATATTATAAAACCAATCCAGCTTTAATCACAAACTCACAAGCCAAACTCATCATCTCCTATGAAGTTCATAAGCCCAGTGGATTTGTGGGTAATTTCAGATTCAGCCCAGCACTCAGCCCTCTCCACAGTGAGTATTAACCAAACTTTTCAGCTCATACTGTACGAGTGCTCTCCTTCAGACTAGAGCGAGTGTACTGACAGGCAAACATAACCACCAGGGCAAACAGGATTTAGACTTTACTTTTGTTTGCGGTGTCTGAAAAAAATCACAGGATAAACCGTGTACATTTGGAAAGAACATCTTGTGTTACTGAATGGTGAATGAAAATGCCTCAATTCATTAAAAAAACTTTTTCAATAGAAAAGTTATTTCCACTGCTGCTGTATAACCATTACATAACACTATAGAAATTCTAAAAACAGTCAACCGAGAAATGGGAATCAGAATTGAACATCATAAAAAGCCTGATCTTGTCTAAGCTAAGCAAGGCTGGGCCTCATTAGTACTTGGAAGGGACACTGCTGACAATATCAGACGCTGCAGTGGGTGCAGTCTGTCCTGAGGCAAGACACTTCACTCACATTGTCTTCAAGGCAGAAAGCAGATTGGCAGCCTCATTTCTGTCAATCTGCCTGAGGGCAGCAGTGGCTACAGCTGTCGCTTACCACCACCGAGGAGTGAATGCCTGATATTGTTATGTGTCTTTGAGCGAAAATAATATGTAACATTAATATAAATTCTGCCATCTTTGCTGCAAGCATTGGCCTAGCCTTCCATATACAATTGTAAAAAAATAAACTAAAGAGATATGGATCACTCCACTGGAGCACTAATGTTGAATGCAGTGTCAGAATACATTTGTGTCAACACTAACTCCAGTAAAATGTCTTAAATGTCTATTATACTAATCTACAGTATGCTTTCAGTCGATGTGAGACGATAAAACCCTGAACTGTAAATGACACATATTATATTGTTATTCAGTATTGGAGCAGTTTTTAATAAATACATGTTTAATGACCTTCTTGTAAGAACAGTTTTGTCCATGACCGCCGTGTTGAGAATCTAAGCCCTGTTCAGCTCACACATCTGCACACATCAGGTAGCGAGACACAGCAGACTACATGTTATTTCAAAGACTAGCCGTTTCAATGGTCAGCATGGAAACAGAAAAACAGAACTGGGTCAGACAGGAACACACTCACAGTGGACAATAGTGAGAGGAGAAGGAGGACAGACTGTCTGACAAAAATTCAAAGTGTGAGGTGTGCTACATCTCACCTTTGAATGGACCTATATCTTATATCAGACCCACACAGAATGCTGGCCTTGTGCATTGTTTGTTTGTGTGAAATTAGAGCGTATGTATTTGGCAGCTCACAGCGGGTGCGAAGTGTCAGTGCCAAATGAGGCAGAAGGCTGTGGACTGAGGAGAGAGAAGAGGAGGGAGAGGAGAGAACAGGCCTGAATAAATTTGAGAAAAATCAATTGGACTCCATTTCTCAGAATTTTCACAACCAATTTTGTGATGCCATTGCTTGTTCTAGCCAACAGAATAGAGAATATAAATTAACTAATGTATCTGTGAGGTCACTGTAGACTGCACATGTATTTTAATGACATTTTGAGCATCTATGCTATCAACCTTAATCATAAAGCTCTTTAAACATGCATTATAATGGAGTAATAGTCTATCCAATCCACTTTCTTTAAATAGCACATTTCATAAACAAAACCGTTTCCAAAGTGCTGCACAATACAGATTATATAAATTGTAATTTAATAAAAGGTAGAGTTGTTTAATGTCATAATGTGGAGAGCAGTGACAAATCCACAGAAACAAGCAGGTGATGAACCCCCAACCAAAAAAGTTACAGAGTGCACCTTTACTAGGACTATAAATATATATATATATATATATATATATATATATATATATATATATATATATATATATATATATATATATAATAGACTATAAAACTAGTAAAATCTAATAAGAGCAAAAATACCAAGGTAAAAAACATGAAAATAAATGGTCTAAAATATGCAGTTTATATATGAAAGTCCAGACAGTGAAGTTGTGTATAATGATAGAAAGAGCAAACACAGCAGTGGGTGTGCCTCAGAGGTCATCTTACTTAGCAAACAGTTCACACTCTATTCAAACCAGTAACAGACTTGTATCTACTGAGAGTTACAATAGACTGACATACAATGACTTGGGATATGATAGAAAAGTTTGTGTGAATACTGCTTTGAAAAATATACCGTATTACAGTACAAATGTGGGGATACCATCAATCTGAGTCCATTGACTTCACAGCTACTGAAATAATCTTCCATTTCCATAATTGGTTAATGGTGATTAAACTATTAGTAATCATCATCATTCAATAAAAGCCTAATTTATTTTGGACCTGCTGTTTTGTTTTTGTGTGTTGCAGCAATTGCAGAAGGCAGACATCACTTGTTAGATTAAAATGTTTTGACATTGAATTCTCCCTAGGACCTTGTATTACAGAAATATCTAAAGCTGATATATTAAGATCTTTCAATTGTCTTGGTAAGCATGTTTTATTACTGACATTTTAAAATTGATTTATTCAAGTGTACTGCAAATAATACAATTATGTATTTAGTGCTTTCTAAAAGGTTTTCAATCATTGTGTCAACTTTAATAGTTACTTTAATTCCCCTCCTGTTTAGTGTGACTGCAAATAGTCAATAGAGACTTTTAGAGGTTTTATAAAGGTGCTCAGCCTGAACAGTCCAAAAACTGTAATATCCCAAATGACCTTCTTTATTATTCACTAGAGGGCTCATATTATGTTATTTCAGATTTGTGTTTTAATGATGTACAAATACAAACCTGGACTTGTGTTTTCTTTAATTCACAAATGTTTAACACACAAACCCTGCATATTTAGGCTAAAATCTTCTCTCCACCTTGTTCCACCTTGTGATGTAGTAATACAGGAAGTGCTCCACTGTGTTTTTAAACTCCATACACCTTCACTAGTATCATTTGGATACTTTCAATCCTGGAATTTCCCATCTTTACAGAACAAAAGGTAAAAAGGTAGCTGTTAACTTGAAAACTACTGCTTCATGACATCACAGGGTGCACAGAGCATTTTAAGCCTTAGAAAGGCAGACAGATGTAATAATAAGGATTACATAAGGATTAATAAGGATTACATAAACATGTGTGAATGAAACAAAACACAACTCCTCGTATGTTTTTGAGGAGGTAACAACATTATAACATGGCTAAAAGCTCACAGTTTAGTTTCACTCCAAACTAATCAACACAATGTATCTTTGTTATCTAAGATTTTACAAAGATCTATAGTCCAGTTGCACCCTTTTTCATTTCAGTTTCACTTCATGGTTTAGTGAAGTCTGTAGTTGTAAGTTTCTCCACAGCAGTCCAGAAGCTGATTAAACTCTCAAACTTTCATTTTACAAAGCCAAAAGTTAATTTGGAACAAAAAGCTGGACAAAGAGACCAAATAAAAGAGATGGAAATAAACTGCATTTTGCTTAATAGTTAAACACAAAACATCTTTTATTCCAGTAATTTTAAATGAGTGTTATTGAAATAGCCTGATAAAACACTAAATCAGCCTTCTAAGGTTTGTCTGCAAATATATGAAAAAGCAAACAAATAAACCAAACCTTAATAATTAAAAAATTACACTAAAATATTGAATTCATAAAGCACATTTTAATGTCCTGTAGCATACAAGAATCCCATCCATTTCAAACTCCGTGGAGGTTAGTTAATATTAAATTTGGTAATTGTGACCATTGACTATTTTGAATCATCTTGTAATCCTATTGGCCATTTTGGCAGTTAGTTATGTTGGATATTGCCAGTCCTTTAATACTTAATACTTATGACTAGGCGATAATTACTGTATCAACTTATCATTCAATATGAGTATATATATTTTTTGCAATATTGGGGATTTTTGTTACTATTAGGTTTACTGTCTGTTAAGGATAGGGTATAATAACTATTGCTTAATTATGTTATTTATCTGTTGCTGCTCATGGCTTTTAATGATATTGTCTAGTGAAAATTGGTTTATCTTGTTTTACTGTTGTTGTGTAAGTGGGATAAAGTAGTTTCAATATTATCGTATATCGCAATATATCTCTGTAGCAACATATCGTATATACATATTTGAAGGCAGACATACATATCACAATAAACTAGCAATATATTATACTGCAGATTCATATCTAAATAGCAGCTAACGTCTGACTGCATTTGACCCGGAACACTACACCCTTTATGTCCTGGGACAATAGGCATCTGTCTCACTCTGGAATGGGCTGATGTGTGGATGGAGCCTCCACTGAGAAGGTGGGTGCGGGAAGGCAAAAACATAACATTCAAGTTGTGCAATATCAAAAAAAATATGGAAATGGCTGTTTTATTGTTGAGGATAAAGGCAAATTGTAACAGCTTTCTCTTCTTGGTAATGAGTTTTACATTGAATTGCGGAAAGCACTTACCATTTTTATTGTCTTGCTAACAGGTCATACGCAGGCATTTTGTAATACAAGGATAAAACCTTCATTTTTTAGAATAGCGATTTTAAATACAATGGTTATGGTCCTCATCACTGTTATTATGATGTCCCCTTCCCATGCACAAACGCTTGTGTAACTAGCAAGTGTAATGTAGCCCTTTGCTCTCCCACTCTTATGCAGATTCAAATTCCCTTCATGTTTATCTGTAAGTCATTGTTGATCTGTTTTGGTATGACTATGTTTTTTCAGGCTATTACATAGAGAGAGAGTGACAGATCAAGACAGAAAAGGCCACAAAATGAATGAAAGGCGTCTGACAATAGGTCTTGTGTAAAGGGCCTAAACACTTGTATATTGTTCTAAATATCATAGCTTTTTATTTGTTTTTTGTTCATTTTAAATGTGTTCTGTGTAAGTTTTGGTGGAGTATAAGTCACATGCTTGGAAATTTGCACAGAATGTTCCACAGGTTTTCTCTTTAAGAGAAGACCTCAGCCTCAGCCTTGGTTTGTGTGCTAGACATGTATGAAATAAACCAAACACAACAGGTATGTTTGTGATAAGAAAACAACATTATTACACAGATCCAAAAACAGCGTAATATGGACCCTTTAATGTACTAGTATATGTAAACCCCATGTAATAACTCTATAACTTCTAGCATCTTCTCTAACTTTGGTATCCCACTAAATTGAAATGAAATGCATATATATTCAGAACACATGCACAAGGGGTGAAATCTGCTGCAAACTGTCTGAGAAGTCCTACTTTATGGGTTAGGCTCCTATAGGAGGTGAAGGAGGCGGGTGATGGAAGACAGTTCAGCTAAAAATATCTGCAAGAAGAATCTATCTATTGAAGGCACTGAGTTAAGTTATGGAAGCCCCAAGGAAGAAGAGAATCAACCTGCAAGTCACTAACACAGGGACATCAGCAGTTGGTTATCTGTTGGGAATCAGCAATCAGCAATGATTTTGTTAGGGTCACTTTAAAAAACACAACAGGTGGCAACCCCAGTACATCTACAGCCTGTTTTCTTTTAAATTTTAGGGACTAAAGGCTTCTCAAACATGAAAGACAGAGCAAATTATAACATTTTCATTGCTCACAGTTTTTTTTAAAGATGCACAATATAACTTTTTGGTTGGGGTCCATCACCTGCTTGTTTCTATGGATATATCACTGCTCTGCTTTGAATGTTTCACAATATGGCATTAAACACAGATCTACCTTACATTTATCCAATTGCAGATGGTTCTATAGCCCAAAAGTACTTTGAAAAACAAGCATTCTGACTGTGAGAGGAATTGCCTCTCCACAGATCTGATTTGGTCTCAATGAAGATAGAAAGGTTTAATACCATACTTCACTCCAGATAAATCCAGATAAAGCAATAAGATCTCCAAGAAGAAAAGCATTTAACGGACCCTCCACCAGAAAAGTTACACAATACACCTTTAACTCTTAATTAATTCTCAACCAGCTGTCTTTGTTATGGGCCTTTTTTTGCCAAAGAACTAAAACCAAATTTATACAGAGAGCTTGGAGTACAAGGTAAAACTTAAATCTATTTAGGTCTACTTAGTTTTTGCAAAATTAGACAGAAACAGGTCAAACACGCTTTATATAAGCTCTGTCAAAACAAAACAAAACAAACAAAGACATTAAGATATAGGATATCCAACGCTGGTAAGTATAAACACATTGAATGTCGGAATAGCCTGTTACACCCTTTGCCAGGCCTACCTGAAGTGGGTTTTGCAGGATCTCGCCACTGAACGCATCAGCTTTCATACTCGCAGACGAATTTGAGGTGTTCATGTTTTTTTTTCCAAACCAACGAGGACCATAAAAACCTCGAGACTAAAATCGTCTCTTCCGCTGTCCTCTTTATCCCATTCCGCTCGGCCCACGTCTGTCCTCTTCAATGGGAATAAACTGGGAGAAAAAGTTCAGCGGAGACGCGCGTGTGGACCGCGCTGTGGCGGAGCAGCACGTGACGTGCTAAAGCAACCAATCAGATGTGAGGCACTGTGTAGCACGTAACAACCTGTTATGTTATGTCCGACACATACACTTCTATCATGACAGTACGAATATTTAACATAACCTTCATGTCGCATGCAACCATCAAAAGTAGGTTATAATAAATAATAAGCAAATGTAAAGCGCTATGGATGCATCACGTGGACTACAGGTGTTTCCAGAGATGCGCATGAAGCGACACAAATTAACATAGATTAATTACATTAAACGATTTCTATTTAAATCCGTAAAATTACTCCAATAAATGTTAACATCAATGTAATGCCCCTTATACACAAACAAATATAACCTTACCCTACTAATGTGTTATTTTATGTCAAAAAGCTCTTGTATTGTGTAAGAGCCGGTGCGTTTCAGACCTTCTATCACTTATACCAAACATACTAAGGTGCTTAAAGGGTCTTGTCAATCACAAAACGAGCCAACATGAATAAACTTCTCAAAGAACCTCTTGATTCAAGAGGCGTTGCCTCCTGCTGGACATGAGGACAACTACAGCCAATGTAGTTTGTGCTTGGGCAGGAGCCATTTGAGCGTGAGGAGCTGGTCAGACTGAAGCTCTCACAGCAGCAGGTGTTTCATTGTATGTTGTTATTATGTGTTTTCATCTATTTGCTTTTACACAGCTTTTGAATAGAGATATGAAATGGAAATGCTGTAGATCAACATAACTAGTAATATGCAAACCAGGCACGCCACAGCAGAGACACAAGCAGGTTGGTTTGAAGGGTGAATTCATGCTGTTTTGGTGTAGTGTATCTCATAAACAGTGATGGAAGGAATACTGCTCAGATAATGCTGCTTCCTGCTGTTCTAAGACTATGAAAAGGTGCCTTTATTGATGAGAAAAATAAATCTTCAGTTCCCAAATAAAAGGGAGGCTAAAACAAAGGTCACTATAGTCAGATCCAGAGGTCCTCTTTGCCCCATGGACCATGGCTCAGATCGCACAGACAACAGGTTCGAGGGCAAAGTTAGTGTAGAACAATTTCCCTTTTATGTTGGTTATATGGTTACCTTATTTAAAGCACTTGAGTCTCCTGTTAAGTTAAGCCAAGCTACTGGTTTGATAATTAAAAATGCACATAAGGCCACATACATCTGTTATGGTATTTTAAAGTGTCAAAAGCTTCAATGTGCACATGTGTATTCCCTTAGAGTCTGCTCTCAGCATCAGCCCCTGTCGTAATCACCATCAGCGCTTATTCTGTGATTACTGCAGAGGGAGGCGACTTTGCTTCAACATCCTGTACCATTCCCTGTGCAACACTTTACACATGGCTTTATGAGTTTGTTGTACGTGATGTTCACTGTCTTTGCTTGATTGCACATTATTCTGCCCGGAGTTGTCCATTATTTTCTTTTCTCTTCTTTTCTAAAAGAACTTTCAATCTGTGTTTAAAAAGTCACTTATTACACACTACATGCAGAGGCATTTTTGTTCATCTCATTCAAAGTGATAATTTAGGAAAACCTTTTTAGTCTGATTAATTCAAGTTAATAAGTGAGAAGTTTTTGTGTGCTCACTGAACCTACTAAACCTAATGGAGGTGGTAACTACAGAATAGTAGAATAATTATTAGGGTTGAAGAAGACCATAGCATACACTGTACATGCAATATTAGTGCAAATTTTAATATTTGTATCTATGTTGACATTATATCAACCACTTGGTGTCCCATTTCATTTTGTAGCCCTTCCATAACTTTTTGTATATTTCCCTACAGTAGGACTGCAATTTGAAAAATAAAGAAAACTTGATTTATTATTATTATTATTTTTTTCTTCAGAGATTTGTTTAGTGAACATGTAGTTGTCATGTAGAACACAATAATTGAGTGGCTGACAATTTTGCTTTCTCGGTGCAGCGAGATGCAGGTTAAATGGTCAGTAGGCCAGACTGAACTACATATTGGGAGCTGTCCTAATTTGTGATATTTTAATTTGAGGTATGTAGGTGATGGAAATTGTTGGACTCATTCCTAAATCAATTTTAGAATAACAAACAGTATATTTTAATTAATGACATTAGTAAAACTGAAGTCTAATGCATATATGGTCAGTGGACAAATAGCTTCAACAGTCCTATTTATATTTATTATCACAAACAGGCTTCTCATCCACTTGTGTAAACAAATACTTGCTTCATTTATGAGAGAATGAAGCAAGTTGGTATTGTTTCTACAAAATAATTCTTGGTAAAATGATGAATTGGTACAGATAAATCTTGAAAATACTGTGTTCCTGTCAAAATGTCATTTAAATTGAAACACTTGAGAATTCCCAAGTCCTGATAGCTGTGACAGCTTTTTCAATAATTAAACTGATGATGCGTGTTGAGAAGGGATATGTGATGTGCGTTATTGAGCCTATTGTTTGAGGAGAAGCGTTTATTTTTCACTGGATCAACACCACAATCCTCCCAATACTATCACATGTGAATGCCAACCAAACAGCTAGAAAATATATGAACTGACAAATGCTGCAAGACTCACATATGTATCTCAGGGCTTTTATTGTGTTCAGGTTTAGGTTAATAGACTAAGTAGGATTATGATTCATGTTTTCCCAGAGATAAATCCATCCAGTGAGAGGCGTTTATATAAAGCTGTCTATATGACTCCAATAGGAGTACATGCATTCAAGGCCGGGGATAAGCAGCTCAAATCCAGGCTTACTTGACATGGTGAAGAATGGAAGCACTATAGTTTCAAAAGTAGTTTTCTGACAAAAGACAAAAATATGGCACAAAACTCAACTACCATCCGAAAGTATTGGGATACTAGTCTACTATGTATTGTTTCATATTGATTAGCTTCAATACTGTTTTAATTTTTGAATAGTAAAGGTTCCTTTTATTCACATCAGATATATTTTTATTTACATAAAATGTGATTTTTAAGATAAAACCACCATAATTTGCTGCAATAGATGTAGAATCAGCTTAGTTAAAGGAAAAAATGCAATACTTTGAGGGTAGTTATTTTCATTTACCTGTGTTATTATGCAGTGCAGTACTTCTAGAGACATCAAAAAGCATTTCAACTCAGCTGTTGCTTGATACTCCTGTGTAAAGAAAATAGTGCTGCTGTTTAGCATAAAACACCTTAAGTCTGAGTATGTGCAAGCACAAAATGTATATTACAAACTCAAGCACCTTTCCAATCATTGACAAATCAATTTAGAAGGTTCATGATAGGTGGTTTTCCCAGGATCAAATCATAAATAGATGCTACATTATTTATTACAATAAAAAATAATATTTTAAAAAAAGAACTTCATATAACATACTCAGCAACTATTATCAACAAACTCAAGACAGAATAAGATTAAATATTTCGTGTCATTATTACTAGGCAGTTATTAATTGCTGTTCTAATATAACCAGCCCAATACAAACAACTCCACCATGACTCTTCATGTGTTAAAATATCTTACCTTCAGTCTCTAAAAGGCCACCGGGGGAGAGCGTGCCCACTGCTGTTATCTGTGAGTGAAACAGGCAATAGCACCTCCTGGGCCTCTTCACTCCTGTCCAGCTTCAATTGTTGGAAAAACCTGGTGAAATATTAATGGACTGCTGCCTTGGAGGTAGAAACCCATTAAGAAGTAAACAGTGCTTTTGGCCCATGGTTATGTTTCCAAACAAGTGTTACCGTACAGTTTGTCAAATATAAAACACATTTAGAGCTGTTTATTGGTTTAGTGGACTACTGGCCCTAAGTTTGATTCAGTGTTTAAATGTCAGGAGAAATGCTGTTCTCACATATTGGCTCACTCTGAACGCAGTGATGTAGCTATAACTTTGGATAATGAGCAGCTAAATGTGGCTGTGTCCTCTAATGTTCCTATGGAGCCTTTTAGTGTTTATAGAATGGCTGCAATCCAAAGGTGGTGCCATAAATTTAGCAGGCCATAATTAATTTCATATAGAGGAATTAGAATTAGGCATAAAATATTATAAGTGAATAACAATGCACGATGGATTGAGACAACTCAGAACAAACTCATCTAAGTCAAAAACCAAAACAAACGAACTGAGAAAGAAGATTTTTTTTAAATTTTATTTTATAAGCCTGTTTCTGTGTCTGTTGGAGAGTTATCTAATTGTAAAATAGCACAAACATAAACTCATAGGATTTGTGTAGGGCACTTTCATCTGTTAAAGCAGCAGACAGGTCTATTAGTGATAGAGTGATAAAAGGGGCCGATGCTGATGAGGTGGACACATCTGAAAGCACGTGCTTTTACTTGTTTGAGCCTTTGATTCACTAAAATATAGAGCCCCGTAGTGAACGTTTGTCATGAAGAGGTGGTTATTGGCAGTGATCCGATCTAATCAATGAATCACTGTGCTCTTGAATATAGACGTGGCTCAGTAAAGAGTACAGAACAAAATCCAAAGTGTCTAATGTTTTACATAAAACTGTGCGCCAGCAGAGCGTCAAAGATTAATGAAGCCCTTAAAACTTTTGGTTAAAACTCAACATTATTGTAAGCGTAATTCTGGTCTGTCAGAGCTGAGCGTGAGTGACCCAAATAACAAAATCTCCAGCATTAAGAATTATCATTCCAACAATCTATGCCATGTATTTCCTCATCTTCTTTAGAAATGTTTCTAATGACAAAAAAAACGGCTCACCATGAATGAGCACAATGTCAACACATTCTTCTTTACGCATCCCTGTTCTTCCTTCTCTTCCTGTTTTGATTCAGGTAATAGTCCTAATGGCTACAGGTGTCATTGGAGCTTCGCCTGAGTGAGGACGCACTTTGCTTTTGATTGGAGAGACTCTCCGCATCCTCACGATCAGCGCTGCGCCTCGCCCTCGGCTCCGCGTGAAGCTCGTGGTGAGCTCGAGGGCGGTGCACGCGAGCTACGTGTTGCTGCGCAGCAACAGATAGAGGAGAGACAGAGAGGAATTCCCTCGCAGTCCGCTGCCAGGGCGTGTATATCTCTGATCCATACGGACTGTGCTTAGCGTGGCGGTACATGTAGCCGCGGGAGGCACACGGAAACCATGTGAGGTCAAGACAACAGTGAAGAAGCGCGGCTGTTTGGAGGAAATCGTCAGATCCTCGGAGATACGAGTTGTGATCTGTCTGCTCTCAACTGCACAAAGGTCTGTGCTTCACAGATGCAACTTCTCCATGCAAATGATGGCACCGCTCGAGCTGAGCCGCGTCTAACTGAAGGGGTCTGGCCACGCTGAAGTGAGTACCGCTCTGCTGTCGTGCGTTTGGAAATTGGCACATGGTTAAAGAATAGAACAATCGTGTATAATGGTGCGTGGAAAAGCTTTGCTTAGTGGCCTAATTGGTCAGATTGAATGGAATTACACAGAACACAATGGCAGTAATTTTAAGACTGTCCAAAAATCCTCGTGGGTTTGTAAGACAGGCTTTGTCTTTCCTGCCCACCATAACGTTCAACTCTTTCAGTTCAGGTTCACAGTTATCTACGAACAATAGGCTTTATATGATTTGCTTTATACTCAAGTAGATAATTTAATATCGTAGAAAACAAAAAGGAAATAACATGTAGACAAACACCTTGTTATTTTGATTTAAATATCTAGGCTACCACACAAGAGAGTGAATTTTAAAGCATAATGACAATAGCATATAATAGCCCATGGTATTCTTTTGACCAAACTCCCATCTTTTGTCTCCTTTAGTGACCACCTGTTTTTCCTGACCTCTCCTTCTCTCTGATAGACATGACGGGGCACATCCTGGCTGAACCAGTCCACGGCTCTCGAGGTGAAGACACCTCTGCCATTCGCATCAACGTGGGAGGTTTTAAGAAACGTCTTCAATCTGACACTTTATCCCGCTTCCCCGAGACCCGACTGGCCCGCCTCCTTCAATGCCGTTCCAAAGAATCCATCCTGGAGCTCTGTGATGACTATGACGATACTGAAAAGGAGTTTTACTTTGACCGTAACCCGGCTTTATTCCCTTATGTCCTCAATTTTTACAACACTGGCCGGCTGCACGTCATGGCTGAACTTTGCATCTTCTCCTTCAGTCAAGAGATCGAATACTGGGGCATCAATGAGTTTTTTATTGATTCTTGTTGCAGTAGCGCTTACCACTGTAGGAAAATGGACCAGGATAGGGCCGATTGGGAGGACAGAAGCGATGAAGGCAGCACTACTTCGTCTTTTGACGATTTATTAGAGTTTTATAATGACGCATCAAAGTTTGACAAGCAGATTTTGGGGAGTGCGAGGAGGCGAGTCTGGCTTATGCTAGATAATCCAGGTTACTCTGTGGCCAGCAGAATCATCAGCATACTGTCTATACTGGTCGTGATTGGATCCATCGCAACTATGTGTATGAACAGCATGAGTGAGTTCAGCCTATTGGACAGTGAGGGACAACCCAAAGAAGACCCCCGGTTTGAAACTGTTGAACATTTTGGGATTGGCTGGTTCACTTTGGAGCTCGTAGCCCGCTTTGTTGTTGCTCCAGACCTCTTGCAATTCTTCAATCATCCTTTAAATGTTATCGATCTCATCTCGATACTACCATTTTACCTCACGCTGCTTATCAACCTCGTCATGGAAAGCACCCCAGCTCTGGCTAATTTAGGACGAGTGGCGCAGGTTTTACGTCTCATGAGGATATTTCGGATCTTGAAATTGGCACGCCACTCTACCGGACTCAGATCTCTAGGTGCCACATTAAGAAACAGTTACAAAGAAGTGGGTTTGTTGCTGTTATATCTGGCAGTTGGGGTGTCTTTCTTCTCCGTCATGGCTTACACAGTTGAAAAAGAGGACAGTGAAGATCTGTCTACCATCCCTGCTTGTTGGTGGTGGGCAACTGTCAGCATGACCACAGTAGGATACGGAGATGTCGTGCCAGTTTCCATAGTGGGCAAACTCACGGCCTCAGCATGCATCCTGGCTGGCATCCTGGTTGTAGTGCTTCCCATTACACTGATTTTCAACAAATTCTCACTCTTCTACAAAAGACAAAAACAGCTGGAGATCGCTATGAGGAGTTGTGATTTTGATGAAGGAATCAAAGAAGTGCCATCTGTGAATCTGAGGAACTATTATGCACACAAAGTCAAGTCACTCATGGCTAGTTTGTCCAATATGAGCCGGAGTTCGCCCAGTGAGCACAGCCTGAATGAATCCATACATTGAAATAGACCGAGGAGCTGTCCAGAGTGCTGAACCTGAAAATCCACACTTCCACCACTGTCTCTGTCATTGAGTGCAATAATGTGTCCATCTAATGTATGTGTGTCACTATGGGAGTAAATGAGACTGAATATTTCACTGTGCTTTATCTATAATGGCTTTTGAGCAACACACTGTTACAAATTGTTAAAATGCTAAATGACTTATGTAGTTGTTTTTACTGTCCCTCAAAGCCAAAGTGGAGTGAAAATTTTGTTTTGTCTAATTCTCATTTCCTCCACAGTCTATCAAAGCCTTTCTGTTTTATTTCAGACTTAAATATTTTCATGATTTTCTCCTTGAGCAGGTAAATTTGACAAAAAGCTGATTTCAAGCACATTTGTTGTAAATGGGAATAAAAAGACTACATGACAACAATGTGGACAAGAAATAACCTATAAAAAGCAATTTTTGTACATATTTTATACTTATAATCAGAGCTCTCTGCATAATCAGGAACTTAACCAACTTTGTTAAAATGCCAAAAAAAAAATCATACACGATAATGCTTAGTTTTTGTAAGTAGTTATCTCTTCAATATTATTATTATGTTTTGTTTATTTGGCTTTGTGGGGCAGTCCAGTCCTAGACCGTGTCACTATGTAGTCCACTCGGCTCTTACTTGTTGTGGTCAAGTGTGTGTTTTCCGAGTGATGTGTATTTGTGATGTTGCAACAAGTTTTTCCAAGCGTGTGGCTAACCTATATCAACAGAGCCCATGAATGTTTATTGTTCAGAAGAGAGAGGCATTCACTGTCTTCCTAATATTGATTGAGATGTACTAGTGTTAGCCCTGGGGAGTGTTTATGCATTGACTGACAACAGATCTGACCCGGTGTGACAGGCGCAGCAACAGGCAGCCGGAGATGACAAGACCAATAAAGTTATACTCTGAGGACTCCATGTTTTATTGGTGTAAGTAATTGAACAGAAACAGTTTGCAATAACTCAATATGTTTCAGTGATAAACTGCATTATGGGATATTTTTGGTGTAAAAGTCCACGTTTTATGGGAGTGTCTGTAATGGGGAGCACACCAAGACCAAATTAATGCTCAGAATCAGTTGTTCTTTTAGTAACTGAAGTTAGTCTAAAGGCACATATACCATGTGGTTCTTGGCTGATTACTGACTTGAACAATTATGCTTTAACAAATTACTCTTTACAGTTAACAGCACGCTGGAACTCTGCCTTTTGACCAGCATTAAAATAGATTTATAACTCAATGAAAGTTTCTCACTCAATTTGAAAGGGCATTGACACGAATCAGTAGCTGTGAAGAGCACTCTGTTCTTTTGTAATTGCATTTAAACTAGGCAAATGTGAAATTTTTAGACTCAAATCAAGAATACAATAAAATCTGTAATTATTTGTTTTCCTCCAATATAAAAGGTTGTGATAAAAAATACTTTACTATTAATTACTTTGATTACTAATGTTTTGTGTAGAATAACCTACAATAACATTTAGAATAAATAAGACCCTTACCTATCTAAAGTTTCCATAAGTGCAAATCATTTATGCACATTTCAGTAACACTGCTCCAGTGGAGATTTCATTTAAATTCTGTGTTTACACATTAATATGCAGATACACAGGTAACATCACTGGACATGAATATAATTAGCTTCAGTCAAAGCAGACTGGCTCTCACCTGTCGACTAGAGCCTCCCATGGGATTTGACAGTGAGTCCCTGGATAAACTAATTTCAAATGGAGGTGTATGTTTTGACAGAAATTTAGATATTTTTGCATGAAATGATTCAATGTACTGCTCTGCTAAAGGCATATCTTTAAGAATGGACAACAAGTAAAAGGGATAGACAGACTCACTTAAACAAATCCCATAGTTTTAAAGTATTAAGTTCTTGGCCCATTACTGGCTTCAGAAAAATACTGCTCTGTACTATAAAAACATCAAAATGTCTTCTAGTGGTGTATATATTTTTCTCAACAACTGTGCGTTACATCATTCTCCTCTTGTTTACCCTGAATCTTGAGGCTAAGGCTCTTGGGAGCACATCCAGGATGCCTCTGTCCCAGAGGAGTTGTGTGGAAATGAGTTCACAGCAGTATACAGGTGACATTTGGACAAATCAACAGCTGTGAGGCAAAAGAAACAAGAGTTATACATCTCCAGGAGTCACATGAAAAGATGAAGACAGATAATGACAAAAGCCAAAGGGTAAATTCATTTTAGTTATATCATAGGAACTAGAGCTGTGAAATATGCAACTGTGCAAGGAAATACCCAGTATTTGTCTCCAGAAATAGACCTGTCATGATATCAACAACAAATTTTGAGGTGTGATATATTAAGAAAATATGAAAATATAGATGATAAATAATAATACTGAAACTTACTTATGCCACTTATGAAGATTTAAACCACAAAGACTAAATTTACAATATTGTTAAAAAAAATAAAATAAAATAAAAAAACATGAGAAGGCATAAATAAACAGCAGAATGAAAAACGTTATTACTTATATTGTATCATATTGCCACATTTCCCAGTAGTGCAAAAAATCTGTACAAACATAAATACTGACTCTAAGAAAATATTCCATGTTCCATTTGCCATATATTGAACAATAAGTCAATATAGTAATTATTGTGACATGCCTATTCAGAAGTGATTATTTGTCAACTACTATTATTATGATTACAACTCAATACTTCTAAATTACGTGTTTCATTGCTCATATTTAGTCCCATGTGGCTCTAGAGATACAAGCTGAAGATGGTTGTGCTTCAGTTACAGAAAGCCAGTCTGTATCTTGGAGTCTCTGACCTGAACAGATGGATATGAGACACACAGGTCTCTCTTCAGACAGCTGTGAACAGACAGAGGTCATCGGAGCAGAGGCCTTGGCTTCATGTCTTCACACCATTAACTGGTCAGGACTAGAACTGGACAAGTCATATCTGAGCTTTCACTACCAGATCATTGTTGCTAGGGTAACACTTTTTATAACAATCTATAAGTTAAAAGTAACAGCAGTAAGCATGCTACATTTCTTTTTGTTTAATTATTTGTATCTTCTCACATTATTTATAAAAAAATATCTTCTTTGTCAACATTATAAAAAGTACAGTTTGGATACAACATACATACAATGGTAGAATCATGCTCCTTGATGTTATTGTGTTACCTGCAATGTTCCACAGTATGGTAATAAAAGTATCTCCATATAGAGACAAGCAGGTGACACCACCAGTTGAATAACATGAGATAAATTAGTTTAATGCCATACTGTGGAAGATTACGGGCAAGACAATCTCCGAGGAGACCAGCAGGTAGTGTACCATCCACCACAAAATGTACATAGTGCAACTTAAAGGTTCTATATTACACACAATTTACTCTTGTGACCTTTTATGCCATGCTGTAATGTTGTTACCTCCTCAAAAACATACTGAACACATTTGCATAACCCTTTATTATTAGTCTGTCTACATCTCCAAAGCTCGAAATGCTCTGTTTCATCTTCTTATGTCATGTAGCAGTAATTTTCACATTAACCTTTTATCTTTAGTTCAGTAGAGATTGGGAATTCCAGGGTTGAAAACATCTAAATGATTCTAGTGAAAGTGTCTGGAGTTTAAAAACACAGTGGAGCACATCCTGTATTATCACATGAGTGTTTTCTTTTGAGAGAACTCAGCCTAAATATGCAGGGTTTGTGATATGGTTTGTTTGTGATGAGGAAATCACATTATAACACAGATAATAAAAAAAATTGAACATCGACCAACCTCATAAGAGAAAAGGATTTTTGTAATTATAAGCTTAAATCACCAAATTGTCAGCCCTAAATCAAAAACACTAGTCATAATGAAGACTATCTAGAGGCTGCTTTCATTTAAAACAATGACTTTTGGCTGACAAGTCAAACGAGCTTGTGTTTACTTGGTTCGTTTTCATGTTTACTCCAGAGAAAACAAAGATAATAAAAGCGGCACAGAGCAAAGGAAGCTGAATATACAATTCTTATTAGTGCATTCTGTGTGTATGTATTTCTCTGTGACTGTGCGTCCTTTGTGTGTTTGTATTGGCGTATGAATGAGTCCAACATGCATGAGTGTAGCAGACAGTGTGCCTAATGGGGAACTTATTGAAACTGGCAGCAACGTGTGGTCCCAGCGCGCAGTGTTGGAGATATAAAGTGTGTTACTAAGCAAGCATCGTGTTGTGGCACGTTACCATCTGCTACACTGTCTAAGCTTAAATAAGCGTGGGAAGATCGGGAGGCTTTTGTCTGCTTGTTTGCTATCACTGTCCCCTTTTGCCAATTTCATCATGTCGCATTTGTGAATATCTGAAATGAACGTTAAAGAGGCACAAGTCTGACATAAAACAACATAGACCAAAGAGGAGCATGTGTGGTATTATTGATTCAAACTGAGGATCTTGTTGTGCAGTTCAAATATGAATTAATCTATTAAATAAATGTTCAAAATCAAAATAGAGTCAATTTGTTACTATACTTACCTCTTGTAGCTAGACTTTGCAAATATTAAAAAAGAAAGTGGAAATAACTGAAGACCCAACACAAAATTGCAGAGGTATGTTTTTTTAAATGATCTTGGGGGCTTGGATTTTATATTGAACATGAATAAATGAACCCTTTTAGCAGAGTAGCATTATGATGGACTGAGGAACACTAGTGTGCCTTCAGGTATTACCAGAAGTATTAGGTATTTGGAAAACAAAAAAATAAAAAAAAATAAATAATAATCTTATTGTGCATGTTTTGGGTTAATGGGAAAAAGTGCCCAGAAGAAACCCACCCAAACCTAGAACCTTCTTGTTGTGAGGTGAGGTGTTGGCCACTCAGCCACCATGCCACTAAATGTTCCACAGTATTGCATTAAATAAGTTTTGTTTCATTATGGGTGTGTTACATACACCCTAAAATTGTGATAAGAAAAGAAACGAAAAGAGAGTAGAAAAGTATTATTAAATTTAGGCTGCATGTACCAAGACTACTACTTCTAGTTTTTGTTTCATGTTACAATTAGCAACTATGTTTGAAGAAGGAAGTGCCTATACTTTGCCCTCATTTCCCACCTCTCCCCCTCTCCCTCCCTGCAGTGGATTTGTGAACGTCTCCAAGAATAATCTCTCATTACATGGATCGTGGCACAGCTAATTATCACCTACACATCTTGCACAAATAGAAGCAGGTAAAGTGGAACGAGGATTTATTTACAAAGTCTAAAACTAACTGTGTGTATGCAGCTGCACTGGGATGTGTAGAGAATACATTAACAAATATATTTGGACATTGAGTTTATTAGGATTTATGGAACCAAAACTGTGGTTGATTAAAATGTCTAATTTGACAAACAAGTCATGTAGGATGACATTTAAGATATTTGATTATATAAATGGATGAATTATTGCATTGAAAACAGACCAAAGTATATAATTAATGTGTCAGTCCCAAACTTGAATAATGAAAAATATTGCATCAGATTTTTAGGACATTGGAAATTTGACAGATTGAAAAGCTTTGTAAAATTCACGCAGTTGAACATTCTGTGCCTTTATAAACAGCATTTTGGTTGTTTTTCATATTTCAGCAACTTTCTTTAAAATTATTCTCTTCTTTTCTTTCTTTTAATTATTGCCAGACTAACAGAAAGTCACTTAGGACCAGCAGTCCAGCAGGAGAGCTATTTTAAAGAGCCAATAATTGTGGTCTTTCTTTGAATGCATCTTGGAATAATACCATTATCTTATTCATCCTGTGAGAAATATGTTTTTGGATCTAGGCAGCAATGGACACTGTAATGGAGAGGTCTGAAAGGCCCAATCCAGTACTTAGGTTAAAAGCTTTAAAAACACAACCGCATGTTGGCCTCTGTATTGAAAATGGATAATTGTACATTGTAGTCACTCAAAAACTGATTTGTATGTAGGATTATTTCATATTCAAAATAAGTTTGCATAAGAAAAAAATGTAAATCCTAATAGCAATTCACATAAAAGGGTATAGCCTGAAAGCCAATGTCATTCAGGTTCGGTGGAAAAGTTAATAATGTCTCTAATGTTTCTGTTATATCACTCAGTGATGCATGGACATCTCCACACAGTCCCCGGACACTCCCACATGTAATACAAAAGCAGACAGGTCTATTATTACAGAAATGCTTGCAGCGTGTTCAAACACAGGATAGCAATTTCAAAAATCAAAATGAGATTTGAAATTGAAAAGACACATAAGATATTGGTCTATGTGAAGCTGTGATTGTTTGTAATTTGCATATAAATAAATGTGCACTGTATTTCTGTATAGAGTTTGCCATCATGTTTTGAAATCAAATTCCTTGAGGATGCACCAAGGACAGAAAAGTGAAGACTTTGATTTGAAAAGATGAGAGTGTTACAGGGCTCTACACCTTAGCCCAGTGATGTGATGCCAGTAAAGCACTGAAAGATAGATTCAAAAGAAAGTAAGGTAGAAATATGGACAGTGACGTGTTATGCCTTCAGTTTTTTTGAAATATAGTAATAGTATAAAGTAGTAGTGATAGCATAAATACAAGTGCTTATGACTGGACACACACTGTGTTTCATAATGCTCAGTTAAAGCAGCTTCAGGAGAAGGTTATCATGTCAGACCGTCACCCATAGCCTTCGACTCCAGTCAAATTAAGCTCACAAGTCCAGTGGCCACAGGGGCGAATTTAGAGCCAAGCTCCGTATTAGGATTAGGAATTTATTAACGCACAAAATGGCAAATAAAAACACTAGGATCATGTAAAACAGGTTAATACGGACATTTTAAGCCCAAAATGATGAGTCTTACAGCAATTACAGAAAAAGGGGCGACAATTTCTCAATGTAAAGTGAACTGGAAGCCGATGGAGCCAGAAGCGCTCCCATGAACAGTATTTTGAACCTATTTGGAACACGCCGGCTAGCGGGTGAGCTACATTCATTTATATATACAGTCAGTATGTCAGACAGAGAGACAGACCCAAATAAAAATATATTATTGGTGATATGGCAAATCACATAGTTCTGCAAATGGTTAAATAATTCAGACATGGCCTAGAAGGATTACTATACACAATTTCAATTTAACATATTAATATACCTATGTGTTGTGTACCCACAGAGTTAGTAGCTATGGTTGTTATATTAGTTAAAGGCCAATATACCAGATTTTTATTTCTCCAAGAATTGGATAATGCGCTTCGCACCATGCAGTGCATTGTGAAATCAGCTATTAAAAAGACTCAAATCACAACTGCATTTTAAGAGGCATTTTACTGGCACTGTTGTGTCCATTGATGCACAGTGTTGGATGAGAGCCTTGTGGAAGATGATCATTATTATTATTATAAATTTTTTATTAAACCGTTGTTTCTCTATCATAATTCAAACGTAAGAGAAGCAATTTGTAAATCTGAGTGTATGGCTTTTTAAAGAACAAAATAGATGTCCTGAAGTTGCAACCAAGTAAAAGGTTTGGGGTTTTTGCAGGGCCTAATTAGAGTGTGTCTTTCACATATTTCTATAAATAAAATACATTTTAAAAAGCAAAGATAAATTCTGTCCAATCAGAAGTCTTGCATTTGTAGCGTTGAAATTCAGGGCGCTCAACTTTTCAGATTGAAGTCAATTAAAGATGCAGAGAGAAGCTAAGTATAGAGAGCGACTGGGGCATGTCATCTCACACTTGTCATTGTGAAGAAAAATCTTGGATAAAAACAGCTTTCACAAATGGAGCAGAGGCTGTGATGGCACATTGTGAGACATGAAGTGAGCATAATAACCCAATTAGTCTATTTCAGTCTCTCCTGTCTCTCCCACTCTCCCCCATTCACTTCACAGTGATCCTAATGCATCATGAACACAGTAAACACGACTGCAGGTATACCCTTATAGTACTCCCTTATAGTATTCACTTAAAGTACACTCTTAGTACCAAAAGAGAGGTGGGAAAAATACAACACAGTAGTTATTCTACTGTGGGTGATTACAGGACGGGCTCTGTATATAGTAAAATGTACTTTGGGACTAAAAGGGGGTTTAAAAGTTTTAAGTTGGGGTCTTCTCTTCCAATTATACAATTTTAATTTTAGTTTTTGTCCACAAAATGTTATTCTGTGTACAAAAACTTTTATTTACTATTTTATTGTTTTCTTTATTCTTCTTAATCAACAAAACTAACACTGGCCACCCATCTCTTCTGATCCTGGCTCTTCAAAATAAGGTCTTTGTGATTGTACCATCCTGGTAAATGAACATACTTTGGGATATTTCTAGTAGTAGTAGTAATTTATTTTGAATTTTTTTGCAGCACTACATGAACACAGACTACAACTCCATTTAGATTTGACATGAAAGGCTTTAGGCTAAAGTGAAAAGTACTTATAATGCCAAACCCTCTGAAACAATGACAAAATTCCAAAAAAGAAAAGCAGCAAATGAACAGAAAGTTTGCATTTAGAGTTTCACATAGGGCTTATCCTATATATAAGAGAAAATTTAATGCATGGATCATTCCAGAGCTCTATATCTTTCAACAAATAATGCTTCATTCTCTTTATGCTTTATGCTTTCGGCTTTTATGGTACTGGATGTTTTAATTGTTCATTCAGATTGTTCCATTTTCTCTAACAGAAATACAATAGTTCTAGTCTTCATTTTTGTTTCTTTTTTACTTCTGTATACTGTGAAATTCTTCAAGCCATCCATGAAAAACTCATATATCACAATGTTCAATGGGCTCAAGCAATGTGACAGTCTCAGTAAGGTCACTCCTCCCCTACAGATACTTTGGAAATAGAATAACCTTGTCTAAAGAAAACTGCTGCTGACAAATGCATCTAACTCCGCAAGTGAAATAATTAAACTAATCGAATGGATGGTTACGTCACATTTTACACCTGTTTCTGGCTAAGTGGGAATGAATAAATTATTACTATCATGCATTAATCAGCACTCATTTATGGAGGCCTGGTTTACTAGTCTGAAAGAAATCGACATTCCCAGTGACACAGAGACACTTGGTGAGATTTATGCAGCTGATGATGGCCCTACAGATCAAAAAGGCAGGAGGAGGAATTACAGGAAGATTAGGCTGATAGTCATTAAAGATCAAAGCCTCTCAATAGGATTTATAAGGATCCAGAGATAAGAACGCTGATGAAAGCAACCATGAGTCCATCCACCTGTGACTATTTATCATTTATATAGAACATATTCAAACTTTTCACACCACATAAAAGCAGAAAAAAAACAGAAAGACATACAGCTTTTAAAGTGTTGTTTTGACTGATAAACAAGAATGAAACCAGGACTAAAACTCGTCTATAGGACTAAGTCATTAAACTGAAGCAGGACTAAAGCAGCTTTGACTGGACAAGACTAAACCAGCAAACTACATTTCATTGCTAAATTTAAATCCAGTTTTAAGTGTTACTTTTGATTGTGTAATGGGGATTTTACAATCATATTCATTATGTCTGTGATCTGCTTGTTTTCATAAACACAAATATAACTTGTTTAGAGGCAAATCTCTTCAGATTTGAGGGAGGCACATCCTTTGTACAGGTCTTGCTGAGATGATAAAAGTGGACACTTGATCCAAGTAGTGTCTTTACTTTTGTGACAACTTTGGTGAGGGACTGGAAGGGTTATGTTGTTGTATGTTAATCATGCAGTCATATTTACTGATTCAATGCACACTACAGATGTTCTTCTTACATATTGCACTGACACTCTAGGGGCAATTGACTCAAGAGCTCATATTCAGAAACACATGCAAATTGTTTTGGCCACATTTGAAAGATGTGGATGAATCCCACTTGCTTTGGTCTCTATAAGCAGAACGGTTGCCACAGCGCACGCTTGCATAGTTTTATTAGCCTCCATTAGACTGTTATGGAGAGTGGTTAAAGTCATTTTATGTGGTTGTTTATAAACATTATGTGTGTTTAATTGCTAATTACAGCCTGTACTGCAAATCCCGACTAAAATGGCCTGTCGGTCTGGATGTTAGTCTCAATTATAGCCTACAGAGGAAAAACAGGGAAATGCCATTGGTCACACAGCCACTCCCACAGCTCAGCCTCTGTCACATCATCTAGATTCAGAGGAGGGGAAGGAGAGAGACAACAAAGGAAAGCTTAGTGTCATTTCCAAAACACCACCTACACCCTTATCTTAGCCTTCACCAAAACTGAGACCAAACTTTTTAGTTTAAAAGTTTAAAGTATCACATATATGGGTCCAACTGGCTGCTGTTGTGAGATACACTGCTCTTTTTTGTACACATTTTACTTCATGTTTCAAATCTCATTAATTTGCATGTTTTCTAACAAAATTGTAGGTTTGTTATCCTATTTTTCCCCTTCATTTACAAGTGGCCCTAATATGCTGTCACAAGATTCAGTGATTAAATATGAAACCAGTGCAGTGACCATGAGCACTGATAACATATCTGTCACTGTGTAGGCTGTGGTAGCAATAGCTTTTTGGTTAAAATGTCACAGGATTTGACTGGTGTTAAGAATTGGATTCCCCGTATCTCTGTTAGCGCCACTGGGGACTGATGCATCATCCAGAGCAGCTCATTACTTGCACTGGGAACAGTTCGCAGCTCTTGAAATGCACGGCCACCTTTTACCACAGTGTCTCACGCACACACAGCCATAAGGTCACCGTTAATTAAGGGCCTGGAGATGGTGATGGATGCTGATATTTTCTCTGTAAATGCACACACAACACTAATAGATTCCAAGAAAAAGTCAACCATAAATCAGATTTTCTTGTCCCCAAGGGCATGAATTCAGTGCATGTCTGTTGGTGCCAATGGAGGATAACCACAGAGAATGAGTGGCACTGAGTAGGAGATCAGTTAATGGCAATACGTCATCTCTTACATGCACTACCCACTCTAACTTTGAGTTTTTATCTTTTTATGTACAAGAAGGACTTTTCTGCTCTATATTACTATATCATTGTTTCATTTAATTTTCATTTATTTTTATTTGGTCAGTGTATAACTCATTGCAGTCTACATACAGTATATTCAGTCTGATAATTATAAGTTTCAGTATTTAGATCTTCACCAACTCTACTGTTATAGGAATAAAAACTGAATCAACGCAGCACTTCTCAAGCCTTTTCTGTAAGAAAAACTAATAAAAACTAAATATTATGTCTTTTGAAGGGTCAGTTGTCCTCAAAATGGCACCATATAACAGGAAGCTGAAACCTGAAAAATTCAAACCCAAAAGTCCTTGACACTTGTTGCCCTATAATGTATACAATGATCTCAGCAAACAGGATTTCACTTACAGAGGGTGATTATCTTTTCAAACTTCACTAGCACATGTTTGATTTCATGGACTAAATGTTTTAAGGAGCTATTTTGGAGTTGACAACAAAACAAATGGAGTTTTCAGAGTTGAAACCCTGTGGAAGGCTAATATTGTGATTCATTGTGAGGGAAAAATAAAAATGATGCCACATTCTGTGATTCAAAACTCATTCCTTCATTAATTTACATGTTCTTTCTTTTTAAATGTATTATTTATTATTTATTTATTCTAGAAACTTTATTAGTGCCTGGATATTTATATGCTACAGTGGTCCTCAGGCAGGAGTAAGTATTATAGTTGCACATGACATAAAGCTTACACATGCGTATAAAAGCACTCTGGAAAACACAAGCTGTGATCTATAAACTTGAGATGAAGTTGGATTGATCTTTCTTAGCCAGAACTAATCCATAACCAGCAATAATTCAGCTCGTAGGTAACTAGGTGAGACAGCATCACAGACCTGCCACATTCCCTTTTGAATACACTCTACACCAGAGATTACAGTATCATTACCATGGATCATACAACCATTAGTCATTGTCTTACTGCTGTTATTGCAATATTGATTTGACATTCTCACTAAACTGCAGCTGTAACTTAGCAGGAGGGTTCCCAACAGAGTAGAAAAGTTTATTTCAATCTTAAATTAGACTTGATATTCTGCCAGGGAGAGAATAAAACCACAAGATCAAGAATTAAGCAGCCTGTGGTTGTATAGATAGCAATTCTGAGCTAATTACTATAGGGTCTTGTTTCCTGAAATCCTCCAGCCTCCTGTCAGACTGATGCTGATGCTGCTTTAAAGCTTAGTAGAAGAGGCTAATTGCACTTCAGGTGTTTGTTCTCACATCCACTGCCTCACTTTACAAACACATTTTAAGCGGACTATTCATAAATTTGCCTCTCAGTGATCGAAGACTTGTTGTGTAACATTTCAAACAGATTCAGTGAAAATGTGGAGCTTGTTTGGGATAAGTTTTTTACATAGCATTGTTCCATTGAAAACTAGAAAAGCACTCAGAGAGTGCAGACCTCCGCCAAGGACTACCCCCATTTTTTATATAAATTGCGATAAAATCAGTCTTCTGGATCAGATCCGGATCAGCCTTTGGAATATTAAAGAGGATCCCATTGTCCATCCCTGAGTCAAATTTCATGGGGTTTGATCAATAATTAACCGAGATATTGAGAAACAAAATTTTTGGCCCCATTTACCACAATGTTAACTAAAATTTCAAAGTGATCCAGAATCCAAGATTTCTTCCGGATCACCCCCAAAATGAAATCAGTTCTTCCTTTTCACATTTCCAACAAATCCTGAAAATTTCATCAAAATCGGTCCATAACGTTTTGAGTTATGTTGCTAACAGACAAACAAACAAACAAACAAACAGACAAACGCCGGCAAAAACATAACCTCCTTGGCGGAGGTAAAAATTATAATCTGCACAGTATTGTATTATTCAGTTGTTATGGGAAATACGTTCTTTTTTAAATAAAACTTTCAGTTTTGTCATTCATTCTGTGTTAGGCAATATTAGGAATTGATTTAACATTTTAGGACCAAAATGAGCAGCAGCTACAGAAAAATCATTTCCTATTTGGAACATGGTGGCTGGGTTAGTTATGCTGGCCTTTATACAGTTTATGGGGTAGATTTTTTCCAGATGTCCTCACTAATGCAGCTTGGTTTAGTGTTGACTACATTCATTTTTACCGTTAAATTAAATGCACATACATATGACATAGCATAAAAGTTGAAGTGCATGTTCTTTATAGGCTCTGAAATAAACTGTCAGTAAGAAGATGGCTTCACTCTCCCTCCAGGCAGCAGTGTCATTACCACAGGTCACTGAAGTCTCTCAGCCAATGCTCATTTTCATCGTGTTCCTATCATGTAGGAATCTCTATGCTCTGTAATCAATAAAGGCAATTGTAAATTGTAAATTCTTATACGCCTCTGAATATAGACAAGGTCAGGCAGGGTCACAAAGTAGTCAAGCAATGGAAATAACTAGCTAAATCAATATAAAGTTGGTGAAAGGCTCCAGTCTCTCAACAAAGCAGAGGGCAGCTTAGAGGTGCAAAGCAGTCACCATTTTTGAGCAAGTTCTTGGCTTTGTTTCCCAAGAAATATCACTCCAAGTTTATAACAATGATCTAGAAATTATTGCTAGTGTAGTGTTTATTACTCACTGCATAAAAAATATTGAAAAAATATATTAGTAGTGCAAAAGTCCATTCAATATTTTTTCTTGAATCTTCATTGAATACCTTGAAGGCTCTGAGGGTTCCCCTCTGAAAGAAATACTGTTTGCACAACAAATGTATGGCTCTTTCATTTACATTTCCAATAGAAGTGTGCTATACTCTACTTTTTAATTCATTAATTGGTTTTGCGTATAACATGCGATGAATTGTGATTAATCGTGATTAATCGCACTCAAACTCATGCGATTAATGCAATACATTTTTTTAATTTTTGCCTAGCCCTAATAAAATCACAATGTTTTTTACTTTCTTAAAAATGCAGATCCATAAATGAAAACAGATGCAAATATTTCAGCAGCATAGAGTAATCAAGTTTATTAATAAATCCTACATCAGTGAGAGTTTTGAAATGAAACATAACATGTATAGAAGCTCACAAACTCAAACCAAGACCAAACCGAGCCATTAGCAGAGGCATGTGGAGGTGAGTCACACAGAGCCTGTGCAGACCTTGAGTCTTATTGAACAAAGAGTGGATGCCACTGTCACACTGGACTGAAGATATTGACAGTGTGTCTGCAGCAGGATGGATGAGAGCTCTCTCATTTTAATGGGCTCCTCTGATATCACTGAACACCCTTTGGAAGATTGATCTGTTGCTTCAGCTGCCAGAAAACATGTAAAGTCACAGAAAATCATAAGATCATGTTGTGTAAAGGATCTTTTAAGCATGTCTCATTAAAAATATATGAGTGTTTACACATGTGCACAGCAGTAGTTTGTCGTTAGTTAGTTTCCCTCTTCAGAGGTGAAAGCACTTCTCTTCTTGCCTTCTTTGGTTTATGTCAGGATATGATAATTGGGTTTTTACTCCAAACATGCTCACCAAACTGGTTCTGATCATGTTAAGATACTGATATGGGCAAAAAGAGCTTTAGTTTTATTAATAATTATACTCTATACTCTAGATACCATATACTCTATAGCCAATTTGCTCCAGTGGCTCTTTTGACTAGTCACCACCACTAATCACACAGTTCTGACATGTAAAGAATAATCTGTATGATCATTTTAAAATTAAAATAATAATCATTCATTTGGGGAAATATCATAATAATCCCAAAAGATATGCCAATATTGTGCCAATATGTGAGAGTAATGAAATCACACTTATATTTAAAGTAAAATTTGTGTTTTTAAATTACAAGCCTTAAATTATTATTAAGGTTTGTAACATTGGTTTCACTTCTTTTAATAATAGGTAGACCATGTAAAATGCCCTTAAATCAAGGACAGTATAACCAGAAAGTCAATATTATCATGATTAGAAGTGTACGTAACGAGGTTTTGATTAATTGGCTTGTTTTGTAGGTTAACTGCAGGAAGAGACAAGATAATAAGGTCACACAAGACATACTTGGCCTATAAATCATTCTTTGTTGTGAATATGGCAAGAAGTTTCTCTCTGTACTAGTACATTTTAAACCATGAAGCTACGCATCAATGGAGCCACCAAATCTACTTTATGAGCTATATTTTTTGAAATCTTTTCCAATGCACTTCTAATTTACCATGTCCTTTTCTTTTGGTGCATCACAGAGAGTAGAAAATAACTGTCACACATAAAACATTGACTGTTTTTTGGTGATGGACGGAGAAAACAGGCCTTAGGTGAAGATATTGAAGTCAATGAAGTGATGATCAGTAATTAAGGAGAAAGCATGCAGCAAAAAGTGCGAATAAAAATGTAATTATATATAATTATAGACACAAAATAACACATAAATCAGGCATAAACTTATAATCAGAGTATTAACATTTCTGTGCATAGACTTTCACTGTGCATGGTGCTAAACTCACACTGTAGCCACAGCTGCTCTGGAGCACTGACCACCACCTCTTTCACACAGCACATTCAGGCAAAGTGGATGAATGTTACAGGTCAGATCTGTGGAAAGGCTAGAGTGTGCATAGTGAGGATTGTTTTTTAAAGGTTATATAATCACCTGTAATTGAGAAAAAAGCAAGACAGAAAAGTTTAATGCCATACAGCAGAATATCCCAAGCAAAGAAATAACATTTCTATAGGGTTAACCTGGTGGAATATCCCCCAAAAAATATATAACACACCTTTAAACCAAAATTTAATTATACTAAATCATATTCAAGACATACTTGGTTACATTGTTATGAACAGTTATTGTTACTTTACTTTTTTAACCTCTTTGTACAACATAAGACAGCACATTTAATGATATAGCCCTTTCTTCTACATATTCAATTTTTTCCATATACATAGAATTTTATATGCAATTGAATATAAATAAATAAATAAACCAAACATTTCTTGGCCAGTGTAAGACTGAAGTGCATCAGACAAGCACTAAACCGAATGTGCTTTCTCTCCTCGCTCTCACACAACGTGCCAAAAGGCAACTACTGCGAGTGAGCGACAGTATCTTGATTACATTTCTCATCTAAACAATGGCTTCTCTCAAACAGTGCCAGTCGGCAGCAGGCCAAGCATATAATTGAGAAGATTTAATATTGCCAGGTAGAAAGCTCTTTTCATGGGGGTTAGAGAGGATGATAACACCAACACAGCCGTGAAAGGACAATTTGGAGCCACAAAGGACACTTGGTCTAATTATTCGAGAAGGTTTGGGCAGGAATTTTTTCACATGTTGGTGACATAAAGCAGCAGGTGACAGGAGAAACTGAGCTTTTTAAGATGAGTAAAACTGAATCAGTAGAATATTTAAAATGTTAGATAATAGTTTAAGTGAATTTATACAATACCTAACTACATCAGTGTCAGTTGATATAGGTTATTCTCCAAAAGAATCTTAATATTTGATATCGATTCCTAATCATATTCTTCACTAATATTCATATTGTATTGTAAACTGTTAACTAATGTATTTACTTCTTATTAATGTTGGACTACAGTCACTGCTACCACTACTGCCCTGAGGACACCAAATCTCTCCAAAATTGTTACACACAAAATACAAGAAGGGTGTACAAGTACTTCAAATATCTCAAGTTTTTTATTTTATTATTATAATTTTTTTTGATAGAAGTGTTACAACAAACATAAGCAGGGTTGTTGAGATTGGTGGAAAGTAGCCGAAAGGATAGTTGAATATAATTGCAGGGTGCAGCGCTGTCAGTGGTGTTTGGCTCTCAGACCGTGCACTTCAATGGTCCAGGTGAGTCATGCTCTGATCCTTCGTTTCCAAACAAATTAGGCGGAGGGCAGAGACAGAGATGAGGTGTGAGGGATCAATACACCATTAAAACCTGTCTGTGCCCGCTGAGCCCTGTGTGCCCCCTGCTCTCTCGTCCCTCACCACATACCTTTGTTTACAGGAGCAGACCCTGTGACCTCCCCTATCAGAGCCAAACAGCTCAGAGGTGAGACCATGAGGGTTTACTACTGATTTCAAAATGGACTGGTTTCAAGTCTGCAAAACTACATTCATTAAAAACACACACACAAACAAGAGCATAATGATGTATAACTAAACTTTTCAAACATGTTCAAACATTTATTTTTAAAATCTGTCACGATCCCCAAGAATTGAGATGGGCCATTAACACGAAGCATCTATGCTGAAGAATCAAACAATACTTTGGAAATGACAGAAATAAAATGAACAAGATAGAACAATTGTGTTGACAGCTGAACTATTTTAATGTGGAGAGTTTTGTTTGTTTGCATTGAAATGAATTATTTTTTATTAAACGAACAAACAATTTTGTTAGCATAAACAATACAGAGAATTATTGCCGTTTAACAAAGAACTTCTTCCTCCAAAGTCTGAACTCTGCTGACAGAAGATGTAGAGCTCTCAATTATAAAGACCTAAGCATAATTCATCTTTAGCACTATGAATTTTAATCTCCATTAAAGTTGCATGCATTACATAATCCTAGGGAGAACATATTTACTTTCCATGAGAGAATTTTGAGTGTCTTGTAAAATGTTAATTGTTAACTGAACATACTATGGTGTAGTGCAGTGCATGTTAAGTTATGAGAGCATGCAGATTTGCATTTAATTTAATCAGGCTGCAGGCAGTAATTAAACACGCATAAGGATGTAGGGTATTCCTCGTCTGAGCCAAACACACGAGTCAGAGCTGTCCATCAAACAGGATCATTATGCTGCTAATTAAGATGCAACACCTGCTTAGGTTCACTTTGGTACTGGAGCTGCAACATCAGTGCAGTGTACAGTAGAGTGGAAAATCTGAAGACATTCTTTAAGAAAGGAGACAAAGTTAACCAAAACTACCAACACTTGAAATTCCTACAAACAAAATTTCAAATTTGATTCAGTAAAACAGCCCAGTGTGCAGCAGAGTTTGAGTTATAGTATATGAATTACCTGAATATATATTCAACACACTGATGTTATAAATATTAAGCCTTACTGTATACATTTAAGTCAGCAATTGTTTTAGACATTCTCCATTCAGAACCCAGATATTTACAACTAGTTCATTATGTGATTGTAACATGGGGTACAATCTACAGATTGCAGGCTCTCAGAACATCAAACACATATTAGATAGATGCTTTTCATTTCATCCAAACATTTAATATAGAAATGTTGGCTATGGATGACAGTCAACATCCCACAATACAAATAAGAGAAGTCATTGCATGCTGTCAGGTTCCCAAGGAAACAACATCCCACTCTGCAGCAATTTCAAACCAAGCCTTATCTGCTGCAGCCCTTTCTCATATGAAGGAATAAAGATAATGTCCATCATTTTCTGCACTTTTTACTACAAAGCGTATCATATATCACTTAGGACACACAGGGACAAAGATGCAAAATAAAGAGAAAAATGTAATTTTTCATGCTTGAGGCACACAGACCATATCTAAAATGATTTGAATTGCTTTCGCCTTGAGCTTTCATTTCGATTCGATAAACTCTGAGTTGGTTGAAGTCCAGTTCAGACTCAAATGAAGGATGTCAAGTGTAGCCCTGGACTGATGCCATTTTAAAACATGCATTTTGCAAATCAGGTCAGGTAAAACACATTAGCACTGGATATTATTATTAAGAAATGTAATGCTTAAACTGTGACATAATGAGACAAACTCCCTCTGTAGGTTCATTTATGTTGGCAGGTGTGACTTGATGAATACAACTGACCATGATTTTGAATAATACTCGAAAAGGGGATTATATATCTTATGGAGCAACAGTATAAACCTTTGAGCGGGGTGTACTACTTGATTTAGTTACTTAGGAACAGGCAAGACTAATGTCAAATCGCTATATGTTAATAATTCATTCTCAACAAAAAATCTAACAAACCTTGAGAAAGCATTCTTTATCATAACTCATGGTATCCACCTGCGTCAATCATATCAAATCAAAAGTCAGATCTTTCAGTTTCTTAGAAATCTAATGAAATTCTTGAATATAACTTTCCAATCAACTGTCTGTGGAGCAAGCATTCAAAAACATTCACAGTTTCAGATTAGGGCATAAAAATTGTATACATGCAATTCTTTCCTGTTATAATCCAACATAAACTTAAAGCATTATAATTACTGTTAATACATTCCTAACTAACTGTATTTGTTCACAACTATTGATCTTTAGGTGTAAGATTTAGTTTTGGCTCATAGACTGTGTTCGGCTCCACGCCGATGAAGCTCACGAGGCTTTAGCAGTTACAGGAACAAATTTGGAGACCAGTTCCATATTAGGAATAGGAATTTATTTACAGACAAAATAGTGAAATAAAAAGACTCATTGCAGCAGTTACAGTGAGAGGGGTGCCAGTTTTTCAATGTAAAGTCAATTGGAGGCAGCATCAATGGAGCTATTCATTTATAAATACAGTCTTTGATTTGGCTCCAGTCTTTTAAAGTATTGCAATATAATGCACATTGTGTTCCTCTCAAAAAAAACAAAAAACAAAAAAACAAAAAAAAAAACTAATAAACTTCCCTTTCTTTTCTTTAGCTAAGTAAGAAGTTGATCCAGTGTAAGTACTATGAGCAAAGCCTGGGTGTTAATTGAAAGAGCTGCAGAACACTGTTGTATTGAGTCTGACACTGGTGGGTGGCATTCACAATCAATGGCGCCATCATCAATTGTTAGTTTCCATAAGCCATTCTTTGTCAGTGAAGTTTTATTGTTTGAATTATCTCTGTGCTATCTCTGTCCTCTCACTTTCTTCTGTGCTACTCATCAGTGTATATCCTTTGACAGGTGCTCTTTGACAGGTGCTCTTTGACAGGTGCTCTTGTCCCTGCCTCCTCTCCCCTGAAGCTGAACCTCTCTATTGTACCTGATATAATAGTACCGGTACCGGTATATAGGACTGGTAATTAGTGACTGAAGGCATCTGCAGCAGTGAGCAATGCTCCACAGTAGACTAAGAAAATATAAAGAGATTGGGGTGAGAGGCTCAGCTCAAAGGTGCACTATGTAACTTTTCTGGCAGAGGGTCCGTCGCCTGCTTCTCTCCATGGAATGCCTGGAATGTTCCATAGCATGGCATTACACTTATTTATAGTCACAGGGCCAAGTTAGATGTCTGATCTGTGGAGAGGCAAACCACTCATAGTAAAAATGTATGTTTTAGGTCAATAAAAACCCATGTTGTTCAGTAAATGCCAGAAGAATACATTTAATGCTATACCAGGACATTCCAGACAAAACAATAACATCTTCATGGAGCCAAGCAGGTGGCAGACACTCCAGCAATTACATAGTGCACCTTTATATTCAAATGGACTGCAGAGAGACAAATTTGTATCTATGTATTATGTAATGTCTCTGATAGGGGTTGACCTGCTTGAAAAAACATTCATTCTTACTGTGAGCAAGATCACCTCTTCATAAAACTGGCATGTAACTTGTCTTCTTGTTTTCATGAAGACTTATGCAAAATTCCAGGCAAAGCAATAACATCTCCATGGAGACTGACACCTTTAAATGGCCATTTACTGATTATAATTAAGTAAAAGCTTCTACTGAGTTTGGTCTTGGTCTTGGTCTTGGTCTTGGTCTTGGTCTTGGTCTGACGAAGAGAAGAGGCTGAGTCTATTTTGGGGAAACACGAAGACAGGAAATAACTCCCATCTGATCATGAATTTTGCAAAAGGCTACTCAACTATTTTAGAGTTTCTTTTAAAATGTCTCACTATATATAAGAGAATTTATCATGCGCACTCATCTTTTTTTCATTTACGAATCACAGCCTAAACAAGAAAACTTATGCATAACTATTTAATGGCTAAGATCAATCATTTGTATTTGTAATCATATAGTATTTGTATTCATGAGGGAAATGGAAACATGCATAACTTCATCTTCATCTTTGCTTTGAATTGTTTGGATTGTTTCCAATTTGGAATCTATTCTGGATTATTTATTTTACTCCAAATGTGATAGCAATTAAACTAGTTCATCACAGGGTTTTGATGTTTAATTTGTTGTGTCTATTTTCTCCAAACCATCCTTCTGTTTTGTGCTGTGTGTAATAAATCACTTCTCCGTACTGCACACAGCCTGAATCAAAATTCTATATTTCAGTTTGTCTTTTGTACCAAATAAGGGGCCAGTACAAGACAACTATAGCACAAGTACACCAGGGATAAGAGATGTTATATCTGCTCTGAACTATGGGTCACGAATACAATGTGATATAGATAGATAGAGATAGATAGATGGGTAGATAGATACTTTGTTTAGCAACACAGAATAGATATTTAACTTAGCAGTTAATTATTTATAATTAGCCATTCTTTTGCATGCTATAACCAACTAAGAAGTGTCAACTTGACCACCAGTAGTTTTGCTCATCAGAAAATAAATAAAAAAAACAACAACAAATTTGCATTTTTCTACTTCCTATCAATGGTACAATGTAAAATAGTAAAAGTAGTAAAGCACTGTACTTAAATGAAACATTTTAGGCATCTGTATTTTACTTTTTTACATTTTTAAGTGGATACTTTCTATTCTTACTTCACTACAATTAAGAGAAGGATTCTATACTTTCTGCTCCACAACATTTTTGAACAGGACAGAAAAGTAAAATTATTATTGTTTTTTTTTAAAATTATTATTGTGTGAGACCTGCTGAAAAGGATCAGGGTTTATTTTTAACATGTTTGTAGTTTGAGCAAACAAAAATATACAAAGAAAAACATGTACTTTAATACTTTAATAAGTACGATTTTGTCATGTGATACTTTTACTTAGATTAGTATCTGTACTTTTACTTAAGAAACAAAATTAAGTAGTTTTTCTTCCACAACTGGATCTTATTGGAACCATTCAAGGAACCATTCACAATAATCATTCAAACACAACTGTACACAGACACTGGATGCAAGAAAACACCCTGCTTAGATGTGTATTGTTGTGTTGTGTCTTCATATATTTTATCATTTTCTTCTGAATTTGAAAACTACATGTTGATGCTGCATTCCATTCTCAGAACCATCCACATCTCCACAGCCCACCCAAACCCACACACTCCCGGCTGTACACTGCCCACTCTCTTTCAAAACAACAGTCAATACGAAGCTTTCAGGACACACAACTTGTTCCTCATATGAATCTTCCTCTGCAACTATTTTATTTTTTATTTTAAAGTATCTGTTGATACACACTCTGAGATAAACCATAAAACCAGCACTTAACTCTTTTTTTTTTTTTTTCAATCCCTTTGACCCTAATGTCTAAATTTCGACACATATTTTCAAAACTTACCACTCAAGGAGCAAATACTTCCATGTTGTTGGCACAACCTTATATCCATTTTCAAGCTTATCAAACCACTCATATCCAAACTACAAAAACATTTGCAAAACCTAAAATGCAATCATCAACTATCTGAACACAGATTTCCACTATAACACTTACATTGCACGTGCTATAGTCTGTCTACTGTATTGTGTACTGTGTACTGTTATACTGTACACTCTCACCAAAGTCCAGAGGCCAAGGACACAAAAACTGAACACACACAAATTACAATATGAATAGACTATAGACAGACACAGATGCTCTAGAAATCACAGTATAAAGATTTCTTTATGAACTAGATTTTCATTCAGACACTCTGAGGTCCAAGTCTGACACAGTTAGATACCAACTAGAAAGCACAAATTAGTTTTTTGTGACCTAAATGATTTTTTCCAACTCCCTTAGACTAAAAATACTCTAGCATTCTCTGGCCACTGTCTGAATGATGGTTCAGTTTATAAATCTGATGACTGTGTTTGTATTTTAACCACAAAGTGTCCTTTTATGTTTTGTGAAAAATCCCTCAGTCGTCCAAGTAGAATTCATGGCAAAGGAGAAATTCAATTTGTCAACGGGACAAATGTTTATTTCCTTTTATGTTTTGTTCACAGTTAACTTTTTCAGACATACTAATTCTGTGTCTTGTTTGAATAGTTTTGCTAAGTGCACAAAACATTAGCCAGATCTATTAAAAAATTCAGAAAAGGCACCAAAGCAATTAAAAAAAACAAAAGAAAACAAACAAACAAAAAACTAAACCTGAAGCAACATAACCAATAACTAAAACTCAATTCTACAGAAAATAATTAAACAAAAAACACTTGATGTCACAGACTGTGGTATAAGGGGAAACTTCTACTATCCTCTACCATGGATTTTATGGTCATATAAGCCAGTATAATAATGTACTACTAAGTGTTATTTTTTACCTGTAGTCCCTGGGCATTGAAAAGGTCCTAAGATACTCAGACTAACCACAGTGCTGAAGTATTTCTATAGTTTTAAAAGGAACAGTCTGGAATTTTGTGTTGAAGATATGTGGAAACACTTTTTTAAATTTTCCATCCAGTCCTTGTATTTGCAGAAGCCACTGGTTCTAGGTTAGTGCATGTCAATGGCCATAGTTAGCCTGCTACTTCATACCCACTTCACAAAACACCCGAAGCAAATCTATTATTACACCAGACTGTCAATGTAAATGTCTGTGTTGATAGAATAAGGTTTGATATAAAACTAACCTTGCATTGCATGAATCCTCGCATGTTGAGGGACTATTTTCTCAGCAACACTGGAATTTTACTTTGCCGGTAAGGTAGGTGCTAGGTGATATGAGTTTGCCGCCGCTGCCAAGCTTTCAGTCAGGAAGTACAACTCGCCGCTGCTGCTCAGACATAAATCCTTCAAATGCAAGGTTAGTTTTACTTATACAATTATTCTATCGACACGAACATTCACATCGATAGTCTGGCACATTAACTGTTTTGCTTCGGGTGCTTTGTGGAGTGGGTAAGACTGTTTTTAGTGGCAGGCTAACTATGGCCATTGACATGCACTAGCCTAGCACCAGCGACCTCTGCAAATACAAGGACTGGATGGAATATTTTAAAAAGTGTCTCTGTCCAGGATTTCCTATGCCAAAAATTCTTGACTGTTCCTTTAATTACTACATGTTGCAGAAACACAGACCAGGGAAAATGTGGAGATGCCCACAGCTGGAGATGCAAATCACTCCATGGCACATCTCACTTGTCAAAACAGGTATATTGTTCATCTGAGTCCAAAAACTTAAAGGTGCATTGTATAATTTTTCTGGTGGAGGATCTGTCAAATGCTTTTCTTAATGGAGATGTTATTGCTTTGACTGGAATGTTTCACAGTATTGTGTTAAAGCTTCCTATTTTCATGGAGACCAAACCAGACTAGGTTACAGGTCAGGTCTGTGGAGAGGCAACACCTCTCACAGTCAGAATACATGTTTTTCAAAGTATTTTTGGGCCATGAACCACCTGTAATTTAATAAATGTCAACTATAAAGTCTGTTTAAAGTCATATTGTGGAAGATTCCAGGCAGAGCAATGACAGAAACAAGCAGGTGAAGGACCCCCAATCAAAAAGTTACATAGTGCACCATTAATGTACTGACAATTTCAATCTTTTGCTCGAAAACTATTGTTAGAAATTTCCAAATCAGTGTAATGATGTTTCTGGGGATAGTTGTATTGTTCATAGCTTGAAGTCATTAAAAAGACATTCCCCAGCACGTTGTTTTGTGGCCAATTATAAAATGTTGAGAATAGCTGGGAGCTGTGTGTAGCAGCAGTGGAGCAGTTTGGGTGTTTTGAGGGAATATTTAGTCTGTTTCTCTCCCACATTCTGCCCACAGTTTGACCTGGTTTTCTCAGCCTGGTTCTTGTGAAATATCTTGATCCAGTTACAGTAGCTCCAAAAGTAGTGACGTACCTGGTTTTATAAATATAACAACTGCCCAGCCTAGTTTTACAAATACATTTCTCATGTCTAAACTCTAAAATAAGTCAAGATATTCTGTCAACAATTTGCCATTTTTACTTCATCACAAAATGGAACAATAAAACCTCAGAATACTTATGTATCATAGACTGTATACATTGACTGTATACAGTGTTACAAATAGGAACTGAACATGGGGGTGCTTCCGGGTCGACTCTGTTTCTTTACATTAAAACATTGTCACCCCTCTCTCTGCTGCAGTGAGCCTCGTCAGTTTGGTCTTGAAATGTTCAAATTAACAATTAATCTATATGATATGTGACATGTTTTTATTTTGCTTTTTTGTAAATTAATAAATTCCTATTCCAAGCATTGTGTGCTTCATTAGACTGGAACTGAAAGTTAAGGGTGATGGTTATGTATAGACAAATTATGGTGTGGGTGGAAATTAGCATTGCCTTGCATTGTCCACAAGTGATATCATTAGACAGCTTGTCCTGTTCTGTCCTTCACCCTCTCTCTTCCTCTATCTTAGCCCCCCTCTTTATCTGATTTGATTTGTCTGGAGTTGTGTTTTCTTTCACTGAGACTCAGTTTCACTTGTCCTATCACCACCCCAGGGAGCTCAAAGGAAAGCTCAGAGGAAACTGACAATTGAGGAGAGTGAAGTCACACTGTCTCTGCAGATTTGTGTGCACCCAGGACCCTGGACAAGGCAGTTTACTGATGCACATTCAGTGGTGTGTTTACTGCCACTTTAACTATTATTTTTACTATAACCATTACTTCTTCAATATCGGTATATAAATGTAATTCTCTCAACTGAACAAAAGTTAGTTTTTTAAAATCCTCTTCGCCCCTCATAGCTTGTTTAGTTCTCAGAGAATTTTTTATAAAGCCCAAAAATCTTAACAGCAGTCGTCTTGTAGGACTTAACAAAATTGTTGATTTAACCACCATCAAGTTAGAAAATCAAACAAAAGGGTCATTGGTCAATAACAACTACTACAATTACAACAATCTGAGCTTCCATCAACGACACATACCAGGTATCTCTCTTTGCTCTCCTGTGACACAGCAGGTCCCTGGTGAGCACAGAAGACATGTATTTGTGTGTGCTGCAGGACAAAGCAGTATAGATTCTGTAAATGTCATAACCCCCCTGGTCCGTGAACACCCCGGCAATCCTATCATCAGCGCACCAAAATGGAAGGTTGTCAAAACAAAACAAAGCCAGTTTTCTGAAAGAGCCTGACATTTTAGCTGTATGTGACAGAGGAGAGAAAATGGACTTGAATGTCAGATTGTACTGCAAGTTTCGTTAAGGTAAAGTATACCAGGCACAGTACAATACTTTGAAATTCAATAAGGGATATACATACAAAATAATAGATAAATCTGTAATTATGCTTGATAAATGTAAGGAAGGCCTCTGTATTTTCACACATGCTTCATGATTCCATTAATCCAGAGTTGTCTTTCTGAGCATTCTTAAAAGCTCTGTTTGCATTTTTGCCAGTTTTGTTGTTGCACTGGTAAAAATCCAAACTTCTCCAACATTGTTTTTAAGCCCATAAATCAGATTCTCAATGTGACTTTAACATTTGTACAACTAAAGCAATTATATGCTCTAACAAGCACAATATTATTTTTCATCCCAATGCTCACAGCCCCTTCTGTGTGTCCTTCCAAGTTCAGTAAAATGGAATGTGACAGCTATAATCCAAACAGAGTCTAAGGTTAAGATGATAAAATAAAAGTGGTGAAAAGGTGCAGGCTGTTAATACTTAAGAGGGCTTGAACATTGCCAAAAGAAGTCTGCAGAGTCAGCCTTTTGATTTATAGAAATTTTGTGATAGCTTCTGCACTATAAATCAGTCTCTATTGTTTCTGTTTGGTGCCCAGAAGAGTAAAGCACCATTTTTCATCCATACTAGCCCTAACCTTGGCAATCTGTTTCAAAGAACAGCCCATAAAGTATTAGTCCTGCTGCCCAGTGTCACTTAGCGATAGTGAGTTGGTGTATACATACATTTCTCAGAAATAGTCATTTTAAGGATAGTTCGCAGAGGCTCTGCAGTTCATTTATCACTCAGTTGAATCAATAAAGTTCTTAAGAGGATTTAAGGCGCGGTGTAACATTGATAGATGGTGATTTTTCTATGGGTAAAAAGTGTTTTGGAAGTAAATATGAAAAATGACAGCTTTAATATATTGCATTTTAAAAGAACAAGGTGCTGCTAACACTGTGATAATTTCAGGATACTCAAGGCACTTGAAGAATCATATATTGTACACTGAAATAGATGAGATTTCAGGAGAGATCGCAACACAAATTTTTCAGCTGTCTTAAATGTTCCAATATTGTATGAATCAATCAATGGGTATTACATTTGTGGCCATATGTCCTCTGTCTGTGTGAAATAATAGATTAAATCAAATCAATGATACAATTATTTCTATAGATTTTTATATAGTAAATATTTGATAGTACCTCAGATGGTTTTATTAGATAAAGGTCAACAGAAAAAATGCTTACTTCACCTGCTGAGTGAATCTACTGGGACTCAGATATTCCCACTGCTAAAATACCGCAAAGGCAAACACAATAAAATGACAATTTAAACTTACTCTGCTATCACTGTAATATTAAAGTGGGAAAGTACTGTACATTATACTTTGTTATAATTTCAGAACAAGGGTTTCTCAAATTTAATGTGTTATTATATGTCTGTGTAATTCCATGTAGGTTAGGTTAGTTTATTTGCCATTTGTAGTTAAAAAACACACTGGAAAAATGTGCAAAAAGCTCAAAGTGCACCATGAGACATTAGAAACAATCACATGAAGAAACAAAAAAACAAATCAAATAAAAAACATCAGTGTACAAATGTAGTAAACTGAAGTAACTTTTTGTTTGAACACTATCTCTGCATCTTGTGTGACTCATGGTTGCAGACAGCAGCCATCCGTCCCAGTGGAGAGGAGAAAGGCCTGACATTGAACTAAAGCTGTCCTGATTGCTGGCTGTGTAATGACGGTGTTGCTGGAGATGTTAAAAGGTTCAGAAAATCTCTCCAAAAGGAAGGTGCACTTTTTGGCAGGCCATCAAAACACGCAATAACATTAATCAAACCAAAACAAAGGAAAGATAAAGGTAAAATAAAGATATTTATCTTATACAGTATCTTGTGGTCACTCAGACATTAAAATTTTAACCTAAGTAAGATATTGTAAAACCAATCTCTTAGCTACCTGTTTGGACATTCAGGTTACCTCTCCTGGCTGGCTTACTCTGCTCAAACCATGACTCAGGCTTCATTAGCAGATGCAGTCACAAAAACGTAGGCATAAAAATAGTCCATTCATACCACTCTAATGCTTTCACTGATGTGTAGTCTGTATAATGCGCTGACAAGTTCCCCAGAGCATTCAAATCCTAAACTAAATAGTCAGCATGGCAGATCATTTTGTGTGTGATGTGTGTTTAAACCCTCTTCAAATTGGCTACATCACTTAAATACACAGATTTTTAAATGAGACTATATGTTATTCAAGGATAGACAAATGCTATGGTTGCTCCCATTTTTTTTTAAGGCTATGCCGTAATTAACAAAGTGATTTGAGTTTGTGTGTTTAGGGATGCTGTAACCATAGACTGTATATATAAATGGACATAGCTAACCTGCTTGATACCTTGTTCCAAATAGGAAGGGACCATTGGGGTGCTTCCAGCTCCTTTTGTCTGGAGCCAAGCACTATGGGGGATGTCACACTTTCTTACTCGACTTATTTATGCTAGTTTCACTTCTCTATGCCAGAAATATATCACAAGAAATAATACAAAAGGGCTAGCCATTACATGTCATCTTCTAGCTGCTTTTCATCTTGACGAATATAACCCCATATCAGCTGGATCATTTTCAATTTTTTCTGCAAGATACAAGATAACACAGAGACTTTATAGAAATCTGCTTTCTTTCAGTTGGAACAAAAGCATACATATCAACATACAAACAGTATAACTAAACATTTCAGCCAGCTTAAATGTGATGTCATAAACCATACTTTTCAGCCTTCCTCCTCTGTGAGATGCACTTATAACCACAACAGAGTCCAGATGGAAATTTACTCAGATGCCCCACAGGTCTGCATTTATCCGGTCAGTGCGGCAATGACCAGCTTTAACAGTTCATGGGATCCCCTCACCTGAACCTGAACCAGGGTCAGGTCCCAGACAGCCTCCTACTTCTTCCTCCTTCTCCCTCCATCTCCTGCCTTCTCCCTTTTCTCTCCTTCTTCCCTCCTTCTCCCTGGACTCTCATAGAGCTGACCCAGGATCAGGGCCGAACCAAGCAGATTGGAGCTGACATGTGCAGGGCAGCTGGACCAGACCACAGACACTAGGGACTACAGCAGGTGTTACACATGAATGATTCATCTGCTTTCACTCGCTATATATAGGGCAAGGGGACCAGTGATGAAATTAAAGATGGCTTCTTTAGTTTACACATTTTTGTACTACGCAAATTGTGAATGTCAAAGCTACTAACAGGCAATACAAACAATCGGCATCTCTTTCATAGTCTCAACATGATGTATTATAGGATTAAAATGTTTCAACAATGCATTCAAAGGAACAATTTCTCTTTGGTCACAAGAAAACTTTTGATAAAATCTGGAAGTGACTCACTGGTATGTGGTGTAACTGGTGGTGTTTGGAGGGGCCAGTCTGTCCTAGGGCATTTGTGGTTATTTAAAAAGCCACCATGTGAGAATGAAAAGTGAATATAAGAGTAGTGCATGGAATTGTAACAGCAACTTTCAGTGACTTAAAAATGCTACATTGGACTATCAAATGAAATGTCCGAACTGAGAACTTTTCAATTCATTTCCTCTCTAGGACCGACTGCCCTATTATCAACTGAAACACAGACTTGGGGAAAAAGAACACATTTCTAGACCCAATCTAAGTCTCCCTCTGTCCAATTCTCACCAAATGATGTAACCTGCAGACCAGAGGGCAGTCTGTTATCACACACTGGGCTCTGCAGGGTAAATACAGCATCCAACTCTCTCTAACAAGAACAAACACAAACAGAGCTACAAATGGAAAAGCTACAAATGTGAACAGCTTTATGAGTCTACATTTTATAAACTGGACTACGGTCTGGAACTGATTTTTATTTTCAGCGAATGCTATACTACTTCTGCTGATGATGAAACCAAATGACAGTTTGTATCAGGATGGCTCATTAATTTATCTTTATCTTGTCACCTGCCAAACTGTCCCTAGCTTCTGTTGTCTCACTGTCAGTCACAAGGTGTACTTCCCTCCAGCCCCTACACTCATTAAAACATGATGGCTCTAACCTTATCATTTTATGAGAGCATTATTGTGGGTGGCATAAATGAGAAATTAGCTAACTTTGATTTATTTGCATAGAAAAGAGGCGATCTTTCTAATAATTCCATTGCTGTAATCCAGCTCTTGTAAAGTTACAGTGATTATCGGTGGTTCATTTGCACCCAAGGCCATTTCATATGCAAAGTTGGACCACCTACGAAAACATTTGGCTTTCATGAGCACACCTTAAAGCTAGATCATTATTAAACTAAGTCTTAAAATAAAGACATATTACTTTTAGATCATTATCTGAACAAAAATATTTGAACCAGTATTGAACCAGGTTTCACCACCAAAGCTAAATTCAGGTCTGGATTAAAGGTCCTAACTAGTTCTTCATCCAGTGTAAATAATATAAACCAGTGCAAGGCCAACTCTCAGTCTTAAATATATTGGACCAAACCATGAATAGCCTAAACAGGACTAAGTCAAGTAGACCTATTTTAGAAAGTCTTAATAATACAAGTCTTAATCAAAAAAATAATTTTTTAAATCTTTGTGGGAAAATACGGAGACACGGCAATGTCTGAATCTGAGATTCCTTTGCCTCTCAAGCCCCAAACAGATCCGTGGCGAGATTCCTCAGGCTACCATCAATATAGTTTGAGAAGACTGGGATTAGTCTAGTCTCACACCAGGGCCCTCAGAGCCTATAAAAGCAGAATAAAGCTGCAATTAAACTTTTACCATCATTTAGTGTATCCCGTGATCATCCACTTATTGCAGAAAACTCTTTGGTTGCAGCAGGGTGGCTTCTCTCTCACAGGCTACACGCACGCACACACACACACACACACACAAACACACACAAACACACACCCCACACACACCCCACACACACGCACACACACACACACACACATCATTAGTTTTAAGAGCGTATTTAAAATCACAGCCACTTCACAGTGCATTAAGACAGAGGTGCACCCTATGCCAGGCACATCACAACCAGCTGAAAAAGTCAGAGCTCGTTATTAGCTGCGTCCTAAACTGACTCCCAAAAGATGATGGCACAACACTTACATCCAGTGGCGAAAGATGTAATTACAACTAAAAAGCCTGGTAACTGGAATGAAATATTATTATTAGCTTTTTACTTGGTCGTTTATGTAGGTATTTCCTCATACACGTTATTGTATCTATCTATGACTAAATCATGTTCAAATAGCCTAAAACCATCTACAATCTATGACTAAAACTCACAATTTTGATGTAACCCTATTTGAAAAGCCACAAAAAGGATATGTAAATCTTTTGAATTTTTATTTATTTATTTATTTATTTTGTGTGGATGTGTGATAATATGATGTGCAGTGACAGAACTACATGACACTCCAGGTTATTTTGTGAATTTTATGCCATGTTAGTAGAGTTGCGTGTTATAAGTATTATCTTTATTGTATTTGAGAGAGGGGTAAATGTATCAACTAAAGTCATAGACTATAATAATATTTTTACTTTACCTGTTGGCTAATCCCTAAAATCCCTTTGTATATCTTTTTTATGGCTGGCCAATGCTACTAGTTGCACCTCCGATGTCATAGTAGAGCCATGGGAAAAGGATGATGAGTTGCACAGAGAATAGTCACTTCATCATAAATCTCAATGAGCCGTAGACAGGCTTCAGTAAGTTTTCCATGATTTTAGTTGTAATAATGTCTGACCACACTGACCCCTGCTTCTCCCTAACCACTGAGCTCCAAAACATGTTCACAACATTGTCTTTCCCTGTTCGTATCTATGTTTTAGGGTCCACTTTCCCCTCACTCATCATTTCTGACCACTGTCGCCAACTGCTGCTGGTACAACTAACAATGGTTTCTCAATTTAGAATGTGCTGTGTAAGCCACCTCTGGGAACAGACAGCGTCTCCTTATAGCTCTTCTGTAGTTTTACTTATTTTGTATAAAGAAACCATTACCAGCTCATCTCAACCCCACACTGGAACATTATTTTTATTCTAGCCTTACTGTCACCTATTATTTAATGCAGACTTTTTATTGCCCAAACCACATGACATATGCATTTGTCATAAAAACCACTGCCTTTCGGAGTCACACTGTCTTATAAAAGATTGTAAGATATCATGATTAGAACTTCAGTACAACTTCTATATTGTAATATTTATTTAACTTTTATGCTTAGCAGTTTGTGTAATTTAAATCAAATATGCCAGCATTTATATATTTATTTATTTTGTCTGTGATTAATTATTTTATTGATTGAAACATACTATACTCCCTCACACCTCCTTTGCCTTTAAAATTTTGTTGGAAAAAAACTTTTCAATGTTATTTCACACATTCTCACCTAAAACACTCAAAACTTTCAAGAGAAACCACTTTTCCCTTTCATACTCTGTCCTCATGGGTTAGGGTGCGTTCACACTTGCACAATCACCACATGGAAATTGAACTGTGACTAAACCTCCAGGACTAAACCAGGACTAGAACTGGACCAAAACAAATCTACATTAGAACTCAAGCTGACTCAAACCAAACAGGACAAATCTGAAAGCACCCCAAAAACATCAACCAAGTGCCCTTTAGAGCCGTTTCTACTAACAGGCATAAGACTCAATCAAAAATGTCCTCTGTGAGAAATCTCTACTCGCCTTGTGTAACACTGAGGTTTCGCTTGACAACTTTTTGTTCCTGCTGTATAGGAAAAAACATTTAAAGCACATTAGCCATCTTGAACCACACTTCAAATGGAAACTCAATCAGGGTGTGAAAAATCTCCTGGCGGGGCAGCCTCTATGAGTATGTGTCCAGTCTGGTGTGAGAGTGACAGAGAGCACAAGGCAATAATGGGACTTGTGGGAATAAACATAATTTGCGGTTGAGGAGAGTGGTTGGAAAGGCTTTGTTGGCTGTTGGATTGGTGTAAAAATGTAAACTTGTCTTACAGTGTTATAAATAAACAGCGTTAGTTGAATTTCACAGGGGTAATGATGAGAGAGTATTTTGAGCAGTTGGAGATGCAGTTTGTTTTGGACTGTAGACTAAAGCTGAGATAATCTGGACCAGGATGTGCTGAGTACAGAGGAATGGACAGAGCTGAAAATGGCCTTTAGATCAAACAGCGCAGGAAGCTAATTTTACTTGTTGGTGAAATGTGAAAATCATGTATGACACGTTGTGTTGCAGAACTAAATGAATACCAGTTTACAACATTATAAGTGCTAGACGAAGTATGCATTATAAGGGAAAAAGTACACTACAAAAACAAAAATCTAGCCAAGTTACGATTACTTGAATTAAGGAAGTTTTATTATGATTTGAGTAAATTTCACTTGACAAGTAAAATGATCTACCAATGGACTTTTGTATTTAGAGGTGCACTATGTAATTTTTTGGTTCAGGGACCGTCACTTGCTTGTTTTTATCTATATGTCATTGCTCTGCCTGTATCTAGTATGATATTAAACAGCTCTACCTTACATTTATTAAATTATACATAGTTTTATAGCAAAAAATAAACAAATAAATTGAAAAACAGGCATTCTGACTGTGAGCTGCTTTGACCTCCACAGATCTAACCTGGAATTTGGTTTGGTTTGAATCCATGAAGATAGAAAGGTTTAATGCCATACTGTGAAACATTCCAGACTTAAGTAATAACATCTCCATGGAGACAAGCATCCGATGGACCCTCCACCAGAAAAGTTACACAATGTACCTTTACAATATGAAAATACATCTTGCTACACTGAAGTTAAGAAAAAACTAATAAGTAACAAAATCTAATTGTGCATGAATTAAGAAAAACATACTTGTTCCACTAGTAGATCATTTTCCTTGTCAAATTGAATCTACTCAAATAAAGTAAAAATATTCTTCATTTAAATAATTTTACCTGGATATTGCTATTTGCGATGTAGGGGCATTTTTACATTGTTCTACCTGTATGCTGTATAGTGTGACCCGCTGATGAGAATCCCAAAACAGACTTCTTCTCTCTCATTTTTTTTGGCTGGTGATGTCATCGTCATGGTAACGGGCCTCTCTGTTTGAGATGCCTGGTTACAGAAAGCACCTAAAACATTTTCTATAAAACGTCTGGGTGGGATAAAATGCTCCATCATCCATGCCTTAGCCCTTGTGTTCGTGAGGTGACTCTTTAAATATACAGATGTGTTTCCTGAACTTAATTTTGATTTAAAGGCCAAAATGAATCATGACTCAATTTCTCCCAGGAGACATTGCCTTTTTAGAACCAATTACTTCGACTTTTGGTGTCATACAACAAAATCGTGGGGCTAAAATGCTGTACATTGTAAGTTATGAGACCAATTTTGATCTCAGCTTTTTTATAATTTTGTTTTTAAGTTACACTTCAGGCAAGTAGACCTATGTTAGACACTGAATAAAAGCAAAAGACAACTTGATTTTGCTGTTTCATAATATGTAGATTAACGTTGTTAGTGAATTTGTATCACACTGTTTAAAGGTTCTATATTGAGCCTTAAACCATGTTAAATTGAGCCTTAAACTATGTTAAAATCTTGTTACTTCATTAAAAACACAACTGGTATTTTGTTTCATTCACACATGTTTGGGAAAGTGTATTATTAGACTGTTTACATCTCCATGGCTCAGAATGCTCCATTCCAACTTGTGGTGCCATGTCGTGGTAGTTTTCAAATTAACAGCTACCTTTTACCTTTTGTTCAGTAGAGATGGGCATTTCCAGGGCTAAAATCATCAGAATGATTCTAGTGAAGGTGTACGGAGTTAAAAAACACAGTGGAGCACTTCCTGTATTACCACATGACATCACAAGGTGGAAGTGTTTTCCGTTTGCGAGAAGAACACAGTCTAAATATGCAGGGTTTGTGTGATAAACATGCGTGAATTAAATAAAACACAACTTCGGGTATGTTTTTGATGAAGAAACAGCAATACCAGAAAAAAGCATAATATGCAAAGGAACTCCAACTTGACCCTGCTTTGAGCCTGGAAGCACTATTTGGGAAATCTGTATTTTCAGTCTTTTTAGTTCATGCATGCATGGTGCGTGTTATAGCTCTGAATGTAAGTGAAGGAGTTTTGCTTCATTTCCCAAGGAACCAGTCAAACTCCTTCAGCCCTGGGACCAAACCTGGATCTGCACCAGAAGTTTACTAGACCACAGTCAGAACAGAGGACTGACACCTTTACGAGGGCCAAGCAGTGACAGGAATGAAACCCATTTCCTCACACACCTTAGATGTTGACACACACAAGAGTTTAAAAAACGAGGAATGGTGTATTAAAATTCAAGTTGCAATGAATTGTGAGTATTAATGACTTCTCTACTGATGCCTCAATATTTGTAACAGTATTTCAATTACATTTTCAGTTTAATGTTGGTTATTAGTTTTGACAGCCAAATGGTCCAGAGACACTGCTCAGATTCCTCTGTTGAGTCTGAATAGCATTAGCATCTGCATGGTCTTCATGGTTCAGTTTCCTCTATCAAAATGCACCATCTCAAAATCTATAAAATCACGCTGATCCAGTATGGTGATGAAGAAATGGGTCAAATGCATGGAATAAAATAACCTTAAAAGAAGATAGGCCTATTTATAAACCATAATGCTACTCTGGGTTACCAAGGTTTTAATGTATTTATATGTGCAGACATGCCTATTTACACATACCATATAATGTTTAAGAATCGCGTGTCGGCCTTCTCATCTGAATGGTAGTCAAGTGGCTACTACTTTACAGATTAGATAAATGGTTTATGATTATAGGTTAATAGGTTATTCATTTGGTTGTAAATAACATCAATCATTAATGAAAATATTAGCACACCTAGCTACCTGAACACAGATATGGTTATCTGTGTCCCACTTATATCTAAACAACTTTAGTTTCATAGAACAATGGACTATGTGGTGTTTTCTCTACATGTTGACTCCACTGTGTCCCTGTAACCTCAAAGAATCCTTCCACCTGTAGCTATTGACGAAAACTTCCTCTTGGTGTATGCATTCTCCAACCCTAGGGTTCAATGCTGTTGTATCAGTTCATCTCGATATGGTACACAGATGTTCAACTCATTTATGAATTTTGCATGACTATTTTGAGTAAACCGATTTGTCACAGAAAACTCTGAACTTGATTTGCAAATGTGCAACCCAATATTCTGTGCTTATTTAGTTTGATTACACTCTCTACTTATTGTAACATGATGTTCCATTCAAACAAAGATTTTGTGTTTGTATAAGAGGTCACTGCATCTGTTCTATTGTTGTTGAACTAAAGGAAGAATGTAGTTTTAAAAAAGCACAAGACTAGGATTACATGAACGAGATGTGTGGCCAATACATGCTTGCTCAGACACACAATCTTGCTGCCAATGGCCAAAGGGGAGCAGTAATCAATTAGGCTCACATGGTATTGCAGTAATTATGTACTCCAATTTACTCCTGCAGGGCGGGGGAACATTTCATGCTACTCCAAACCACTTCCATCCAAGTATCTCTCAGATCAGATCACATTATAGCGCCCGTGCACCGATGCAAACTGGCATGGGAGGAAACCAGGTCCATATTGCACCCTAATTGGTCATTTCCAGGGGAAGCCTTGGTTTGCGAACCTGACTTCCAGGAGTGGACTTTCTCAAACAAGCGGGAGGATTAGGACGGACGCTACATCTGGGAGGAAGGCCGGCTTTGATTGGGTTCGTCTCAGTAAAAAAGTGGGTTGATTGCGGTTAGGGCGAAGTGTTACATCAGCCTTTACTGTAGTTTCCTGTGTGGCTAATGTTAAAGTTAGCCTATACTGTACACAATCCAAGGTAACTGAAGTCCAATGAAAAGGTGTACTATGTAACTTTTCCAGTGGCGGGTGCATCATCTGCTTGTCTCCATAAGATGTTATTGCATGGCTAGAATGTTCCACAGTATGACAATAAACTTATTTATCTCCTAGAGAGAAGCAGGTCATTCTGACAGGCCAAGGTACTAGCCCTCTCAGAGTAACAATGCATGTTTTTCTTTACTTTTGTGAGATAAAACACCTGGAATTTATAAATGCAAGTTGCATAAGTTCAATGCCATAGTGTGAAACATTCCAGACAAGCCCGCCACCTGCTTTGTTACATTGTGCACCTTAATATTTTTGTTTAAAAACAACATAATTTTTGTTGATTTGTGCTGTTTTTTCTCATACTCATACTCACAAATCCCTGATGCTCCTTATTATAGATGGGGCCCCGTGATTTAAAGTCAATAGTTCTTTATTATAGGGAACTGTAATGGGAAAATAGTTTGGCTCACCACAGTTTATATGGCTGCATAACTGTGTGCTGATTGCAGCATATACAACAGGTATACAACAGAAATGTAATGTCCGCTTTCCTCCAACAAACAAATACCACAGTGAAACCTGGAAGTGCTTATGTACACACTCATCAGGAGCTGGAGGTTAACCCAGAACCTGATCCATAAATGTCATATTTCTACAATTGTGGTTTAGCTGATTCTAACCGCAGATTTTAGTTTTGCACCTTTGCCTCTGCTTCTCATAGTCTGTGATATTGGACAAGTATGGCACACTACTTGTCAAACTAGTTACATCAATTCAACCAAAACACAGTAATTAGAAGATCAAAACAGTCTTATTTATAACAAACAAGCGATTCATGTGTGAAGTAATTTATCTTGCCGTGGAAGCAACAAAACGCTTGAAATAAGCATAATTTCAAACTGTTTTGATCAATAAAAGTGGTCTAAATGTGAGTTGTCTCAGAACAGTTGTTTTACTTTAAATGTTCTCTTTTGTACTTTTTACTGTTTACATTGTAGATATTATTTGCAGTTGTGCTGGATCTAGATGTGCTGAACAAAACACACAAGAGCCAATGAAAAAGCTCTATAGACCATGTTGTAGCTGTGGCTTGCTAACCATTCCCAGACTTTGATCACATGACTGGCTATTGGGTTACTTGCTGCAGGTTACTGATGATCCAGTCGATCCATATCTAATAGATGCTAATGTGAAATTCCTGTGTGACTTCTCCCGGTGCCTGTTTGTATATTTGATTTAGTGCGGTTGGGGAGAAATATGAAGCAGCAGTGATAACAGGGTGAATGAGTGAACAGTAGGCGAGCATGGATTTGATTTGGGGCTTATTTCTCTGGCACAGGGAGGAGTTGAGCACTGGGGGGCAGTGTACTGTAGGCTTGGTCCAGACCTGGTCCTGAACAGGTCTGACAATAGTTAGATTGTTTTAGTGTTAGGAACAGATCTCTCCTCACTTCTGCGGAGAAAATCCATCATGTAACTGGCACAGAAGTGAGACTGAACGTGTAGCCACAGGAAGGTGTGTCCAGTTTATAGACTGTGTGTGACAAGGCCATTAGAATAACATACACCTCATCAACATCATCATAAAGCAGTTAACCAATTACTAAAAACAGGTCATTAAAGGTGAACTATGTAACGTTTCTGGTGGAGGGTCTGCCACTCAGTTGTGGGACTCTATTCAATAAATGCTGACCTCTGTTGTATATTTAAGCTCTAAACTTTCACCACTCAGGGATGGATTAATTCTAGAGCTTAAAGGTGCATTCTGTAACTTTTCTGGTGGAGGAACCGTCAGATGTTTTTCTCCATAGAGATGTTATTGCTTTGTCTGAAAAGTAATTCAGTATGGCATTAAAGCATTCTATTTCATGGAGACCAAACCAGACCAGGTTACAGGTGAGATCTGTGAAGAGGCAACCCTGCTCCCAATCAGAATCAGTGTTTTTCTAGATTTGAGCTATAAAACCATCTGTACATATTACATATGTCATTGCTCTTCCTGAACATTCCAGGAAGAGCAATGGCATATCTATAGAAACAAGCAGGTGACAGACAAAAAGTTACATAGTGCATCTTGTGTTTTTTTTTGTTTTTTTTTTTTTTGTTTTTTAGCTTTCTGGGATCATTGGACATCCAGAAAGTCATTTTGGCATTTCTAGTTGGCTTAAATCTTTCTCCTTTTGCTCTTCTCTTTCTCACATAACATGAACTTGGACCCAGCTCGAAATATAACAGCTTTTGGACTACACATTTCAATAAACAGACTGAAAACTAACCTTTTACACAAAGTAGCCTAGTGAATCCCTGCTCAATGTTTCTATGAGAGATGATTACTGGTGAACACTGTATGAGGAATTGTGAAGGCAATCAAACATAAAGGAAAGTGGACAGCTTGTTTAAAAAACGTCACACCTTAATGAATATGTAAAATTAATTATGGAAACGCAATCACTTTTGAGTCTATTTTAGAAACTGGTCAAACATGAATAAGTGTGTGAGCCTGTGTGTGCTCATGCTATAATAACATCGGCAGGTGGCCCACAGAACCACTGGCCCACCCCACTCCCCACACCGCAATGGAAAGCAGGTGTCCGCGCCTGGTCTGGGGACAGAATTGAATTAATGTGCGAAAACAAATGACTCCATCAGAAGTGTCTAGAGGGGCCATGGTGACAGCCCTCTGGTCATGTGACCCATCTGCAGCCAGCCACCGGGAATCATGGGAAAACAACAGCCAGGTTAAAGGTGAGCAGAAGAGAAGATGATTGGAGAGGTTACAAAGGACAATATGTATTCTGCCTTATGGCAAAGAACTCAAACTATGTGACTGGTCTCACAGGTGTAGATTTTTATTAGAGCTCTTTGTTTAAAACATGTTTAAACGTGACAGAACCTTTAAAATCTATATTTAGTTGCTGCCTGCTCACACATTTCATATGCTTTACTTCCATTTGTATTGTGTATAAATCTTTTCTGTGGTGAGAATTGCTGCCTTGTCTATATTTTAATTAACGGCTGGTCTGTCTGCAGTGGTCATGCAAATAGCAGCGTGTTAGTCCACATGATCTGTGGCTTTGAGGAGATGTTTTGTCTAATTGGAAGCGACGGTAGTCAATACACAGACCAAATCCACCCTTGAATGACATGCCGCACTCTAATACTGTCTCCAATTTCAGGATTACCCTGATAATAACTGCAGCAGCCCTATCCAACATACACACAGACAGCACACACAGCAAGCCCTCTGGCATGGGCTCTGCAGGGCACACAGAGTCACTGTCTGAAATCATTAACTCCATTGGGCCCATGAGTCTCTGCTGGCTGGGTGCTCATGAGAACCATGTAGAGGAGCTGTAAAAATGACAAAGTCAATATGGAAGATGACCGCAATTATGACCTTTCACTGGACCAGGAGTCACAGCCTCTTCCCGCTTGCTGAAAAACACTATTTAACAATCCATAATACAAGGTCAAACTACACACCGATGCAAATGTAAATGTGTGTCTGTCAGTTCACAAGTTTACCAGTGAATACTCAGTGGTTATTTTCTACAAGCTCATTCAGTCTAAATTCAGGTTCCAGTGAGATTTGGAATCTAAATCTAAATCTAATTAAAAGGGGAGTCTGTTGTACATGTTTTTAGTTTTTAAGGTTTAGTTTAGTCATAGCTTAATCCAAAAGAATTGCAAATTGAAAGCAATTTGTTAAAGACAGAAGTAGAACACATTTTGTCAAATCCAGATTACTTTAGAAACCTTTATCATTAAATGTTGTTTTGTTTGCCATCCATTCCACACTGGATCATTTAGTATTAGTGGTCTATCTATCAAAAACAAATGGTGGCTATATTTAACAGTGTTTCCCACTGGTGTCTAAGCGACTAAGGGTTTCCCCTGTATGTCAAATACCAATCATCTGTAGATGCAGAACCCCCTGTACAGCTCATGCTACCACCAAGCCTCTGTAATCTTATCATGAGCCTTTATTATCGGCCTCTCCCACAGAAAAAGCACCCCTCCAGAACTGGCATCCTCGAGACTCCTCTGCCCTCTACCTGCCCTCCAAAGAGTTGTTCCTATCATTCAATGATTTGCAGCAACCCCCACACTCCTATTATCACTGAAGTAAGTCAACTTTCTGTTACCTCAAATACCAGGTGGAAGGGGGCCAGGGTCAGACAGCAAGCACCATATCCCATAATGCAACAGCCAACAGCCAGACTTTGATATTGGGGCTTAAGCTCCTGTCGGGTTGGCATGGCACTGCAGCACAAGGCTGCATGGCCCCATAATTTCAGCACCCTAATTTGTGAAAATATGAATGGAATGACATCAGCAGCTATCCAAACAGCAATGGGAGGGAGGGGATATGTGCCGGGAGTCCTGGGGATTGTCGCTGACCGTCAGTGGCTGATTGGGACGAGGTGAACTGGTGATGAGAGCTTTAATGTTGTGGTCAATGTGTGCCACAGTCTGGCTCAGACAGACAGGGTTAGAGGGTAGGATGGATGGGGATCAAGTGTGAGGGAAGGCATCTCTCTCATTCAGTGCTGTAAAACCAGTGGCCCAGTATGTGAGGTCAGGGCCAGTTATCAAGCCTGATAGCATTATCAGGGAGCACACACGCCGTGCGCTGCAGTTGTGATGTATATGGGCTGGAGAAGGCAGGACTCTGGTGCGGTGAGATTTGGCCACTGTGTTACACTGTGTCTGCATTTTCAGACGTTCACACGAGCTAAAGATATCAGCAAAAAACGCAGGTCCAGTCATTCCCAGAGCGCGCCTGGTTCAGGGGATCATCTGTGGGAGTTAGATGTGAGCCTCGTGGATCACACAGGGGGCAATGGAAAGCTCATTGAGATTTCAAGGTGTCCTTCATTTTCAGCTTCAATTTAAGTAGCATAGTCATTAGTTCAGAATGTTTCTGAAATTCATGAAAATAAGTGTGGTTCTGAAAAAGGCAAATTTTACTATGACCTTATTCAGAATTATTTGGATCAGTTAGTTGAGAATAGTTGGGGAATTTGGCAAAAAACAAAAAATGTCTTCCTCCTGTATTCCACTATATGACAGTACAGCTTTGAAACAAAGTATTTTACGTAGTTTTTTACAACACCATTGAATAATTTTTATTCATTTCCATATCGGAACATTACCAAAGGTTATATTTATGAATTAAAATATCAAACTTCTGTTTTGAAACTGAGCTCTTGTCTTGACATAAAACATTTCTACAATTTAGAGCTACAATTTGATGGATGACCCAGCTACCATCTCCTCATTCCTCTCGATGTATTGCACTGCACACTGCACTATCTCTCATTGGTGAATTTACGACCTCCCTGAAAGGTCACCAAAGGGGTTACAAGTTTGGCATTCCCCACAGTGAAAAAGGGGGTAGATTATTAAGGTAGAGGTAACAGGGGAGGACACTGAAAAGAGTGGATGACTGATAAGGAGAGGAGAGACGGAGAGATAAGCAGACGGAGAAAAGCTCTGAATCTTGAGGGTCAAAGCAGCAGTCAATAAAATCAGAGGCCCACCTTCAAAACGTGATAAGAGATAGCCTTAAGTGTGGGCTATTTATTGCAACACTAACTCCACTATGCTATATATTAACAACCATGTTTTTGACCATTGATGGAAGCAGGTGATTTGTCGGCACTTTCTCAAAAATGTGGTGAATGTTCTGCTCCTTTTTGAAATATTTATCAGCCCCAAGATAAAAATCGACTTGATTCATTTGTCTGATTTAAAACCTGGAATGAATCACAGAGGTTACAAAAACAGGGAAGTCAATTTTGTAAATAGAGATTGAATGTTATGAATGGTATTAGTCTAAGAAATGTACTTTACTAGAGCTAACATCAAGGGAACAAGGGCCAAGTGTTTGGCTCCTATTTCAAAAAACAATCCCAAAGCCTTCTAATCATTGGTTTAGATCAAAACATTCAGGAGTCTGGCTTAATTAGTCAAAATCAACAGGGACGTTTTGGAGCTAGACACGCTGGAATTTGTGATAGGGGCAAAGACCTCGAAATATCAACAAGTCTACACACTAACTGTCAGACCACATCAGTGCTGCTACTACTTCTGTGTTTGTGTGGTGGTTCTCCAAGATTAATTTCATCTTAATCATCTTCATCAGTAAATAGTGAATCTACTGGTGTGGCCTGGTTCTGGCAGAATAAACAAAGGGATTCAAATTGTAAGGAAGCTGATTTATGCTACAGTTATGATGGCTTTTTGTTGCCGCAGACCAAATTTCGTATCTGATACTTTCCTTAAAATGTGGTTTTCCTTTGATGGTAGTGAAGTTATTTTTGAGACTATGGCACTTGCGTGGTACACATAAACATAGGAATTCTAAAATTCCTTAGTAAGAACCAAAATTGATCTCATATATTTTTTTAATGGGGTTGTATTTTGTTCCATTTGCTGACTTTTCTTTGAGTAATTCTGCTGCGTCTCTCATTAGGATTCAAAACCCCATGTTTAAAAGTATACCTTAACCAGGATCCAAACTTTTCAGTGCACATTGCCTTTGCTACACCACAGATTCACATGGTTTAGAAAGGTGAATAATGCTTAATTTTTTTTTTCATCTTGTCAACCATGAATTCCTTTGTAAGATTTAATGTTGTTTTAAAATTCCAAATTCGTGAGATCTGGGTTTTATCTTTCTCATAATTTGGCAGTATTTCTACTGTGCAAGAAGTGATTGCTGCAATAATCAGTAGTTGTACTTGTAATCATAGACATAAAGGCCAGGAATCACAGAGTCCCTCATGCTTTGATCACAATACATGGCTCACAATATGATATTATCACAATACGGTGATAATTTTAGCAACAGTATTTATTTGTTAAACCACTACTTGTGTAAAATTTGTACATATACATCTATTTAAATGATCAAAACAGTGAATATGTCAAGCGTATTACATAAACAAATTTCCTTCCACTAAATATTTTTTTGTATGCAGTCATACAGACACACAAAAAAAAATCCGCTAAAAGATCCCAAAAAATAAGCAGTTCATGATAACAATACTGTACCACCAAATTTTGTATAACAATATATTAATGCTTCAATATTTTTGCACATCCCTAATACACATCATTATATTATATATTCTGTATACTGTTGCAAAGATATTATTGTGGGAAACAGTACATTGTGGTTTCTTGGGCACTTGTGGTATACATAACTTAAATGCAAAAGTTGAACATCCTCCCTGAGCATGAAAACTAAATTCATATGTGCATAAATACATCACAACTTGATGCTCTCCTTTTAGTCAGTGCTGCCTGTAAAATAGTTAGTATGTTATGGCCACTCTGAGATTTGGCAGCCAAACTCTTTATCGCAACTGATAAATGGCAGAATCTACAAGTCTAAGGTAAAAAATGTATTATCATTATCATCATCTCACTCATGACCTCTCTTAACCACCCACACACAAACCCCACCTCACACAGATCTCTCCCGCAAAGGAGATAAAGGGCTACACATACAGCAGTTACATGCACTGAATTACACACACAACATGGACAACAACATACAAAATGGTGGTTATGGCTACTTGAGCAATATTTACCAACAATGTAATTCACCCAGACAAGGTTGATGAAATGTTTTGCCCAAGGACACACCAACAGTATGCAATGATACCTAGCTGGAAAATGAATGTGCAGTTTTAGGTCACCAAGGTTGATTCAGGTTCAGTTCTAACTCCATAAGCAAGCCATTTCATCCACCTCACCTCTTTGTGAAGTTGAATTTGTATGTACCATTCACATAGTATCTTCAAATCCAATTAAAATTCAGTAGTTTTAGACCTAAATAACTAAACATTAAAGGGCCCATATTAGACTATTTTCTGATTTATGATATAATGTTGTTTCCTCATTAAAAACATACCTGTAGTTGTATTTTGTCTGATTCACGTTTAGCACACAAGCTCTACATATTTAGGCTGAGTTTTTCTCTCAAACAGAAAACACTTTGTGATGTAATGTGGTAATACAGGAAGTGCTCCACAGTGTTTTTAAGCTTCATACACCTTCACTAGAATCATTTGGATGATTTCAGAACTGGAATTGGCCAGCTCTACTGAACAGAAGGTAGAAGGCACCACTTCATGACGTCACAAGAGAACAGAGCATTTTGAGCTTTGGAGATGTAGACAGATTAAAAGTAAAGGATTACTCAAACATGTGTGAATGAAACAAAACACAACTCCAGATAGGTTTTTGATGAGGTAACAGCATTATAACATGACTTCAAGCTCACAAGTCAATTTCACATAATACAGGACCTTTAATCTTTCATTTCCCCAAACTTTTCTTCAACCAGTCACTACATTTGTCTCCACCATCCAAAAGATCCTTCAAGGCTCTTACGGGAATATCTTTAAATGTGCTGCCAAAAAGAAAAATAAACAGGATAGGAGGGCATGTGAGGGGAAATACAGATGGATGACATGTACAGTGACAAGATAAGACAGCAGAAATTGAGGGAAAACATGAACTGAGTGATCTTAAAATCCTAGTCAAATTAACACTTCCTTATTCCACCCAGTACTGCTATCACACTGTAAATCTGTTTAGCAAATTTTTATGACAGGAGTAGGAGAGGGAGAGTGATCATGTCAAAGAGCCAATATGTGCTGGTGTAGTCTGAAATTTCAACCGTGACGAGGAATCAGGAAACTACTCCATCTGCTACCAATGTAACCACTTCCATTAAATTTCCTCCCACAGAAGGGCATCACACCAGGCCCATTGACGCTTCATCTTAGTTTCAGTTAAAGCCTGTTTGAACACCAGCACCTCGCCTCTTCTCAGTGTTGTAACTAAATATAATATAGTTTGTACCAAAATATGTATTCAGTATTTACTCTATTATTTTAAAGGTCAATATTACCCTAAATGTATTAGTCTGTCTACATCTCCAAAGCACAAAATCCAGCTCTGTTCCACCTTGTGATGTCATGAAGTGGTAGTTTTCAAGATAACAGAAGAGAAGAACTCAGCCTAAATATGCAGGAACACAACTCCAGGTATGTTTTTGATGAGAAAACAAAATTACATAGATTTAAAAAAAATTGCACAATATGGGCCCTTTAATAAAACAAAAGGAATACATGACACTACCACATCATGCAGTTTTTAGTTCAAACTGAATGGTATTAGTGAGAACAAAAGAGAAAATAGCTAATTAATTAGTGATAAATAAAATGTGTCACAGATTGTGCTCAAAAATAAAGCTGTATTAATTAGGTGTTGTGGTTTTATGGTAAAGGTATTCAGTATTCTGTAACTGAAGTATTCTCCCCACTATTGCCTTTTCTGTATAGGTAAACCATTGGTGTGTATTTTGGTACATTTATATCTCTAAAGGAGCTTTATGCTGTTTGTAATTATTTGCAGTCATCAACACTAGATGGCAATATTGCAAATGGTGCCAAGTATTTCATCCAATTTATGGTGAAAGTTTGGAATTTTATAAGCACTTCTGTAACATATGTGTAAACAAAGCATGTGTCACAGAAGTATAATACTTTGTAAATATTTGAGCTCTTTATTGATACTGCCACGCATACTACATGGACAGGATGTCAACCTCCATTTGATACACAGTGTGGCTAAATAGTTTACTGCAGTGTCACGCTCTTGACTACAGTCCAGACAGAAGTCACATGACCCAATTCACAGTTTCTGGGTGAAGTGCAGTTCACTAATTACAAAAATATATCTTCATCTTGAGTAAACCAAAAAAAGTGCAGTCTTCTCTGTCGTTAATACTTTTTGGTTCCCTCGGGTTGAAATGAAAGACAGGCTGAAGGCCGACAAATAAACAGCACTCAACATGGTAGACACAGCAGGAAGAGCCAGGACCAGCCCTACCTCCTCACATTTAAGCACCTCCACTATGGAAAGAATAACAGGCCCGGCCAAGGTCCAGTTTGTGTAGGTGGCTTCAGAGAGCTGTGGACCAGGGCACTACTACACCTAGACACATCTGTGCACTGTTTGAATAGGAAGGCAATAGTGAGTAATTGTGGGGCAAAAGATTGAGAGGGCCATGGGGGTTTTCAGAAACTACTGATAAACCAACTGAACTGGGTTTACACATACTGTATATTATTATTTTAGTTTAATTGTTCATCTGCGACTGACATATAGCAACAACAGTTCACCAAAGGTTGCAATGACCACAGAAAACAGTGCCATACCAAACTTAATTAGAGTTAGAGTTTGTTATGTTGCCATTCTTAAAGATCCTATAGTACAAAAAGTTGACTCTTGTGATCTTTAAGCCATGTTTTAATGCTGTTACCTCATCAGGAACATACCTAGAATTGTGTTTTGTTTCATTCATGCATATTTAAATTATACTTTACTCTTAGTATGTGTACATCTCCAAAGCTCAAAACACCTTGAATCGGTAGTTATCTAGTTAACATGGCATGACATTTGAGAAAAATACTCAGTCTGTTAAACATGTGTGACATGTTAACAAAAAATAAAAATGTCTTTCACTTTTAATCCAACATTCCTCAATTTCTAGTTTAGTGGTGTTAATCTTGGTTAAATGATTTTCCTTTTGTTCATTTGAACTTGAACTTTCCCGCTTGAGCCCAGACACCTCTGAAGAATGTCCCCTGTGAGGGCTGCAGACAAGCCCTATATGAATGACTGGGGCTGAAATAGAAGAGGTATTTAAACCAGCTAACTAATCAGCGCTCATTATAGCCCATGTCTAGCCAGAACACAAACAGAGGCTCAGAAAGGCTCAGTCTTCTGTGACAGAGCCAGAAGAGAGCTGCATGGGCACGAGTCACCCTTCACCCTGTACAATGTGAAATGAAATGACCACTAGTAAAATAAGAATGATTTAAATACTAGTGTGTCCAGTGTTGTTACATGTGATGGTGGATACTTAAAATATACACAGTCATACAAGTACTACTGTCTGAAATAAGATATTAAGGTAATAATGGAGGTGTTATTGTGTTGCTTTGAAAGTTTCAGGATACTGATTTTCTCAATGGAGACAACTATAGGCTACATTATGGGTCATATCTGCAGAGAGGCAACCCTATTGATAGAGAGAATTGTTTTATTTTTGAGCAATAGAAACATCTGTGATTAATTAATGCTAGATAGATATGTTTAATGTCATTTCATAGAACATTCCATGCAAAGCAATAACTTTCTTGTCTCCAAGAGACAAGCAGGTGATGGATCCCCCACCAGAAATTTTGCCGATGCACCTTTAAACATAAGCAGTGAAAAAATATCGGCAACGTCAACAACACGGAAAGGTCAAACCGACTGTACCAATCCAATATGTTTATCCTTAAGGACATTTAACTTCTGTGGGGACGACTCTGTGTAGATGTTATCGCTTTATCTTTAATTGCTTTAAAACACCTTGAATAACGTCCTTACTGTAACTGGGCTTAGCTAAGTTCAATTCCATATACTGTGGAATATTCCATCCAGGCAAAGAAATGCATCTCAATGGAGACAAGAAGAAAGTGGCAAACTCTTCACTAGAAAGTTACAGTGCACCTTTAAAACAATAGTTAAGTGATCAAAGCCAACAGCAGTGCTCTATTTCACTTGATAAGTTTAGACCCAGGGATTTTTCAATGACAGTGAGCTCTGCTCCTAATACCCTTTGAGCCCCACAGTAACATCCCGTTATCTCCACAGATAATGAGAGATTTCCAAACAAGGTAGCAGCTATCTATTCCCTCCAACAGATAAAAACAAAATCAGATGCAGCCGTTCACAACCACCAACGGCTTCCAAACGACTGAGAATGGCACCAATAAAGCTCTGACCTTTGGACTGGGCAGTAGTGTCTGTGGAGCTGATGGCACAGAGATGGGCGTCTGATAACATGAGAGCAGAAGTACATATTTACACAGCTCCTCACTGTCAACAAACTTAGTCATGGCTCATTTTGAAGAGACAGTTTTTTATGTAAGATTGATTTAGGAAAATACATAGATCAAGACTGGATGAGAAAGTGCAGGGCAGGAAGCGTTAAGCCACATTGATATGGAAGGGATTAGTTTGCGAGTGTTTATGAGTGCACCACCTCTTCTTATCACACTACAGTCAATATTATACAGCTCTGGTACATCCAGAGTAGTTACACAAATGCACTTTATATTTGGTCCATCAATCTGACACTTTGATGGTACAGGGCTCATTGCTCTAATGGAAATGTTAGCCTGTCTTTCGTCACAGCTCGACCATTGTCCACAAGACATATGCAAACTGTTGACATGCCATGTTCTGCACATTGATGCTAGCGACAGATAGCTGGTCACCTTATCACCATCTTATCACAAGCATCTGCTGGCATAGAGGATCTGCTCACTATCAGCTCCTTTTATACTCCCATAGGTGTTCTCAAGGGGTCATAATGAGAGCCATAAGAAAAATACATTTCTGTTTGTGCCACTTTGTTTAAGATATAGAAAACAAATGACTTACCTACACAGACAGATGTCCTCTTAAATGCACCCCTGTGTTTGTAAAGAGGATCCAGGCTGTGAGATGCAGCAAACCTCTAACATCAAAGTAAACAGTTGGCTCCAGTCTGGAAGAAACATGGTTTAGACATTGTAAATGACACTAACAATATAAAGCTGACTTCTTTCTTGGAAGTAGTTACATACCAAGGCGATACTGGCTTTTGCGTATTAAGATATGAAATATATGAGTAGGATATAAAATATTTTCACACAGCCACAAAGTACAAGGAGTCCTACTTTCAACTGTATCATATATTTTGATGTGCAGTAGAAAGGAGGAGAGGTGACATATTTAAATACAATAAAAAACACAATACATACAATACATAAACTCCTACTCATATCGTAGTGATGTAATAAAACATTTCCGAAACAGTTAAACTACTTGCAATCATAGTCTTTGCTCCAGTGAGAACACAGGCCTTCTTTCATAGGCTTTATCTTTTAGTACTGATAAAATGAAATGGCCTGATATAAACAGTAAGGTGTTCCACACAATCAGGAAGCAGAAGTGAAAAAGTTCAAAGTTACATCAAGAAATCAATAGACAGTAGCTCTGATAACAGCTGGCAGGTGAGTGTTTATTTGTGTAGTTGACCATTAGAGGGCACCAACACTGCTGTTTTGAATTGTAAACATGCCAGACAACACAGATAATAATGACTCCATAGTTCAAAGTCTTAGCAGTGAAAACCCTTTAGAAATAACTCATGTTGTGAACAAGCAGAGTGACCTGGATATCTGATAAGTCTGACAACACTGACATCCAGCTATTGCTTCTGAACCTGCAGATCCACACAGTTATTATCAGACAGAACAGTTGCTTAGGGCAACCAAACAAACAAGATATGTGTGACTGCTGATCACGCTACTACAAAATCATAATATTGATTTAAGTGTGTCAAATTTATTTTAACATAAATATCTGTCATTTAAAAGGTTATTTTCAGATCTATATTATAATGGTGTTTCCGCATCAAAAACATACCCATAGTTTTGTTTTGTTTCAATCACACATTTAACACATTCAACAGAAAACACAGTGTTCCACCTTGTGAGGTCATGTGGTAATACAGGAAGTGCTGTGTTTTTAATCTTCATACACCTTCACGAGAATCACTTGGATCATTTTTGGAATTGTCAGTCTCTATAACAAACTATTGGTAAAAGTAGCTGTAAACTTGAGAACAACCACTATATATATAAAAGGTGGAACAGAACATTCTGAGCTTTGGAGATGAAGATGCACTAATATTAAAGGGTTACTCAAACATGTGTGAATGAAACAACTCCAGATATGTTTTTGAGGACGTAACAACATTATAACATGACTAAAAGATCGCACAATTCAGTTTTGTGTAATACAGGACCTTTAAAAAGATCTCAAAGTTCTACTCTTGCTCCACAGTTGTTCTTTTCCCCCTGTTCTTGCTGCTTCTGGGGTGATTTGAGGTTAATCAAACCTTATTTTGAGCCGCTCACATGTTGTAACAATTTTAACCAAAAGTCCAGATGGTGTGTTTTTTCTTTTTATTAAACAAGATTAATTTTCCATTTGTGAGCAGACTTTGAATGAAGCCGTCTGAGGTCCAGTCTACATGACAGTTCATGGTGTGTTCAGCTGGATTAGTCTTGGCATCTCATTACACACGTTTGTGCCTTCTGACCAATGCGAACGTAGTGTTATTGGCAGGACCACACCAAAAGAGCCCAGGACAAGCCCAACATCAGTAGACAGTCAGTGGCAACAGGAGAACAGCTCTGACCTACTCATTTAACTATTCATTTTCCGCTCAAATTCAAACAGGAGAGAGTCTATAACCTGCTGAATATAATGTTGGTTTTGAGCTGCATGTAAAATATGAAAATTTGTTTAACCAATATAAGCATTTTATAGAGCTCAGTTACTCCCTGACTGTGGGAAAGATGGACTAGTGTGAGCACGGTTGTGTATAATTTTAGTTTTTCTTCAAGTGATGCAGAAAAAAGGGAGTCACTGCCTATGTGAATGTTCATGTATGTTAGCTGTGAATGATAATGAAAGACCATGCAATTGCGGATTGTCATTAAATTATAGCAAATAATTTTTTTCCTCTTGGGTGAGAGAAATAATTTATGACAGATTTATGTAAATACTGAGATTGGACCTTGGGACCCTAAGAAGACTACAGTCTTTAAAAGCAAGTAATGCAAAATATTTAGGGCCTAATATTGGAGACCTTACAATGTAATTGATCAAATATAGTATAATAAAACTCATGTAGTATTTTTACTGCATCAACTGACATACTCAGGTTCAGCATCTATGGATATGTCAAGGTAATCTAATTTTCCATTCAAACAAAAGATCATAAAATGTTCTCTTTCCAAGAACTAATGAACAACAAATCATCAGCTCTCAGTGGTGTTTATGACTACAATAAATAATGTCTTACAAACTATAAATGTCAGGTATCCCAGATGACAAATGAGGCATGTCTTTCCGTACATGCCATTGCCTGTACTGTGGTCAGTTGTATATCGTTGTCTCCGGTGAAGTGAAATATGTTTATAATGTGTGAGATCTCAGGACAGGCAAACAGCCGTGATGAGCTCTTCCTTATGACCCAACACACGTCAACATTTCAGATTATTACAGATGATGATCCAAACAAAAAGAATTATATTCAATTTCCACATTCCCCATTCCCCATAGACCATAGAACATTTTAAGAGTTTAAAGGCACTATGAAAGATATGCAGCTATGTGGTAACTAATTCCAGTTCACACAGTTCAGTCCAAAACAGTTTGGTCCAAAAAGAACATTTAAAACATATTTTTTCTTGTTTTATTACATTTCAGACAGATTTTAATATCTTATCAGATATCAAGCTTGCAACATGTAACATAATATTTTGTTTTATTTAGAAAGGTCTAAGGGAAGAATTGACTTTAGGAACCTCAAGTGGGCAGTAGTTACTGTTGAGCTCCATACGTGCAAAATAGTATACCTATGTATGTGCCATGAAGAAAATAGTTGTTCACATTTGAATATAGGATATATATATATATATATATATATATATATATATATATATATATATATATATATATATATATATATATATATATATATATATATATATATATATATATATATATATTCCTTTTTATATTGTATATGTGTAAATTGTTTCTGTAATTACACGAAAAAATTACCCCAGCCTGAAAATGTCTATGAATAGCTCAATTGACATTTCATTGAGCATCTGCCTCTGTGTGTGAATTATTACAACACAGGATTAGCTATTCCCATATCTGTTAACCGTAGTACTTTTATCTCCTTTTGGTCCCCATACAAGAATAAACATCCTAGAAAAACTTGAAATCCAAAAGATGCTTGTGTGCACATAAGCTCTCAGTTCAATCAGTGAATGCCTAGGATGAACTCCAAATAAAACAATCTTTCCTTTAGCCTGGAACGCATCTTCAGCTTTTATTGTGGCCAAAGGTCTGCAGCAGCTGGCACAGAAAGGTCCATGGCTGAAATTATCTTATCTGGCCATCAGCTATAAATATTTGACAAGAGATGAGGAAGAGCGATGGGGCAGCAGCAGGGGGGAGGGCAGGGGGATAGTGACAACCACGCTTAAGAGATTTCCAACAAATGAAAAGCTTTTGACGTGACAAGGATTTTCTGCTCGGTCCAAAGCAGGAATAGATTAGGATGCACTTTATAAGCATGTGTTTGGGCCAATCAGAGTTACACTGGCTGTACCTAGTTTAGGCTAATGTTCCCCATCATCTTGCCTGGCTCGTACTTGTACATGGAAACACAGGTGGTACCACAAATAAACACAGTAAATGCATCTGGATAGCTTTATATTTGTGTAACACTCCCATAACCCAGCTAATCAAAGGAAACATCCCCCAAACAGATTCAGGTGGTCTGCGCAAGTGGTTTACATAAAAGATCGGGGTCAGTCTATTCTTACACGCTCCAACGTCTGATTTTTTTTTCAAATTCAAGCCATACTATCATCCTGACTGTTCCCCTCTGGAGTACATGGTCCAATCGCTTGTGGCACAAAAGGAGCAGATTATAGGAAGAGTGGAAAAACAAAACTAATTAGTGGGGGTATGTGAACCAGCCAGTGCTGCTTAAAATGTAATTACATGGGTTTAGAGATTTGGCTGAGGCCGTACTGGCTGCTAATCTCACACTGGCACAAGCGGACACGCAAATCACAAGTTGTATAATTCATGCAACTACATCTTTCTGTATGTGATTAAAAATTAGATGATTGATTGAATGATTTTGTAAATAAGTAAAAATAATATTTGGTGGATATAGGGATCTTTTGATTGTTATTTAGATCTCCTTCACTACATAGATTTCATGCGTTGCAGATTCATAATTTTGAGGGTTTTTGTTTCTATTCAAAATATATAATTCTTCGTTTTACATTATTATTAATCACTATGGCAATGGTCTTACTTTTTCACCATTCTGAAACCCATACAATCACCCTTTCTTAAATGCTGTAAAATTAACAGTGCTGCCTGGTAATTGAGTGATCTAACCTGCAGCACACACTCTACCAAACTTAGTGTTGTGAAATAATAATTTAGGATCAACTTCATCACATTTCCTTTAGGACCTATGTCACTGAGATTTTTCCTCAGCCCATTGCATTTTGCAACGGGAGCAAACTATCTTTTTATGGTTTGATGTATGATCTATAACAAGCCAATAAACCTTTAAATACATAAATGTTGACTTTAAAATGCAATGAAATTTTTAGAACCATTTTAGAAGATCATAACACTGGTAGCAATGTTTTACAAGGACATCTTGCCGTTTAATCACCAATTAACTACTGTAAACTGTTATCTTTGGGTGGATGCACCTTTGAACGCTATCACAGGTGAAGAGGAGCGCACAAAGGGTGGTAAAGCTATAAAATTAGGGGAGCTGTTTGACAAAGGCAGATAGAGGCCAGTATGAGGCAGAGGTGAAGGCTGCAGCTGATAAGACCTGCTCATCTTTCCAAGTCATTTAGGCCAATGGTTTGTAAGCAGTCTATAGTGCAAAGGAGATCTTTGCAGAAATTTTAGGTGTCAAACAGAAGTTGAAGTAACTCTATACTTCAGGTAATGTAATTTAAGCACACTGTTACATAATCTCATATATTCAAACACATACAGTTTCTTTCATAATCCAATCTGTCATTAAAATAACATCAACTGTTATCACTGAGCCATCTTTCGTGTCATGATAACGTTTTGTAAAATAAGGGAGTTAGGATCAGACTAATGCTTTTGCAGTGCAGCTTCCAAGCACCTTTATCCCACATCTAATTCATCCTGGTGTGGGAGTAAAACACCCAGAAGTTTCATCAGAACACCTAAAGAGTTTAGCGTTTTTACACTGAAAGGGGCTGCTTATGCAAGATGACTGTAAAAGTGCTATCATAAACTACTGTTTATGTCCCTGCTGTAAAAATAAGGTGTGCTTTCCCAGCGAGTCATTGTCCTCTGGGTTGTGTGCTTACTATGACTTTCTTAGAAATCTATGTAAACAATAGAATACAAATGCTTGGGAATTAATGAGCTTATACCATGTTCTAATTTTACTAATATTACTACATTTTGAATGTCATTGATCTTCAATGTCTTTGTCACTTGTATGGACTGAATGTTTTGTGCCTGTGCCTTGTTTTTGTTTTGCCACTATCCTGCCAGTGAAAATGCTAATGAAAATAATCCTGCACAGATCACAAACTCTGCCATATTTACATGCTGTACTAACACATGTTGATTCATGTGCACTGTACCATGTTTAATAAATAAACATAAACATAAAATATCATGTGATAGACAAAAGTAAAGATGATTCATAATACAATTTGTTATAAAAATGTCTATCTCTAAAAATGGAAATGAAGTTTAACATACAGCACAAACTCAAGTGTGTAGAAGTAGTGTATATAGTTTGTTGACTGTATTTTTGTAGTATTTTGTAGAATAATCTGGTATACTGAATAATTAAGAAATGCATTGGTTTGCTTAAATTAGGTGCCAACTGTGAGTCTTGCATCTTTCCTCAGAGTTACAAAATATACTGTATTTGTGCATGTAGAATATCTCTCAGCAAAGAGTCTGCAAGACTTTTCCATCACCGTACATTTGGCAGCACATGTCTGCTCTAAGATTATCCAGTGGGGAGCAGCAGAAGGTATGTTTGCACTTATTAAAAGTGACAAAGAAGCAACCCGTTCTCCCTCTATCCACTCCTGTCTCCAAGCGTGATGATATATTCTGAGGGAACCTGCTCCAAAAGCAACAAAAATCTCCATTTAAAGTGTCACGGTGCTATTAGAAGCTCTATAAAAACCTGTATAAATATGCCAAGTCCCTTGACAACTCCAGCCGTGCTGAACAGGACTTCCTGCTGGAGAATGTACTTTTTGGAGATGATGGAGCACGTAGTTTGGGGATATGGGGAGGTGATTTAATACTGCTAGCATTTAGAACAACAAAGTACAGACAAAGCAGCCATTTGGACAACTCTTCAAAGGCCTAAACACTTGCAGCACACACAGATGCATTCTTTGGACTCAGTGGAAATAGTGAAGAATTAGGGAGGAAGTTGAGATGGGAGGACGCCAAACACAAAAACTGTTGAGCTTGTGATAGCATATTAACATGAAGGAGAGAAAGAGAAGATTGTGTCTGTTTTCACCTAAAAACACGTCTATTCTCCAGTGTCCATCTCCTCAACCGGAAGTCTCCTTCCTACAACTAGCCAAGCAGCCCAGGGATACACGCTTCACTGCCTTGATACCCATAATTCACTGCATGTCAGAAGGTGTAGTCTAGTTCTTTGAAACCTGATTAAACAGCGCTGAGTCAGGAACATGAGAAAAAAAAAGGTCACTTTAAAATTTAATACATGACACTGAATCGGAAACGTAAAAAATAAATTGGTAGTTCATAAACTTTTGACAATAGCACACAATAAATTCATTTTATTTGTTTTAATATAGTATTGTTAAAGATGTCTTTACTACTTTACTTTTCTAATTTGATGTTCAGCAAAAGACCGATACATGTTGATTCAGTGCAGGCTGTGAGTGTCCTCGAGCTTTATACAACTTGTTTTGAGTCAGCAATAAAAGAAAGTAATCAAAAGCGTCCCAGGACTTTCCTCTGTCTCTCATCAGGTGGATAACTCCAGTTCCTCCATCTGAAATGCTGCTCTCTGGATCAGAGAGATACTGGCACTGACTTCTAAGTGACTGTACACAATACAGTAATGTGAGAGAATAAACTTCCTTGGAGTATCAGTTTTGTAAGCCGGGGCCAGTCTTGCGTGCGCTTTATTGACAGTGAATTGAAGACATATTGGCCAGGACAAATCAATCTGAAAAGGATGTCTACACTTTATTTGAACTGAATGAAATTATTCTTGCATCTGAGGATGAATAAGTGGACTACTAGGCTGTAAAGTGCATTACAGTGCAAGACATTGTTTATCATTTATTATTATTTAAGAAATAAGAAATTAAAACAAAAATATATATCACTGACCTTTTCCAATACATAACATAACATACACAAGAAAACATTGGACCAAAATGAAATAATCAGTCCCATCTGTCTTTTTTCAAAAACATACCTGGAGTTGTTTTTCAATTCTACACTAAAGGTAGAAACTAATTTTTAAGCCCAATTGCTTTAAATGAGTCATACGCATTCATTGAGTCATCACATTCATTACAACAGAGTGCCTACATTAATATTTTGAACCATGTTTGTTATTAGCTAAGATTATTTTCCCCAATGGCAATTCCTTTTGCTGCCAGTAGACAGAGCCCTGCACCAGATTTCAGTATGGGGAGCCCTCAAGATGAAAATAATATCTGGTTCAAAATATGGTCATCATTTAAAGCTCTAAAACATGAGATGCTCAAACAAAGATACTCAGGAGCATGTTTAAAGCCCATTAACAATACAAATAATGCATAAAATGTGTTCTTTAAACTTTCTCTCCCATGGTTTGACCACTTATGTCTTTATATTTCTTGGATTAGAAATGTTCTTGACTTAATTATATTCACTCAGATCTGCAAGCAAAACTCTCTATGGGTGCTGTGTATATGCAACACGTATATGAGCATATAAGTTTTCATTGTAAATCTTTTGAAGGAGGTACAAAAATGTGGCTTATTTTTAAAGTGGAATCTGAGTCGTTTTGACGTCTGTGCCAGTAACTCAACCTTAAGCGGCTCTTAATGCTACTGTGGTAAGAACAGGGTGTTTTTCCTTCTAATTATTTTACCAGTCCCACTTGCCTCGTCTCCAAGTGATTAATCAAAGTTAGGGAAAGCCAACCATCAAGTGGGGCATGTTTTGTATTTCCTCTTTCTTTCACAAGATTCTTCTGTAGCCTGGCTGCTCTGGCTTTCTATAGGTTAATTGAAACCTTGTTTAGAAATACCAAGGTCAACATTTCCAGCCATGTTATCCCAATTAGTCTGCAATGAATCCCTTTAAACAGGGGTATTGAGTGGACGACCCAATGTGCTACTTGAATTCCCGGAGGACACCCACATTCAGGGGTCTGGGAAGTCTGGGGGCTCACAGGGAGGGACGCTGAGGAAGAAAAGCAAGAAATGAAGAAAAATGCTTTTACTGTTTTTGTTTTGAAGCAATTGTCATTTCTTATCAACATATTTACACAAAGTTAGGACTACATTGGGGCTAAACCAGGTACTAAAGACCATGATCTAGCCTGATAGCAGATACAAATCTAATTGTGATATGACCCTGTGATAAAATGCAATTTAGATAAGATCAGCATATTAGTGCTTTTTTTGTTTATTGCATGTCTATGGCCTGAACTGAAAACTGAATCCCACTCCTATTGGTCAGCGTCTGTCTTACTCTGAGCTAGTGACATGTGGATTTAATCAAATTACAGTGAAGTGTGAACTCTCAGAAGCAGCACATGGCTTTAGTTTTTTAATGGCAGATTAGAAAAAAAGTGGTAAAATCGAAATTGTGACGTAGGCTCAAAAAAATGTGATAGGATTTGATTGGCATATTGTCCATATTTAACTTAACTAGTCCAAGACCAAACTAGGACTAGAACAGGACCAAATCAATAAATCAGGACTAAACTGGGCTCAATACAGGACATTTGGTGCAGAGCACACTAGACAGACTAATAGTTAAAACAGAAGTAACAGTCGTGGTAGTCATAGTGAAAAGGCACTACGGTGGTCGAAGAAATAGGCCTAGCAGTATTTATACAGCTATTTGTTTTTAATAATTAAAAAATTTATAATGCTTTCTAAGTTAAGGTGAAGGACTTAGGCTCTATTTAAAATATCAACACAGCAATACAATCTTTGAGTACTGCATCAGCCTCTAATCCACAGCCAGAACAGAACACACTGGTCATCACACACACATTACAAACCTCATCAGCTCTGTAATGCCTCATATCACATGCCAGTGCAGGATCCGCTGTTTGTTTTCATCCTGGAGTTGAGTTACACTTTTAAATAAATCATTGCTTATTACAAACACATTTAGCACCATTTCAATCGTCGCTGAAAAAATGAATCAAAAACAGGATGTGTAATCAATGTGCCTTAAGAAGAACAAGAAGAGAACAGAAGAGAGAAGAAAGAATCAGATATTTCTGTCGAATTATCACAGATTCAAATTAGATTATCACTAATGTAATAATGCACTAATATGCACATCAGAAGAAATTAAAATACATGTACACCTTATTGAAACCCCAATTTAAAACAGACATTCTGAAAATTGTAGGGAACTAACCCCAGTCACCAGACTTGTCCCATGTATTTGAGCAAAGTTTGTTTTGCCCCAGTACAGATAAATTGTATAAGGAGCTCTTGAGATCAAAATAAGTCAGTTGTTCTCTGCAAAAAGCATTTTATTGTCTGATAATCAGGAAGTGTGTGTTAGCATGCTAATTGTTGGCAGAACTTTTCTTAGAGCTGTGGAAAGCACATATAAACTCAACACAGTGAGTAATTAGGATGCTTCGAATGCATAAAGTAAGTGAGGTATAAACCATGTTGTCCCCAGTGTCCCAACACTGTCCCCTCATCAAAAACATACCTGGTGTTGTTTTTTACTTCATTGATGCTGATTTCAATAAAACTGTGTAAAAACTCCTTTGCCTCTGAACCTCTGAATAAGTAGTTTTTAAACCCATTTGTTTTGTCATATTGGCAAATAGCTTTGGACCAGTGCAAAATGTTTAAAATGAATGGATTCAGTTTTTAACGTTTTTAATACAGTAAAAACCTGATTACCTAGCAAATAATTGGTAATATGTTGTGATCTTTTTCATGTAGATCCTCTTTTGAATTTTCTCTCATACCATTCTTGCTTATAAGTCAAACATTATATAGTAAGTCTGTGAGCTCACTAATAATGTTGTTTCTCTCCCATGTGCAGCTGAGTTTGTTGGCTATGGATATTATTTAGTGGATTTATTAGCTGAAACTCAGAGGCTTTTGGTGATATTGTTTTTTACAGGCTTATTGGATAAACTTCTACTTTTCAGAGTGTCCCTACAAACATGCACCAAACGCTTCCGATAGCCAACAATCAACAACAGATGCCCTGGTGACATTATTTGTGCCTCAGATGAAAGTGTTGAAATGTAAGATAAAGCGCTTGTTTCTGGGCGCCTTATGAAGTCAGTCACATTCCTGCATTGATGAGCCCCACTGTAAAAACTCTGAATGTGATTACAGAACAACTCCCTGCGTCTGGAACAAAGCAATGCAGTCATTTCTTAAAAATATCAAGCAGATTATTGTGGACATTTTCATCTGATTAGCCTCCAAGCATTAGAGCAGAGTTTAAAATCTGCATCTAAAGTACGGTATTACTTACTGCCGCTTGGACGTCTTGTAAAGAGGCAAATAATACATAAAGGGTGATGGACAGAGCTTTGACTACAGTAATAGGAATATAAACATAGAAAAGTACTATGGTATCATATTGTAGTATCATATTGGAATCGTATGTGTTGAGTTGCTGAGAGCCCCATTACTCTGGCTCTTGACTCCATCTGCTGGTACGTAGATGATATAGCAGATCATATATGCACAGATCAGAGACTGTAAATATAAATAGCCATAGCTAACTTTTTATTTCGATATTTTGTCCATAAATACATTCCTGTTCCTAATATGAAGCTTGGCTGCAAATTTGCCCCTGGCATAGTGAGCTTTACACACCCATTGTACTGCCCCCTATTGATCTGTTACTGGTTAGATTTGCCAACAATGCGAAGTTTACACTATTGCTGACTGAGCCACTTCACATTCTAATGGGTATGGTTTGTGCAATACATAATAGTTGAGTTACAATTACAATAGAGTAGAGGTTCTCAAAATGTGGTATGCGTACCATTGTCAAAATCTACCGGTCTTCTGAATATATTGATTTTAGTCCCACATTTAAGCCCGTCTTGTTTTAAGTGCATGCTAACTGATTTTGAGAACTACTGCATAGCGCTAACAATGTCCTAAAATCAAATGCAGCACAAAGTTCACATTGCACCATAGCTGAGCCGTAGCATTTCATTTTGCAGCTTTAAAATAACAGCATTAACAATTACTATTTCTCTGGGCAGAAATGACTTCATACTTCATAACAAATTGAAAGTATAAGGGGTGTCCTGAAGACAAATGAGGCTAAATGGCTATGAGCTCAATGAACTGTACCACTTGAATGTTATTGATGTTAACTACCCAAAAGAAAATATTTTCGCTGTAATACTGCTTCAATTGAGCGAAGCCAGAGGTTCCAAGATCACACATGGACGACTATGGCATGAGTAACAGTGCAGTGTGAAAAAGTACTTTGTAGTAATCAGTGCTCAAGTAAAGATACCGATATGCTCAAGCTATCAGTGGAGTAGTTTTTCAAGTTCTCAACAATGGTCATAATAATAAGTAAAAGTCTTTCGTTCCTTCCCCCCTCTGTCCCGATCTGAGGGATGATGTAGTGAACAAAGCAGCTAATGGCAGCTCCCTGTAGTGATTTCACAGCTTCCAAAAACACAAGTGTGAGTGTGGGACAGGGCCATTACTGACGCTGCTTCCACTGCATTTCCACCGCTAACACATAGCCACAGAGCAAGGTTAAGAAAGCATGGCCAGTGTGTTTTGGCAGGTGCGATATATCTGCTATATTTAGGCTGTGATGGCTAAACAGCCTGAGTTAAACCATGGACTGCAAACATGGAGGGCAATTGTGATGCTGAAGACACTAACCACATGTGTTGTTGCACTATGTCATTCTAATTAGACTAAAATAAATGTGAATGCAGTTTTAAGAACAAAATAACAGTTGTTGTCAAAATCTGGTAAGTAGCCTACAAGTGGTATTTAATTTAGTCTTGGTTTCTGCTGGTACTATGTGTACAAATCTCTGAATCTGCCTTATTCAGCACTGCATTTATCAACTGTGTTTTGCAAAAGGGATGCCTGCCACACTCATGTGTTTTAGTCGCTTGTTGAAGCCTCTCATAGCACCATACTGTAGTTATAATTTATTCACTCAATATTTGGTGATGGTGGTAAGCTACTATTGTAGCCACAGCTGCCCTGGGGGCAGACTGACAGACACAAGGGTGCCAATCTCTGCCACTGTCCCCTCTGACTACCACCAATCACTCACTCACATACCACTTTCATACTAGGCAATGTGGATGAAAATAAACTTCAGAGTTAAGGTCAGAATGGGAATCGATCCTCCAACTATCAGGTTGGGAGACCACTGCTCCAGTCAGTGAACCACTGTCTGTAATGTGTCTTTCATTCTACCAGCAGAACAACAGTGACAGAAGCAGCTTGTTTCCCTTTGAGATTTAAGACACCAAACGGTTACTAGATTTACAAAAGTCTGTGAAAGCAGCAGCTGGTACCACACCTGACCAGAGAGAGAGAGAGTAATTTTGTTTACATTCAATCTGCTATTTCCTCCTTTTTGAAACTTTGGGAAAGCAATGTCATGTAAAACTTATATTAAAATAAGTGCAGCTGAAATGGTCTTACTGGCAAGAGGTTTATGTGTCCAGTCCAAGTCTTCCTGGGGCAAAAAGCGATTGATATACAGTAAATATTCAAGCACTTGGATAATGAAACCTGCAACCTATAACCACAAGTGCTCATTCTAGTCCAGAGAAAATATAGGAACCTACTGTTTGGTGTCCATGTCAATTGGGAGAAAGCAGTGAACATGATGAAATGTAGCAGTAGCTACATTTTGACTGTATATTTAATACCATAAGCAATGAAAATACCATAATAGGAGTATTACATTGAACTGTGCAGCCAATCCATCACAGTACCTGAGAGTGACAAGAGGGATTGGCCTGATGAGCTGATCTCGCTGGTAAAATAAAGTGGTGGTAGTGGATGAACTTAGGTTTATACAAGTTTACAGTGTTTTTCCTTAGTGCACTCTGTAAAAAGGTCGGAGCAACTTTCATTTTATGATGCTTCTATCAGAAAGCCATGTCTGGGGTCTTATAAAACTAAAATGTCTTATTTGGGCCATTGCTTCACTTTTTGTTTATCTGACAGATGCGAATTATATTGTATCAAGGAAAACTGCCAGAAACTGAGGCCAAGAGGTGACAAGAGAGTGTCTAGCTATCATGACATTCACAAAAAACATTTTGTAGACAAATTTTGGGATGGATACTTTTACAATATAGTTTAATCTTAAATTAATAACTGTACATGCTTGTTGGAGCCTTACACTTGAGTAAATTATGAACCATTTTATGAAGGGAAATTCATCTTGGGTTCTTGTCCTTACACAAACTATACCATTTGCTTCCTCCCTCTCTGTGTATTCTGCAGTTGTGGTCCATGCTAGTAAATAGCCTTTCTTTTGCTGTTAAACTGCTGTAACTTTCTCAATGGTTTGTCCAGGTGGCACATAATCTCCAGCATAAACTGTACAGTATATACAAATGGACATAGCTAACTTGCTAGCCAGCCCATTCTAAATAGGAAGTGAGCATGGGGGTGCTTCTAGCTCCATCCACCGGTTCCAATTCACTTTGTATTGAAAAAACATCCCACTCTCTGTAACTGCTGCAATGAGCCTTGGCATTTTGGTCTTAAAATGTTTGTATTAACCCACTCTATATGAACCTGGTGTTTTTATTTCGCTATTATGTCCATAAATACATTCCAATTCCTAATATTGAACTAGGCTCTAAATTTGTCCCATAATTGCCAGCCTTGTGAGCTTCATTTGACTGGAGACAAACGCTGACAGGGGGTGACGGCACACTCACTTAGTAGACATATTTATATAGCCTGTGATGTCTGGTAGCAAGAAAGTTCAACATCATAGCTTAATCCTGACAACATAGTCTCTTTGTATGGAGTGGGGTCTTCTTGTCTGAGTTAACATATTGATTTAACAATGGTACTCCCACTGTCTACCATTAATCAAAGACATTGATTGACACATCAAACACCCATAGGTTTAATCAGAGGGTATGTCTCAACCAAGACGTACACTGCACATAATACAGAGATCATTTTAGATCATTTCAATAAGCTGTACTACATTCTATTCAATTGTGTACTTCTTTATAATAATTACACCTTAATTAGCCTTAATAAACCATGAACAAAGACTAAATTAAAAAATGAAGACATGAATAGTGTGTTAATAATAATTCAGTTCTATTAACTACTTAATTTAGGTATTAGGGTTGGGGTATTAGTTGGGGTATTAATTAAGTAGTTACTAAGCCTAAATCATTTTTAATATTTGTTCATAATGATTTAAATCTTTGTTCATGCTTTATTAAAGCTATTGAAAGTCTAGTTTTAATAAAGTGCCTTCACTGTTTGTACCATTTAAGAAGAGGTATTATCTTGGCCATGTCTTAGCAGCCGGTTCACTGTAATATTCCACATTTATTCAACAAATTAAATTTCAATTTACAATGAAACAGCTGCAGCCACTTGGGTTACTACTCCCACCCGGGTTTCAGACTAAACTACATGTGGTTAAATACGGTAAGTTGAGGAACAGTTCATAAGTGATGAAGACAAACACTGATAATTTAACAACAATTGAAAGGAAATTAGAATAAAGCCAACGGAAAAGTGTGTTCTTTTTTACGGAAACTAAATTTTGAACTGAGACCATGCAATCACCACATTAAAGAGCTCCCATTCTTTAGACAACCACTGGTATGTAATGCTGATGCCAGGGCAGTGTTTTCTATTAGATCTCTCTATTTTCTCAGTTGATCTGGCAAATTAACTTACAACAGGCCAAACACAAGATGCAGCCTGGAATGGAGCATAGCAGCAAATTGCATTTATCAAAAACACTCGGTGAGACTGTTTACTTTATGTGATCTAATAAAAGCGGCTCATGCTGGGAGCCCCTCAGTGATTGTATGAGGATATGGGAGAACAGTAAGCCCGCAGTACCAGCGCGCAACCACATGAAGCACAGCCACATTTAAAGATCATCACAATCATTTGTGTAGAACTCACTCAGTCCTGCATCTGTGTGTGAGACACTGTTTCCCAGTGTCGCTGATGACGGGCAGCCATTGTTCATGTTAATGATGCATTCTCTAATGATACGTGTGTTTGTTAAAACAGCAGGTTCCACTCTTTTCATCTCACAGTTATTTGGAGCCTGTGCATTGATGTGTTACAATGATGATATGTCTCATTGTCTGGACATGTAACCTTATGGGACCTACAATGCCTTTTCTGTATTAAAAAAAAAAAAAAAAAAAAAAAAGGTTTTCAAATCTGTCTAAGCTTGCCTACAAAGCTCATTAGACAGATTGTTGTTGTGTCCTTGAGCAAGCATTTCCCCCACATATGAATCTAGTGTATGTGATTGTGGTTATAGCCTCTACCAATTGTGGAGAGTGAGTGAAAAATTCAAAGCGCTTATGGAAAGTCCAGTGCATTATGATTATTCCCTCAGGTCAGAGAGAATAACTATTACATAATCAAATAATAATTCCATAAGAACCCACACTCAAACTGCTCTAAGCATAAATACTTTTAAAGCAACAACACAAGTCACAACACAAAATTAGTATGAATTTGAATTCAAAAGCCAAATTCAAACACATGTTGTAATAGGTTGACTGTGCACTATTCTCTGGAAATGGGTCTAAAATAGGTTATTTGGTCTGGCCCAATCATGACTTAGTCTTCTTTGCTCTTGGCTACCATATTGGATAAATTTGCACATATGTGAAGTTTATTCCGTGTTCGATTGAAGTGCTTTGGCACAAACACTTTCGAGCTTCCGACCACAGCTTTTATAGAGCTGCGCCGTGGGTTAAGTGAGAAAAAAGATGATGTGTAAGTAGAAGTACATCCAGCAGCCACCTGGCATACACAGTTTCATCCACAACACGGTTTTATTGGTCTATCCTTACCATCAAAGAAAATCTACTCTTGTTAAAAATCTTGTATAAAAACATCTCCGCCAACCTGGCTTATATCCATATGTCTCACTTTTCTTCTTTCTTTTGTATGTCTAGAGTATTTTTTATGTTGTTTTTATACTGTATTACTTAAAGCAGCAAGTACTAATGTATAAATACAAAAACAATTCTAATGAACTTTTGAGAACAAATTTATATTATATAATTTTGAGGTAACAAACTGAAAACCCTGAAGACACTGAACTGGAAACAGATCAAATAAAATACAGTGCGTCTTTAACTTAGCCAAAGAATTCTGGACCGAAGTATGATAGATGACCCTCTGAAACTCATCACTTTTACACCCTCAGTCACACCCCTCTCCTCAGCCTCGATACAGAAATGATGAACTTCACAGCCACACTGGCTGTAAATCAAACAAAGACACCCCTTCACCCACTGAAACTATTCTTTTAAAATAATTTCTCTGTGCTAAATCCGGGGCCTAAACTGTTTTATTATGCTGGGCACATATGTATATTCCAGAAATACTAAATTACTAAAAAGCCTAGCACCATTCTTATAGCTCCAATGTATTCCCAATGCCTCACTCACAGCCAATGCAGGTTCCTAAGGGTCATGGTCTCGCAATTTTTATGGAAGTCTTTAAATCATCAAGTGCTTAGTAAAAAAAATGGCTGGATGTCCAAAAGTGAAACAATGCAGCCAGGTAAGTAATGGGGCGCTCATGCTGTGGACCACCCAGCAGACATACATGCAGATGTTTGGTTCAAAAAAGGACAAATCTCACAGCACTGGACATTGAACTTATAATGGACAAACTTGAAACAAGTTATGGATGTAAATAGCTTCTGTGCCTTCTCCCTAAGGTGTCATCAGATACTGTATGTTTCTATTTTGGGACATCCCACAAGAGGAATCTGTCTCAAATTTGTCCCCACTGCGGAGTGAGGTCAAAGGTCAAAATCAAACAGAGAGCAGCAATCAATGATATATTATGAGAACTTTGTAATCCTTTGTGGTGAATTATTTAGATTGCAACAACAATAAAATGCTAAATATAAGACACACTGCTGCTCTGTACAAACTAAAACCCAACTATGTCGTGCAAAGGAAAGAGCAACCCCAGCAGGGTCACAGTGACACAGTGACTGAAGCACAGAGTGACTGAAGCAAAAGCAATATTCAATCTGCAAGGTCACAGCACTTGGGAACATTACAATTTTCAATAAGAGGCCATTATATTGAAATTAATATTTAATTTTTATTTGGTGTATTAAATGTTGTTGTAGTTCGTGTTGCTATGTTACACAGACAATTCACATTAGTTACTCAACACCAAAACTGAGCAGTAAACCAGAAGCCTTCGAAGCATTTCTGCCAATGAGCTGCATCTAGTTGAAAATAAATGGCGTCCATCAGGGCCATGGGCTTCCGTCCAGGAGCTGGTGATGGTTCAATGTCTTGCTCAAGGAGACCACAGTAGAGGTATCTATGTCCTGAAGGCCAAAGGGACATCAGTCTCTTTTTGCCACACACATCCTGTGCTGTGGTAAATGTGTTGAAATACCCTATTTCAAACATGTGAGCAATAAAAAAACACAACTCGCAGATTCATTACAAAAACACATACACATTCTGATTATTATAATAATATACGGTAATCATTTTCCCATTTAGCTGGATTTGCATGTTTCCCTCTTGTTTTAACTTCCCCTTTGGTAAATCAAGTATTTACTATATTTGGATTTGTAGTGTAATTAATATACTTTGCTGATAATTTCCCTCCCATTTGTCCATCATTATGTCCTCTGGTCTCAGTCTCATCACTACACATAAAGAGGGAGCTAGTGTTCACCCACTCTCTCCTTTCAATTTCTCCTCTGGGACTCATTGACCCTTCATTATGGAGATTGTTCAGAATAAGATCAGGGTGATGAAGATACCCCAGTATGGGAACTGTAAAATATCTTATGTGAGTGCCCAAACCACAGACTGCTGTTGGAAACATAGCAGTCGAGAATAAAGTGCAGAGCCAGATAGGCCTGAATCTACTACTCCATACTCCACACATTGTCTCTTTGGCACTGTGGAATATATTCAAGATAGTAGATTTTGACAAGAATAAAGCTCACCAGGGGCTGTTAAGGTTGTGCCGCTGGCCCAACAACATTCTTTGGACAAAAAATATGAATCCACATCTCCAAACTGCAATCAGCTTTCATTTTTACACCGCATTGGCTTATTTTAAATGGGGAAACTTGTGCAGACCAAATTATTATGATGTTCCATAATATCAGAGGGAGACCTGACTTTATTATGTTGACTTTTAAAGACTGGAAGGCCCTGTGGAATCAGAGCTCACCGTCAACTGTCCAACCAGACCCGAGTTAGCCAGTTTCGCATGACCTTCCCTGTCGCAGAGTATATTCCCAGCTTTCATGTCCCGGTGGATTTTCCCTTATAAAACGCAGATAGCATGGAGCTTTTCAAGGTTGATTTGAAGATGCAGGCTGTCTCACTCTCATTACGCTGTGCAACAAAAACAGAATACAATTATTTTCCAGTGATTAAGACACTGTAGTGAAATTTGTCCTTCGCATTTGACCCATCCTTTAATGCAGATGTTAAGACCTGGGAGCAGCCACAGTGCAACTCTTCTAAATTTAAAGCCAGGATCCAGATTTGCAGAACCTGGTGGATCAGACTACATGCTGTTCAGGACATTGGAGCACATCATGAAAACACCAAGAGACATACAAACATTACAGTAGTATGCCCCACATAATCCTTGAAAACCTGAGCTCTCAGTTCACCAATGCAGATGTTAAATGTGTTATTAGCCTATTTGTTCTGAATAGATATTATGACTGAACCCACACATCCTCTGTTCAGTAACCCAGGTTTGGGACCACTATAAATTCTTTTCTGTGTTTATTGCAGTGAGACACAAGATAAAAGAATGGTTTAGAAACATAAAGGAAACGCTGAGTTTGCTTTGAGTTTCAGAACAGCAGGTGCTGTCACCAACTCTCTCTCCAATTTTCAGTAGTTGTTATATAAATATGGAAGCAAGCTGTTAGGTTTGAAATCAACTCATCCATCAAAGTCTATTTAATTTTAACACTTGTTATGGGAAGTTAGGAAAATGAAATGTCTGTAGCATTAGTCAGTTTGAAAAGTATTATAAATGACCTAGAATAAGTAATGCCACAAGTATAAATTAATGTTTTCTTGTTTCTCTTGGATCTGTGTTATTCTAACACAACTTTTTCTCCAAGTCTACTGCTCAGCGTCAGTCAGTGCCTCGGCCCTTAAACGTTTATCCCATTTCGAGCCACCCAATCCAGCAATAAGTCAGTCCAAACAGTGCTGCTCCAGACATTTTGCCAAACAGATCAACAGTGGCAAACAAGTGTAAGAAGGTCTATGAATCAAACGTCCCCTGGCCGATGCACAGTCCGGAGTGGTGGATAGGCAGGGGTGCATGGAAGCAAGGGAAATTCCCATTAAGGGATGGCCGAGGAGCAGCCAAAATCTGCAGCAGAATGTGCACTTCATTAATGGGAAAGAGCCGGGAGGACCGACCCGGGCCAACTTCTGTGAGGCTCGGGAAAAGCTCATAAAAGAGAGCGCCAAAAAAACACACAAGTACAGGGAGCGAACGTAAAGACAGCAGAGGACTCCTCAGAGGACGCACTCACTGTGTTACTCCAGTGGTTTGACTGCAGGCTATGATGACATCATGTGTCTGTCAAGGGCCAAACAAAGACGCAACCATATGTAGTATTTGGACTAATGTGTTGAAAAATATTTTCTGTGGTAGATAAACTCTTAACAAGTCAAACTTCCCCTCTCTCAAGTCATGAGTGCTATTGTTTACAGATGCAGAATGGTGGCCATAAGATAACGCTAACCAACTGTTTTTCTATGTGTACATAATAATGTGAGGAAGAGCATTTACACTGAACCATTTCCCATTATTTTGGTTTATTTCTAAAATCTCAAACATATTTTTTTATTGACATCATAATAAAATATAAGCTTCTGGGGAATTATCCACTGATGATGATATGTGACAGAAAAACGTATGCTAAGATCCTGAAAATATCGACCTAAAGTCATTTTGGAGTTTGCGGCATTTGCTTTTGCAGATGTGTTGAATTCCTAAGATTGACTTGCACTTAAAGAGAGTGTTGAGGCAGTATGAGACAGAACTATGCAGATGCCTCGACAGGAGAGATCACATAAAACACAAGCTGTTTCACTGCCTTCTGCACATACCACGTCACTTAACACTCTGAGTGCCTATGATGCTCTGAGAAATTCTCCATAATATATGGAACTTACTAACTTTCTCAAACCTGGCTTTAGGCAGAGGAGAACCCATGAAGTAACATGTACTATAACACAATGCACAACACATAAAGTGGAAATGTTTCACAACATACAGGTGGTGACGTGGTGAATGTGCATTGCTTTATAATGAATGAAAGTGAGAGTGAAGATAGGTTAATAGGCAATTGTCAAAGGTGCACCCACCTGCAGGTGAAACCTCTGGTCAATTCCTACAGTAATATGTTGAAGAACGAACATCACTTGTGGTTTTGGCTCATTTTGATTGAAAATAAAGAGCTTAGTATGTCTCAAAATGAATTAGAGCTGTGTAAGAATGTGTTCGACTCAGAGCTTTAAAATGTGGTCTTAAGATTAAGTGCTACAACACTAATTCACAGTAGGTTTCGCTCCACACGCAACAGAGCAAAGACAAACACATGTGGACACAGGGTGAAGGCCCCAAGGGGACCATTAATACATGAGGGTTTGTTTCTGTTGAAGGCAGGAACATAGGGAAGGCAAGATGGCTGAATATTTATAGGGAAGTGCGGTGTGTTCATCAGCGTGGAGGGATTAGTTGGTGAAGACTGGGGCTCGGCTCACAGCACCTGGACAGTTACAGATCCCAAAAGTCCTCTTCCACTGTTTGGCCACACCACGCACCACGACAGCCTGCTTCCCATAGCTTTCTTATTCTTTCCAACCGCCACTTCCATCTCCTCTATGCACTTAGTCTGTGTTTATTCTCTCAATAGTAACAAAAGGCTCGGGCCGCAGAGTACTGTATCTTTTTACAACGTGGTGACATCACTTGTAAAAGCACAGAGGTAAACACAAAGCACACGGGCTCCTGGTTTTGCAGGTTTAAGGGTCCCAGACTGTCCATCCAGAGAGGCCTGGTGTAACCCCTCATCGCAGCCGTCCCACAGCCAGAGTCCTGATTGGGGTCAGAAACATTGCTCACGTTGGTTTCACAGCCCAATTAAACCAACCCCATGAACACGCTGCACTCTCCTGTTAATTCAGTCAGTGCAGAAAAGCTGGGAAAAATTTTGACTTTTTTTCTTAATTTTTTCTATAACAAAAAACATATGAATGAACTTGTAACACTTAGAGTGAGTGAAAAGATAATTGCTATAATGAAAAATAATATCGTCCAATTCATCTCAGGAACAGGAACCAGCTGGTCTCATGGAGAAACAATGCAATGGTCATTGATGTTGTGAAGGTCTATGGGCAACTTTAATACAGAAAATATGTAATGTTATACAGTGCATTTAAGTGTTATGTAAGAAAACATCTGCATCTACTGTATTTTGATTCAAAGATGTAGGAACACATTTAGTTGTAAACATATAAACCAAATGCGAAATTGAAAAGTGTAATAATTAAAACTAGGAGGATGCAAATTTGGGTTGATTGATTCTTTATTTATTAAAAGGGGTTTCACTTGCTTTTCCATTTGTTTAAAGATCATCAGCACACACGGGAAGGTACATGAGACAAAAATGTTGAGGCATGTTTTAGGTAAATGGGAGTTGGCAGATAGAGCCACATAGATCAGCTGATTGCCACAGCTCCTGGCCTTGACTTGGCCTCACTGACAGCCTTAATTAGCTGCATTTGTCTGAGCTTCCTGCTGCGGTCACTCTCACAGCGTCTGGTGACTGCTGCTGTTCCCCTACCACCTTCTGATCCCACAACCAAAAGTCCCTGATACACAGCAGCTAAATAAAAACACACAAATTAGCCATGTGCACCACGGTAAACATTTCCAGCTCCACAGGCCAGCTGGATCCTGCCACTGGAGCATGTGCTGATCTTTGCTGTACACTGTTCTCTGCAAAGGGGACTTTCTAGAGGAGCCTGAATGTGTCACATTCAATACAGCTGCATTAAGATACACAAGAAGAGAAAAATAAAATAAGTCACTCTATGATATTGTTACAAAACTATGGTAGAAACTCATCCAGGGATTATTGCTATCAACCAATGACAGACAACTCAGACAATTTGTATGGAAAAGAAAATCTGCATTCTCAGTTTCTTCTTATCGTCAGACTGCCAAAGTGACACATAATCTCCCTAACAAATGCAACCAAGATTTAAAATAGCTTTAAATGCTATAGATATTGTATATGTTGTATATATTGTACACTTGACCACACAATTGACCACATAGAGTAAAACTGTCCTCTACAGATCCAGATCTCAGACAACCTTAGCTGGAAGATTTAACATATTGTTTTTCACAAGTTTTGGGTTGATAGGGAAAACTATAGTGACTAGAGGAAACCTACTCAGACACAGGGAAAAACATGCAAACTGTTGGGACCACCGTGCATGGTCTGTTTAGTTTAATTAATCTGTCAGTGCATACATATCAAATATTTTAATTTCTGTTATTATTTCCAGGTAATACATTTTGCATTTGCGTGTGATTTACTCTGACCTCTCTGTGCCATCATGTACTACCAAATGATTTGCCAAATTCTGAAACTATACAATCACTATTGCAGTCATGATCTTCAAAATTACCAAGGGGTGTGTTACCTAGAAAGCAGCAGCAGTTTCCATGTTTAAGCCATCTACCATGAGTATGACCTGAGATTTATAAATCCAAAAAGTCAGAATAATTGTGGATATGAAGTTTTTATAGTATATTTAACAGCTCCCAGTGCAGTGGAGCCTGGCCATTGGCCTCTGGAGCCTCGGTCCTTCATGCACATCCCAGAGACCACATTCCAACTCTCCTTTTTAACCCTGGTACTATGGTCCACATGTGAAATCAATACAGCTGTAGTTATAGCCAATCCTCACATGTAACATCAAATCTGAAACATATTGCCAAAAGTATTACCATTTTAACACTCCTCCTCAAAGACCAACGTTTCTACAAGAACCCAAAAAGCAACAGCAAGATCAGTGACATTTGAGAATAAAAAGAGTGTTGAATATGGCTCTGCTTTCATCTGTATCGATTCCTGAAACCACCATTTTTATTTCCATTTTAGTGCTGAGTAGATGTTTGAAAGTTTCATCTCCAAATGTGTATTACGTGTGAAAGCTGCCAGGAGAGTGAGACTTCGATATGCACCATCTCAAGACCTCTCATAGGTGTTTAATAATAAAGACTTGGTTCATCCAGACCAGACGTTCTACTAAGATTATAGGCTTCGCAGACCCACCCAAGGGCCCCGGACTTTCATAAAACATAATCTTGAAACACACGTCTACCATCCATCACCTTGACACATGCAGTGACAGACAAAATTCAAGGCTTTGAGGAAATATTAAATCAACTGAAATACTGCCCGCCTCTTGCAGTTTTTCTTCACCTGTTTCATTGTGCTCCCTTCTTAAGAACTAAATCTGGCATGGTTGTAGACGGCAGAGCTAGAACAACCACAGAGCTGTGAAATATGATTTGCAGGATGTGAGCCAATTTAAACTGTGTTCTAAGGGACGGGAACAAAATTAGGTGTCTCAACAACAAGTTCCCAGGCACAGCAGAATTTCACCTCCACTCACCAACTGCTGGAAAAGGATTGGACTAATCTGCTGCAGGCTATGTCATAGCCCTATACTGAGGACAGGTTTCTGTGTTGGTTTTGCTTGTAGATCTGACAGTATTCTGGCCCCCCATTTGTTCTGAACATTGTTGGCAAAGTCCTCGGTTACTACCAAGGTTGTCCTTTGTCACCAGTTCTGTTCAAAGATGATTCAGGATACAGCATAGGCTGTGCTGGACACATGCATGTGTATAGGTTTACCTTGGGAACACTTTGGAAGAACTGAATATGAATACTAATGGTTTCTTTCAAACGCCATTTTTTAATCTTGTTTGACCCTGGTGCTGTCCTTTGAGCTTGTAACCACACTGCCCATTTGGCACTTTTCTTCTTCTCCATCACACTTTAAACTGAAAATCCCCTAAACGTCCAATTATAGCAGTCAAACACCAGCTACAGGCTTCCATTTCCCGTTTCCATTCACAACAGAGAGTGGGCAGTGTTGTTTTGTACTCTCTGTAGTACTGGAGCATTTTACCAGAACCTGGGCATTCATCTAACTCTGTAATGTAAAGACACACTACAGCTTTTCTCCACACTTCCTCTCCCATCGGTAGCTAGCAACACTCTTTCGCTCAAGACCTTTTTCCGCCCACTTCAAACAAATACTGATGCAGTGACTGGACTTCTCTCTCCATTTATGACAAAGCACCAGTGTTGGTATAAAACAGGTCATTGGGACCTCCCCAGGACCCCAGTCCAACCTGCCAATATCCACAGCCGCTGGAGAGCCCCCTCCTGACTAATAACTCCACTCTCACCCTCATGTCATAAACAGCTTAAAACCCTATTAAAAGCACAAATACATGGCAGAAACTACGACGACATTTACAAAAGATTTCCTGTCTGTACACTGTATGAATGGCTATATGCGAAGTAAAAGTCAAATTACATGACTACTATTATTTAATCATACACAAAAGGTCTTATTATTAGTGTTATGAACTATATAAGTATGTAACTGTATAAGTGTAAAACTACAGAGCAATGGTCTGAACATCTTTCCTGGCATTAACTTGTGAACATGCCTCCTGTAAATGCATGGTTAAAGTCGGTGATTTACAAGAGTTGGAGAGGAAGTGATTACGAGTGACTGATGAGAGAGAAGCAGCGGCCTCCCTGCAGACCGCACCTGCCTGTATTACCATTTACTCAGTGCGTGGTTGCGCCTCCAAGCATTTTTCTCTGTTTGTCCACAAGAATGTGTGGGTCCATATACCGAATGCAACAGGAATCCAGGCAATTAATTCTAACCACAGCAGCAAAGTGCAGATCCATCAATAACACATGCCTCCACTCAAATGTTGATGTTATTTTAGTTCAAAGAGCAACAGTGCTGGATCAGAGCCACTGGTGGTATTTTTTACTGGGGAAAACAATCAGGCCTTTCAGTATTTTGGTAATGATAATAGTCCAGAAACTGCACCCTTTTTGTGGGTAATTTTAATTTGTCCAATACTTATGGGGAGTAGCTAACCGTCCTTAACAGCCTAAGGTTATCCCTGTAACCGTGTCAAAATCGGCTCTCATGTTTTTAAGTGGACAGCCATTTCCTGCAGCCTCTTTGTAATGCACAAATGTCTGGCACATCATAAAGGCTGAGAAAGGTTCAGGGGAATAGAGAAATTATAAGAACTCACACAGGATGAGAGTTTTTGTGTTTGCTGTTGATGTGGGAAACTGACCATTGTTTGAGTAAATTCCGATTTAGCAACATCAGAGACATGGTAGAGCTAGCTAAAGGTTAGCTAGAGGAGTCCTGAATGTTCTGAAGCATGAATACTTCTCTGCAGCAGCCAGCAGTGAGTAAAACTTGTTTTAATATTTTTTTCTAATGTCTTGCCTTTTTTATTTCATCACTGACTTAGTACGCTTTGTTCCATTTCCTTCATAGTTACAAAGCAAATAGATGTACACTATTTTAGATGAAACCCTGAGGACCCAGTGTTCGTAGCAGCAGCTATTAATCACAAATGTTGAATTAAGGAGTAAGTGCAGAGTCTGAAACTCGGCCACAGGACAATAAACATGGATGAGGGCTTTCAAGGACCTGGGACATTGTCTTAGAGAAAGCAGACTGCAGATGGCGCTGTCCCCATCCCAATGCAGGTAAGGGAAATTGCACCAAAAATTGTGCAAATCAGCCGTGACATTACATGACCTCTCTGAAAAAGGATGCCAAAGGCATCTAAAATCTGTCAAAGTATGAGAAAACATCAATGCTCTGTTTAAAAAAGCTGGTGTATGTTCTACAAAGTAGGTATACACCCCAGTTTACATCTTCAGAATTATTGTGTTTTTTTAATTTTTGGGCAGGATGACACACTGTAGCCCTGTGTGATTTATGCCTCCCGTCTGCAGCAGTGATGGCCTCTCACCAGCCTGTTAATCACACTGGAGCATGGCCAGGAAACAGGTGCTCTGACACTTTTACTGTCCATCACCTGCACACAGGAGCTGTCCAGCAGCAGGAACTACTCTGTTCAAGCCTCTGCATGAACAGAACACAGGTTTTTGTCTAGTGAGCGATTTATAATAGCATCTGACACTGGTAAACAATGCTTAATTCAGTACAAAAAGTCAGCAAAGGATTAAGCACCGTCACCTCACAACTAGAAGATCTCATGTAAAATATTAGATTGACACAATTAAGTTTGTGTGTTCTCCCAAAGCCTAAGTGGGCTTTTCAGTGTAATTGGATTCCCCCATCAACGTAAAACATGTGATCCAGAGTACTGCTGATAAAAATCATGGAAAATGGCTATAGTTTCTTGTTAAAATAATAACATGTCACGTCATTTTGGAGCACTGTTGATCAAATCAATTTTACTCTTGATTTTAACAAGTGCAAATTATGGCATACATGATCTTTCTGCAAATGCTGACAACTGACTGTGGCAAAAGTTCTCCCAACCTATTGAATTATTATATATAACAGGATGTTTGTATGATTAAATTATTTCCCATAAACTTCTCCAGTACTAGTGGGAAAAAATTTGGCCCAGCCCCGGTGCAACACAGAGGCTAAGAGGGCACGCACACCTTTTAAAAGGCTCCAGTCCTCACACCAGATCCTGCTCCAGATGAAATCCCACTTAAGCAACAAAACAGTCCCTCCTGTCACAGCTGAGCAGCAGAACACACGGGGAGAAATACTTTTGTGATGACCTGCCATGAACAATGTAAAACCGCACAGACCGAAGAATCAAGGAGGACAAGCATGAGACACTTTGACAAGGCCCTCTCTGCCTGTATTGTAACAGTGGAGGAAGTGAAACCAGGAGTGGGTTGGACTGTACCAGACCCCTGCTGGCTTTTATAAGCATACCCTATATCATGTCATAACATTGTGAATGTTTTTTTGTTTTTTTTAAATGAATCAACCAATTAAATATTAAAGGGCCTATATTATGCTATTTTCAGATCTGTTATAATGTTGTTTCCTCATCACAAACATACCTGGAGATTTATGCGTATTTTAGGCATATTTTTTCTCTCAAACAGAAAACACCTTGTAATGTCACGTGGTAATGCAGGATGTGCTCCACTGCGCTTTTAAACTCCATACTCCTCATTTCCATTTCAGCCCTGGAATTCTCAGTCTCTCCTGAACAAAAGTTAAAAGGTAGGTGTTAACTTGAAAACTACCCCTTCATGACATCACAAGGTGTAACAGAGCATTTTGAGCTTTAGAGATGTAGAGACAGACTAATGATAAAGCATTTGTGAATGAAACAAAATACAACTCCAGATATATTTTTGAAAACAACATTCCAACTAGACTTAAATCTCACAAGAGTCAATTTTGCATAATATAGGACCTTTAATGATGTAAGCAATCAAATATGAATAAGCAATGTTAACCAAGCTAATATATTATTTTTTCCAGTTTATCACATATTGATACAATCCCAGCTATACAGTACTGGCAGCATCCTTGTGCTTTCTCTCTGTGTTTTCTATCTTGAGTCTGAATTATGACGTTGTGATGCTTTATGAATCTGCCCAGGCCCCACTTGTTGCTGCTTCTCATCACTGGTTCTTGCCTCTGCTCACCGTCACAGCAGACATCACATTATTGAGGCTGTCATGTTAATGGCACAGAGCGTTACAGAAGCGCCTGACCTGCACGGGGAGGGAGGGAGCTATCTGCTGACTAATGGGATTTTGTGTTTGGTCTCAGCTGCAGTAACTAGTAGGTTTTTTATTGGTTGGAAGGAGCATGATAGCCTGGCATTTTTTCTTTTCTCTGCGCAGCTCTCTGGCGAATAGTGTTCGGTCACGCAAAGGTGGCAGGCGGGTGCTGTTAAACACATGGAAGGAGACTGGTGAAGAGAGTGGCAATGGAGGGCAGATGGAGAAGAGATCATGAGGGAGCAGAGGAATGTGAGTGCCCTGTACAGAGCTGGTTACACTTTCACGTGAACTACACACAAACAGGCGGATAAAAACTACTTCAAAAAATGTTATCAAGATCAAGGGTTTGTACAGTATGTTTTGGGTCAGGATAAATAGAAAAGAAGGGCATCTGAAACATTTTTCTCTTTAAAAAAGCAAAAAAAAATTGCACTGGCTTTTAGCAGATGAGATGCAGATTTCTTGTTGTTAATGAATTTGAGTATCTTGTGTCTTATTGTTTCCTATGTTTTTAGTAGCTGTATTGTGACGTTGACTTTTTAAAGTGCTTTATAAATAACATTGGTATGGTCTGGTATGGTATTTTTTCCAAAGAGCAAATAAAAAAGTAAATACAACAACAATCATTTAGAATCTATGCAATTATTAATTTTAGTTATTTGTGAGTCATTTTCTTATACATATACTTTGTGGAAAGATGTCTATTTTAAGAATATACATTCTTTTTAATCTGATAGAGGCTGCACTAATGACAATAACATACACATATTCACAACATACCCCAAATCTAACTGCTTTTTCTTCCTCACTATCTCTCAGATCTGATTTCCTGAGACACTGAGACGTCTACAAATGTCTTCCCCGAGCCAAGATTGGTTTGAGCCAAAGTCTTAAACTGTGAGGAATGTGCTCATCAAGGCCTGACACAGCTTATTCTGATAAACCCAATCATGATGAGACTACAATAAGCATTAGCCAATAGGGGGCAGTCTTGTACAAGCAAGTGTGAGGAGAAGAGCAGTTGGGGTGGTAGTGCTCTTATGGAAAAAGTTATATTTGTATGATATTTTTTTCATGTTAATTTTAGGTAAAGGTATAAAATATAAAAATGTATATATGTAGGCCTATATGTGTACCAGGATGCTGTATTAATCTAACATAAATACAAACTATCAAGTTATATGTTTCTTTAAGATATTTCTAGAAAAAATCTCATTGATGTCATTATTGACGTCATGATGAAAGTAAACAAAATTTCAGAGAGGTCTTCTAGGAGTGGAAAAATGATATGATATTCATAGTGAATGGCGATAATCAAAGGTTTGTGCTTTTAATTTGTTGAAAATACAAACAACAGGTAATGAGGTATTTTAAGGTAATATATTTACAATGGGAAATACTAGGAAAAAATATATTGGTGATGAAAGCCAGATAAGTATAGTTTCTGGAATATTTGTCTATATTTCTATGTATCAGCTCTGCAGACAGCATATTTCAAATTCATAACACTGCTAAACTGATACTCTTTCAATTTACTAAAATCATACATGTACTTCTTGCAAAATGAGAAGCTGAGATTGTGTTTTAAAAAGCATATATATAGTTTGTTCAATACTCAAGCAGTTAGACAAATGTACATGCCAAACACATTCTACTGAAAAAATAAATTTAATAAAATGCTTTCACATCCAACTGTGTCTGATTCCACATTACATTGGTCTGTAGATTTGCAGAGTGTGTTTCATGTAAAACAGTGTTACAGGAAAATGTGACTATAGAGGGTCTCTGAGAGAAAGTGCTGCTGGGACAGGATGAGCTGTTGAGGGGAGTGTGGGAGGGGAATGAGGGGGCCCTAAACCACAGGCACAGGTAACTCAGGTCTGCCTCCTCCTCTCAAAGTATATGGACCTACATCCTGTCTGCCATTATCATGTACACCAATACACTGACAAGATCCGAAAGCAACAAGGCCGACAAGGACCCAGCACAGGTAGGAGATGAGAATACATGGGGAGTACTAACTTTCAATAGAATACATTTGATTCCCTTATATTCTCATTAAGGGTAGAAATGTATTACCAAAAGATTATCTTACATTCTGGTCCTCTAATGCAAGACAAAAACTGCGACAATAACACACAATAGTTTTTTCTCTCATTTTATATATGGTTTAATAATGTTATAATGTATAAAACTAAGCCTGTTCCAAAAACTCAAATTCAACTTGACCCCTTGTGATCTGCATTCCTCGCCTCCTCATTTTATCCTTGTGAGTGCAGTAGAACAGCAGTGTCGGTCATTAGGCCTATACTGAGGCAGCTGCAGCACAGCTCTGTGTAGTTTGAGGGGGTCGAATGATCAGTGAACAATGGAGTTTGGAGGGGACACGGAGAAGAGCCAAAGAGGAAGGCATGAACTGTAGACAAGAGAAAAACTAGCCTAAGACTATTGGTGAAGCGCACACACACACACACACACACACACACACACACACACTATAAACCAAGCAGACAGCTAACAAAATTTATGTAAGGAGCTTGGCTTTTAAAATAAACTGGTATTGTTTTAATATTTGTACTCATGTATGCAAAGAAAAGCTACATTTAAGGTCCTAGTTTAGGCCTGTAATATTTTACCCAGGACTTCATTAATTTCTGTCAATATTTGAACTGTTCAAATAGGCCTTTATTTCAGCCAGTTACCTGAAGCTATGCCGAAGGAGGGAACGAAATGGTTGAGATAATGCACTAAAGAAGTACAAACAAACGTCATAATCTGGCCACACATTTCACTTGCTGAAAATTAGTCATCAGCGCCGTCATGGCAATATTTGGAAATGATATGAACTGTGAAGATTTCACAATGAATCAGTGAACCACTGAAATTTACTAGGCCTAATTCACTGCATCTGATTGTGTTGTTTTGGGAGCCTAATTGTGAATGTTATTTCAGTTGAAAAAGTAGCCTAAATATTGTGCGTGTGACCATGAAAAGACAGACGTGTCCTCAACGTGATTAAATTTACAATTTTTCAACACTAAATAAATGAAGCCCACTATTGTTACTGTAGGCCTATCGGGGAACAGATTAGGCTACACCGTTAAATGATAACCTATTTTATAACAAACTACCTTCCTTCCGCTGCTGTCCTCGCTGTGGAACCACATTGCACTCAGAAAGTGATAACAACGCGATGGAAAAAAGCCACCACTGAGTTCCATGTAAAAATGTTCGTCTTAGTATGTCATCTAATCTCTCCCAATTGAGCTGTGTTTTGACAGTAAGAATAGCGGCGCGGTGATATGAAACCCAATGAAAACCACAAGCATGTTGTGTGCACAAAAAACTCGTGCAACTCAAAGAAAACGAAATTTGGGCTTCTCGAGCATGGTTGGGTAGCAATACATCTAGGTCTATTTTATCTCTCGTGGAAACGTAGGATGGCTTCATTTCAGTTATTAAACTTTTACGGGAATATTCTATAATCAATGTTGTAATTAAATTATTTTAAATAAATGACGTAATATAGGCCGTCAATTTCACGTTGATCTAATGGCATCCTGGCCATTCAACTTTTAGAACTAAAGGAACAAAATGCTCCATTATAAAAGTTACATTTTTGTAGGCAGCATGCGTCGCCTATTTGAATAAAGCACCGAGGTTGTTGTTACAATTAAATGCCAATAGGCGTCGCTGCTTACTTTCATTCCTCAGTTCAGAGCAGCTCAAGACTGCAGCAGTTGGTGCCAAAGTTATGCTCCTTCGGTGCGTAATGCACTCATCTCGCTATAATGTATGATACATATAAAATGTAAAACTTTGTGCATATGATTTAAAAACACCAAAAATAGCTTATTTGAATAACTGTATTTGCACAAAATTATTGTGTCCATCATGATCCAAAACTTTCTCTTACCCGTGCATACATAGATAATTACCTTACCGGGTTAAACCGAGTTTGTGTGTAAATGGCAGAAAATGAAATTAAATATTAGTGTAGCCTGTTCTCATCAACCAGCAATATTGTCAGATTGGCTCGACCACGGATGTTGGTAAAGAACCTTCATTAAATGTTTATGCAAATGTGTAATTCAAGAAATTACACACCTTGCCATTTTTTATTGTCAAGTTTTATTGTTAAAGCCTGGTAATGAGAAGCACTTTTGTGATGTCTGCAACTGGCGTTTACGGTTTACTTGGTCTGTTGGTCTCAAGGCCTCCTCTGTCACAAATATTTGAGCCTTACCATAATTAAATAAAATTATTAAATGTGGTGTCTCCTAAATGGAATCCAAGCTCTTGAAGAAAACGTCTTGTAAGTTGCTCAAGTATCCAAGCGCACGTTTTCGAGTTTTCTGTGTAAATGGATCAAGGTTTTCCTTTTGCGCTTCCAAAAGTGTTTCCAAAAGAAGGTGCACGAGAGGTGTCAGAGGAGGCAGGTTCTTCAAGATGGTCTCGAGCCCTAGTTGCTATCCAAACACAAATAAACAGAGAACGAACATTGGAGTTAATGGCAGAGGAGGGTGGAAGGCGTGTCGAGGGCGGGCAATGAGCTCGAGAACCCCGAAGCCCTACAAAGTGAAGGACGGACCGGCGCGTACGCACACTCCAGTCCCAGCTACAAACGGGGCTCCTATGTTGCAACTGTTTTATAATTTTTTTGAATCAAAACCCGAGTGTCATTATTTGTACAACTTTACAATTTGTTACATCTCCGGGCTTCACGATTGCAGCGCGAACAACGTGAAAGTTTCATGGACTTGGAACTTGGACAACTTTTAGCGTGGCTTTTGAGGAGTTTGTCACGTAGTTGTTGTGGATTACTGACAAAGTAAAGGACATTTGGCATCTTATTATTGTGGTAAGAGGCATATCTCACTTGAATTGCATTTTATGGTAGAGACCATTTCGGGGGAAAAGACACTTCCCCCGAAATGGTGATCCTTTTATGCGCTACAGATTTAAGTGTGTAATAAACATATAACTCAAAGGACAAAAGAAATACATATTTTCTTAAAAACGGGGGAGGACTTTGCTTCGTTGAAGATCTTCATCTAGAGGTCATAGTTCAACTATGTTTTCACATCACTGCGCTCTGTCCACAGCACGAAACATGACTGGAACACGGGTGACCATGGCGCGCGCCAGGACTTGTCACGACTTATAGGAAGGCTCGTGCCAAAAGAACGCAAAGTGACAGGACTTTAAGTAGTAAACGAGACACTTAGGCTACTGTCAAAGTTGAAATGAAGTCCAAAGGTTGTTGAGTGAGGAACAGATTGAACAAAGCTGAACCTATGGGCAAAGAACAAGTGCTCGCGTGGTTATGTTGCACCTGTCCAAAATTAACTCTCTAGCTGCATTCAGCGCTTGTCTGTTACAGAAACAGGCCTTTTGAAATGCTAGATAAAGATGTTATGTCGGCCTTTGTAGAGCGAAAATAATACTTTCATTATTCAGTGTTTGTAATCTGACGACGTTTAAAAGCACTCATTGTAACTGAATTAGTAAATGTTCGACCTTAGGTTTAATAATAATAATTATAAGTATAAAGAAGACACTTATCATTTGGAGGAGTGGGTTCTCGGCTTTCTACAGACTGCTGGGCTTGGACAGGCAGTGTGGGGCTTCTCGCTGTGCTAAAACTAAACATGTCATCCTCCTCGGGGCGCCTTACTCCCATAGCATGCGTAGTATTAAATGTAACTGTGATATCCAATATCTATTTTCATATTTATGTTCTTTATTGAAATTTGAAGACATGCCACGTGCGTAAAATTCAAACTAAGTAAGAGAATCTATTATACAGGCCTACCTACATCGGAATTATTTTCAGTCATAAATAACGAAATTAACACAACATTTAATTCACAGCTTACTCCAAATATTCAGTAAAAGCCCTATATACAAGAGAACAATTGAACGTTTTCGTTTACACAGGCTATGTGCGCTATATATAGGCCTAGTCTAATTAATTTATACTTGTCCACTTAATGCAAATGAGCTCTACTAATAACCATTTTACACATGGTTTGCCTGCAACATGATGGAGGTATATTCTCATCATGATAGATCCAAACCAAACGATTATAAACGGATAATGTCACGTCCATGCCATTTCAGGTGTTCTGAATATAAAGTAAATATACACAGAACAGTTTGATGCAACATATATCATAGGGTTAGGGTTATCATTTCTCATAATTTGATTCTAATATTTTTGTATCTTATCTCTTAGGAGGGCATCAGAGTTTTTGCCATCAATATGGGGAGCAAAGCGCTTCACGCACCAATTCCACTTCACCCGGCGCTGCAGCTCACCAACTATTCGTTCCTGCAGGCTGTCAACGCTTTCCCGGCGGACCAGTTGCAGGGGCTGTACGGCCTGAGTGCGGTTCAGACTATGCACATGAACCACTGGACTCTAGGCTACCCACACATTCAGGGCCTGCGGTCCACCATTACCGAGATGGCTGCAGCACAAGGGCTCATGGACCCTCGTCTCCCTTTCCCTGCGCTGCCCTTCACAGCCGCAGCTCAACTCTTTCATCCCAAACAAGGCGTGAGTGCCCACGTCGTGCAATCGCTACATAAGGACAGACCGAGATTTGATTTTGCCAATTTGGCCCTGGCCGCGACGCAGGAGGACCCACCAAAAGCTGCTAATCTGGCCAAGTTGACATCAGGACTGGGGGGCACAATCTCAGAGCTGAGCAAGCTTTCCCCGGATCGAAAGCCCACGCGAGGCAGGCTCCCGTCCAAGACTAAAAAGGAATTTATTTGTAAGTTCTGCGGGAGGCATTTCACTAAGTCATACAACCTGCTCATCCACGAGCGGACCCACACTGACGAGCGGCCGTACACCTGCGACATTTGCCATAAGGCTTTCCGGAGACAGGACCACCTCAGGGATCACAGGTAAGACCGCCTTTTTACACGGTCATTACGCACCAGTCACACAGACAAAACTCCGCGTTAAACCTGCAAATGATTTTGTTTAACCACATTATAAGGCATGCATGTTCCCAAAATTCACTCAGTGAGGGCGCTAAAGCCCCTTTAGTGAGAAACACTGTGGTAAGAAGGCTCTGTATGGTGTGTGCAGGGAGCAGGCGTCTAATGAAGTGTTCATTTTTCTTTGCAGATATATTCACTCCAAGGAAAAACCATTCAAATGTCAAGAATGTGGGAAGGGATTCTGTCAGTCTCGGACTCTAGCCGTTCATAAAACCTTGCACATGCAGGTACGTTCAACATCACTGGACATAAAATCACCCTGAATTTACTCCTGACCAATAATTACGCCGTCTCTGGTGCATGCATGGGGAGGCCATTTAACAGTTTATCAGTACGCAATGTAAGATTCACTAATAATTACCCAAACTTTTGTAAAAAGTGAAAACAACAATAGATCAACAGATGAGAGTGCGTTTCATTTGAGTAACTGAAAGATCTATCAATTTTATATAATTAAAAGGAATAATCCTTTGCTTGCTTTAAATCTAAACAGGAGTCTCCCCACAAATGCCCCACATGCGGAAGAACCTTTAATCAAAGAAGTAACCTGAAAACTCACCTTCTCACCCATACAGACATCAAGCCCTACAGCTGTGGCCGCTGCGGAAAGGTGTTTCGGCGCAACTGTGACTTGCGACGGCACAGTTTGACGCATAGCCCTCTCCAGGACTACTAGCCTGCATGGACAGACTAAACGTGCAAAGGATAAAGCAGCAGCTTTGCATTTGGTCAAAGACATTATCCAAACCTGGACTGCACTGTTCACTGCAGAGAGATTTGGTTCAACAACGGAGCATCTTTTACCTGTAAATATCTAGAACATGTAAATAATGTTTTCCATGTTTCTTTGTCTTTAAATAATACAGCTTTAAACTATGTTCAATTGTATTGTAGAAATAAATATGTTATATGAATACAAGTGGTTCTGCTTTTTGACCAATTATTGTTAAGGACAAAGTCCGAGCTTTAAATGCTTAAACATTAATTTAATTATTCAATAAAGATGAAAACAAGTAAGAGAAATTCTTTCTAATTCGTCTCTAATTTACATAAATGCTTGCCTGTCTAAACAGCAAACATGATAATATTTTAGATGCAAGTCTGTCATCACATCTCAACATTGTAGCGTACAGGTATAGAATTAAATACCTATTTCCCGCCTACACTTTAACACACCTCGCATGGCATAGAACCAGTAAAGAGTGTTTCATATGACAATATTTACAGTCCCTGTTGATACAAAGTAATTGTTCGTAGTGCAAAAAACAAAAAAAAAAAAAAAAAAAAGTATCCCAGTGCGCCAGTGCGCCCTGGTCAATCAGGAATTTTGTTGCTGAATTAGCCTAATTAAATTTCTAATCTTACCTCAGAGTTCTCGCCATCCAGGTTTCTTTGTGTCTCACTTTTGTCACTTGATTACGTCCACGAAGCAGCTGGAGTTTTCCACAATAAAAAAAAAGGCCTTTTAAAGAAAGGTGATGCGCATTCATTCGTCCTTAATGAACCTTCGTTTGATCAACAATGCACCTTATAGGCAATTATTCTAAGGATTATTTAAATGCATGTATAATAATAATAATAATAATAATAATAATAATAATAATAATAATAATAATAATAATAATAATGTCTGCCTCTTCTTGTAGGGTTTGGAAAACAATAATTTAGGTAGGTTATACAAAATGAATAATTAATAATTAAAAGGAAATAAAATAAACCACTTTGTTTCACCCAATTTAAATTTAACAGTAGGCAAGCTATGGGATCGACCAGGGCATGCAGTAGCCTGGGTCTAAATAAAATCCGGTCGTGATAGTGGCCACATATGACTTGTACAGAGAGTAATTAAAAGTGGCGCACAAAAATCCCACTCCCAGTTTACGGGATGACCCAGCAGCGCGGGCCTCCACTGTCTGCCTCTTTGAGAAACGTGTTATCAAACGAGCAGGAGAAGAGGAACAGGCGGGCAGCAGGCCAGAGCCGCGCTTTCATGGTGTTCACATCTTTCTACTCAAGAAACAATCTGGAAGAAGTGACTCTTTGCACAGGCTATGCAAAATTAATCAGAAGTTTAAAACATAGGCTTACAATAATTTTACAAACTAATAGGTAATTTATTTAGTGTCAATGTGTGTCTTGGTGAAAAGTTTGTAAAAGGGCTATAGGCTAAAGTTTGACAAGACTAGGCGATATCAGGACCTATGGCGTTGCTGTCAAAGCAAATAAATTGAAACAGGTTTGAATTCTGAATTTATAGACAAGGTTTGATCATGTGTCTCATCTGTTGCAGACGTAGACCTATGCAAACATGCTGTTAGGTTACATTAAATAGCCTGCAACACACTTTTAGACCAGCATTTTAATACTTTGGCCTATAACAGAGAAACAAAACATATTCCAACAAAATGTGATGTTTCAAACTCTTACATAGTTAAGGCTAAAAAATTAACAATTCTGTAATAATGTGCATCAATGAACAGACTGCGATGCTTCTTCCAGCAAGGGCATTTCAACAGCCTATTCTATTGTGTTTGAGCCTTTGATATCACTTAGACAGTGGGTCGCCAGATATCAGAAAATAAATCAGCATCTCCGTAATAATAATTAATTTAGACCATAACCTTTCCATTGGAAACACTGTAAAAATCTAAATGTTCAAAAAATAAATAATTAAAATAATATAAAGTACTAGGCTAGTTTACCAGGCCTAGCCTACTTCACTATACAGCATCACAGCACCGTCAACCCTGACAACTACGGTCACAGGTGATGAACTGATGCCACCGCGAGACGAATAAAAAAAAAACCTCACGGACTACACTTATGTATGCCTCTTGTGTCATAGGAAATTTAATATATTTATAAGTTTATAAGTAGCTCTCTCTCTCTCTCTCTCTCTCTCTCTCTCTCTCTCTCTCTCTCTCTCTCTCTCTCTCTCTCTCTCTCCTCCCCCTTCTCTCTCTCTCTATCTATATATCTATCTATATCTATATATATATAGATATAGACTTATATATATAGAGAGCATTGGAACACCAACTTTATTGCTTTCATACTTGCTTCTGGATTGTATTGTAAGGGTTGGCATGAACGCCACAAAGCGGAAATGGAAGCTTGCTGGATGTTTACGGATGACGTACAAGATGTGAGGATTGCTTTTCGTGTTGAACCAACAGTAGTTTAGTACTTGCTTTTGTATGAGCAGTTAGCTGTCTCTTCTAACAAATACATATTACTTGCTTAAGAACCTGAAGCCGTCTGACCTGCAGCTTTCCCTGTGGGGTGGGGATGTGGTCCTTAGCAAACTAGATCTCAAACTGGATGTACTGGAACAGGTACCTCACTGTTTATTATTGAGCAAAAAATAATATTATCCATGTTTATTTGTTTCCAGGGGCGGCTCAGTCTAAAGCAGAGCTGACTTAATCGAGTTTAGAAACACGTTTTGAAACACGTGTGATCATTGAACAAGTTTTGCTAACATATTGATAGAAAGAATACAAAACTATGCTTTGGACTGTTTACATTCTACACTTACACAACCTCACAAAACACAATGGCAATGTTACTTTTGAAATCATGTCCTGTATGGACTACTGTAAGAATTGCTTCAGCTTTACTGCAACTGAATGTACAGCATGTATGTTTACTGTCTACTGTATTTTCTGTATCGTGTATGTAGGAGCTGAAGCTTCCCTTTACATTCATGAGTGGTCACATACATGAGCTGCGGATCCATGTGCCATGGACCAAACTTGGCTCTGAGCCTGTTGTCATCACAATCAACACTATGGAGTGCATTCTCAAACTACGAGATGGAGCCCAGGTGAGTGTTTGTCTGATTATCAAGTCTGCACAATTTCCAAGGAGAATTACATTGGTTATTTAACCTCATACAGATTCAACAATAATGATAATAGTTTTTATCCTAACATCCCCTACAGGATAAGAGCAAAATATACAATGTAGTACCCCTTTTTTATTTGTTTTGAGTTTATCTTTTATGATATGATTAAACATTTTAGACAGGAGATTTTTCCTTATTGCAGTAGCATAGTGGTGTCTTAGAGAGGGGTATAAATATAAACTAAACTAAAAGTTAGTTGAATTAAAATAGAGGGTGAAGTGAGGGTGTAATTATCAGAGTATGGCCTATTTTTCATGTTTTTGCTAAACTGAAATTTGAGTTAAGTTCCTGACCAGTTTTGGACGGCTGAAATTTCAAGACCAGATGTGCCCAGAAAAACGCATTTCTTGGGAAGTCAATTACAGCTAATTATATAGATTGAGGTAAAAATGTGTAACACGTGAGCCTGAGTGGCCTAAAAGTAATGGTAAAGCTCGTATTGTGCAGGTGGCTACTGCTTCAGAGATCTGATTTCTGGAACCATCTGTAAATTTAAACTTATTGTTATGCCTCATACACTTGAAGTCATCTACCGTTGTTGATAGTGGTGAGAGTGCGTAGTCCCAAAACAACTATTTGTTGCAGATGTTGTCTGAGAGGCACCCAGTCAGGAGAAGACTTTGGGAAAATTGCAAATGACATGTAGACAAATTATTCAGTGGTATGTAAACCCCAGGGACATAATTTGGATCAGTGCCAAGAGTTAGAGTAGAAATCCTTCCAGTATGAGGAATTTAAATGAGCCACTGTACCTTTCCCCTGTGCAAAGGAGAGATCTGACCATTGCTGACTACTGTGTTCTGCTGCCAAAAAATTCACACAGCTTCCTCATATTATGTAAATTTGTGCAATTTGGTAACTTATACGGCTGATTACCTTTATTATTATACCTTAACTTCTCATGTCCCAGTACCACCCATTCTAAAGACATTTTGAAAAAAATGGTTGTAGAGTATTGTTTAGTCAATCTGAGTGAAGAACATGAAAATTTATTCTCAAAAGTAATATTATAACTCCTGCTTGTTGGTACGGAATTGACATGAACCAAGTCAGCCTCTTGCGATTTGAGTGTGGAAATGATAAATGATCAGAATAATCCAGTTTGTTTTCTTAATTACTATTAGGGGCTCAGTGCTGGCCTGTGAAAACATCCGCATGTCTTTTGAACTTCATTAAGGCTTGTGTTACTTGACCGGATTTATTCAGCCCGTTTTAATGCTGCTGTTTCCTCTTGGGAGGAACTGGGTAATATTAACGATATTCAGATTGCCCAATTGGACCCATCTGCAAAGCTCTAAATGCACCTCATATAGTTTCCAGAAATGGGGTGTTTTGCAGGAGTTGGAGATTACAGGCTCCGCTGACAGTATAATCGCTCCAAATTAGCTGTAATGAGAAAGTGCAGTGCAAAAATATGGTATTAGAAAACAAAATGTAAATGTTGTCAAGTTGTTTTGAATACTGCCAGCACATTTACTAATACATAGGTCATAATATGTTACACATTAGTGAATTTACATCTTTTGTTAACTGCTCTTTAATGGCTGTTGCTGAAATATGTGAATTGTTTTAATTTTTTCCTAAAACATGCATTTCTGTTTCACTTCCTGAGTGGAGTGTGCTGCTACAGATGCTGTAGATGAGGTGTGATCGCTGCTGTGGAGGGGGACTGACTGGACAGCGCTTTAACTGGATCAGGGTGTTGACTCCCAGGCAGACTTTATTCTTTACGAGTCGGAGATAAGGGCTTGCATTTTACTGAGGAGAGCTGCTCTGGGTTTGGCTCGACTTTCTGCTTGATCTGGGAGTTTTATGGCTGCAGAGAATGTTCGCCACTGATGAAGGTTCTGATTAATGCATTGCCTCGAGATGATTTGGGAGACTTGTTGGTTTGGCTCTCAGTCCAAGCCCCACCACCAACCCTCATCACTCCTTAATAATGGCTAATACTTGTGATTCAGAGAACTCCCTTTCAAAGACACCACCTTTTCTACAATGTTTCATTCAAATCTAGATAAAGTGTTTGAGATATCAAGTAACTATAGTTATGCCATAGTCAAATGTAGCTCTTTTTTCATCCCTATCTGCACATAGAGAATCATTCAATGCTTTTAGCACCACTCTCTGGCAGTCATCCTGGGTAGATAGAACCGTAGGTTTAAAATCCAAATGACATAAATAATATAGATATGTAGGTCTATTAGTCGGGATTGTTTGTAACTTCACGATGCATCATGGACTTAGTTAAATATCCTAAACAGCCCATGGAGGTTGGTAACCAGATACTACAATCGAGATAATCTCTGTCCCAGTGCCATCCGGAAACCATGGCCTTTGATTGTAGGAGCGCTGGGAGCAAATGGCTTACAGAGATTGTAGCATAAATCCATGTGATCAGCAAGGCCCTTGTCCTGAAAAGTTATTTAAAATGGATAGGCCAAAATGTAACACCATAATTTAAGACAAATTTTCCTCTTTTGATATTGTGGCCTATACTTACTCAGAATTGTACAGCTTTTTAAATTCTTATTAGACGATGGCCTGAGATTACAATTTTTTTTTTCTTTAAAACCTTTTGTGACACTGGTAAATGTAAAAATTATATTTTACTATTGTGGCCATTTAGCAGGCAGTCCCTCTGGTTCATCTTGGAGGTGCTTCCTGGTGGGATGAGGTTACTGCATATCCTCAGACACTCGTCAGACACAGGAAAGCGCTCAGGGAAAAGTCCATGACTAAAAAGAGGGATCGATCCACAGTGTACAGGATGCTGCTGTTCCACTGTTTAATCCCCTGCTCTCAGGCCATCCGGGACACAAGTGCTCCATCTCAAGTATTAGGGAAGATACTAAAGTCTGGGAAACAATTACCGGGCAGTTAAGACTAATGCTAGCCTTTTAGGCCCCTGACTTAAACAGAAGAACTTAAACAGAACTGTGCAACTGTTACTAGACTAGGACATGTTTTATATTCATTGTTCTTGCATTTGGCTTTGTCTGTGCTGAGGCTTTGCCACATTTCACATTTCAATTTCCAGCCAAAGTTTTACGTTTAGATTAGATTACATTACTGTATTTAAAAGTGGACAGTGCAATTTCAAAAAACACATGATTAAACATGAGTAAAGAGTCAGAATTGGCCAAGAGGCTTTTTTCCATCTGTAGTCCTCTGGCCCTGACGTTAGAGGAGCAATATAAAAAAAGTGAAGTTGCTGTGCAGCATTTGTGTATACTGGATTGTTGTGTTAATAATATTGTTAAGGGTGGTCTTAGAACAAGAGGATCCAGTTTAATCTAAGAGGTGTATTAATATGTAATGGTAAATTGGCCAATAACGAAATAATAATAACCTCTAATGTATGCAGTTTCTTTGGGTGGGTCTTGCTCTAAGAAAAGTGAATAATGTACCTTTGTCAGTGCCATACATTTAGGCCATTTAGTAGGATTCAGGTTTTTACCTAATGTAACCTAATGTACGTTGATTATGTGTATAATTTCTCAGTAGATTAAGGTAAATCAAGGGGCTCTATGGAACATAATTGATGGGTGGTCTGTGTTTTGTGTTTCATGATTCCACAGATGCTCACACACCTTTGGCCTGTGAGTAATTACTTTCTTTTACACGCCATAGTGGTCTCTGTGCCAGAAAACGCAAGCTGTTCAGCAAGTAAAAATGAATATCTGGCTACATTTCCTTGTTATAACATGTTTAACTATTTCTGCATGTGCTGTGATCGAAGCTCTGTCCTGGAGGTTCCTGAAGTAGCCCTTGATGCTGGTGTTGCGTGTGGGCACTTGGAATAGAGTGTGCCACAGTTAGTAGTGTTGGCTCTAATCTCCACCGGCTCAGGGCCCTGTAATGTGTGTGTAAGAGCCCAAGAATGCTACATGAATAATTGCCCAACATGTCACTCTCCATTGTGGGGGAGAGGGGAGAGTGGGGGGGAGACTTTTAGAAGAGGCATATGGTGAGCTCAAAACATAATAAACACACTGGATACCTTTTTGACAGAGTGTATCACTCAGCTTTGACATTCACCATACCACATTTGTGACAAATTTGATAAGGCTTGACCTGCAGTTGTTAAGTTTCATTCGTTTCATTGGTGGAACAAGAAGTTACCATTGGGTATACTCATTGTGCCTGTCCCACATTCTCATACATGATAAGTGGTTGCCTCATGAACCACATACATATACATATACACTTGAATTATGTTCAATACACAAATTACTTACGTTCCACAAATCTTTCAGTTTTCCTCAAAATCAACTCTGGAAGCCCAGCCAAGCCTGGGTAAGGTCACAGTGCCAAGCCAGCCAAGTCAACTTTATTTATATAGCACAATTAAAAACAATAGGATTGTACCAAAGTGTTCATTGATTGAAGCAATATCAATATTGACTCCACAGATCAGACAGGTATTGGTTCCAGGATATCGGTAAAAACGTTTCATAATGGACTTGATCTTGCTGGGCTGAGCACTTTGATATTCACCAATAATGCTTGCGAAGGATCATCTGCCTGTGGCGTGTACAATTTTCCTTTCAAGAGCCTTTACTGGAGCTTGATGCCATATTTCATAATATTACATTTTCTGATAATTAACTGTTAATTGGCTGTGCCAGTTTTGGGTGTTTTAAACTATTACCATGAATAATACATTACATGAAATCCTTTCAGTGGGTTAGTCATTGGTGATTGATCATTGATCATTGTTTAGCACAATTGGACCATTTTAGTACCGTAAATGTCAATCACTCTTGCTGTATGCCGTAGGTATGGGACGAGTCACAATTTACCCATGACAAGATGAGACACGGGACTATGATATTGTTTAAAAAATACTGCATTGATGCTGTGTGTTTCATAGCACAGTTTTTTAGACCCATTGCTTCTGAAAAGCTGTAACTCACAAGTACTTAAACCTTAAGCATTTAACTAAATTTTTCTATGTGTGCACTATTTTATCTCATGTGTGTCAGTTTTATCAAAGATCTTGTGGCATGAGATTTTGTCCCATCCATATGTGAAAATATTTTTACATTTTCATTTAATCATAGCAAAAAAAAAAAAATCAAACCTGTCACCTTGACAGACATTTTAGAGTGAATTTTTTTTTTGCTGCTCATTCAAGTGGCTTCTTCAGTTCTGGTCAGGTTGCAGGTGGGACTGTCTTATATTTGTCTTAATGAAGGAACTCAGCACACTGAAACTAAAATACCTATTTACAGTTTAAAACTAAAACACCTATTGTGAACCTAATTAACATTGTAGTTATCTAACTTGTTTGTCCAGTTGACCGAATTGAACTTTTCATAACTGGATGACTGTGGGATTACACAAACATCATTTAATCATACTTAATGTAATTTATTTGTCTGATATTTTAGCTTCCAGCTGCTCCTGGTGTAATCTTCTCATCTTCATCAAATGTCCTCTGTGCGTCTCATTCTTTGTCAGATCTCTGTGGAGTTTTATTGCTGCTAACACATTGCAGTTATTAGCATGGAGGGTAGCCGTGCCAGCGTCAGCAGCATGCCTCACATGCTCAGTCTGTGCTTGTGGTTTTCTGATGGAGACATCTGAGGAACCAAAAGTCTCAGATCTAAATCAGGAACCATTTCTCCCACTCCTTTTGTCTCCCGCCACTTTCCTGAACTCATTTTTCTGACCTGGAAAAAAGAATTCCACAGCTCTCTGTTGTTTTAAGCTTTTCTCTTCAATTAGTCAGGTGATTAGAGACATGTGGATTAAAGTTCAGGTAATGTTAACTTCCAGTGGCAGAGTCACATTCGACTCCAATAAAAAGAATGGAGATACCTGAGATCAGGAATTCTGCAGTTTTCCAAATTCCATCACGCCACCTTCATCAGGCCCGTGGAACTAGAGTCAAAACACCTTCCGTTTCTGTTATTTGTATAGATTCAGCTGTGTGTGTATGTATATGTATATGTATATATATATATATATATATATATATATATATATATATAAAAGTGTTTCTCATCTTCCACGGTGGTAGGTCTCTCTCACCCTCATTCAGCTCGGGTCCTCTACCAGAGGCCTGGGAGCTTGAGAGTTCTGCGCAGTATCTTTGCTGTTCCAAGTACTGCACTTTTCTGGACTGAGATGTCCATTGTTTTTCCCGGTGCTCCGATCACCACAGGCACCACTGATGCCTTTACTTTATATATATATATATATATATATATATATATATATATATATATATATATATATATATATATATATATATATATATATATATATATATATATATATATATATATATATATATATATATATATATATATTATATTACTTGATGCATTATTCATATCAAAACTTCTTGAACTACTCCTGGGCTTAAACTATAGTGTATGAATGAGAAAACAAGTGCAAGTTATTCAACTGTATATAAGGATACAAAACATCAGGGAAGACTTGCCTTGTGCTGGCACACTCAGGAGCTCTTCAGATAAAGCTGAAAACAGTGGCTTCTAGCTTGAAATTGTTGTAGCTAATTTGAGCACTGAAAATGAACATAATTAGTGTAATGACACGTAGGTGCACTTGATGGAATTGATGGTTTTGAGCTCTGAAGACATCGAAAAGAATATTTAGAAGACTAAATATGCCATACTAATCAAACTTGTGAGTAAATTTAACATTAAATAGCATTGTAAAATTGAACTAGAGCATAGTTTAGACTTTTATGAAGTCTCATGCAACATGTGTAAGGAAAATGTTTTGATATAATAAACAAAAACACCCTGAAAAGCACACTGCAAACTATAAGATATAGGATGTCACAGTGACTTATTATAGAACACACACCTCATTGACAAATGGAAATGTGAAAATTGGTTCTTTACTTAACTCAACAGTCACTTGTATCTTTAATAACATTTCTTTTTGTGAGTTAATTTTTTTATACAGTGCCTCCCTGCTGTCATAGCTGCCAGCACAAGTTCAGCATTAGGCCACTACGTATCTCTTTGGGGACTGCTGTGATTGATTAATTTGGTCTTAAGTGAATGAACATTTTGACAACACCTTACTTGGATGTCAGGAGAACTACTATTGTACTTATTGGATTTGTATTGGAATGGTTTCATAATTATTCACCTTTTTGTGACAATGGCCTTTCCTTTTTGGAACAACAGGCCATTTCCAGACAGGAAAAACTTAAAGTGAACCGTGAGCTTTCTTCACCCTCGTTTTTTGTTGCTGTGTGATTCTGTAGCCTTTGGAAGGCTTGTTTAAAATGACAAGCACATCCATATTTGTAGTTCATATACAGTGTGGAGAATAGCTGCCTTACCATTTGGTGTGTAACTTTAAAGTAACATGAAAGATTCTTTACTGATGGACACAGAGGAAGCAGCACATTAACATTAATTTTAGCTGTGTTCAGTTGCACTTCCTGCTACACAGATCTTTAGAAGTAACGCACTATTTGCTTAGAAAAATGATGTAAAATTCTAGTTAAACACTGCACCACATTGTATACATTTCAGAGATGTAATATTTCATTAACAGAGAACATTCATAGCAAATGGGGATTTTCTTTCCCTGTAGTGGATTTTATTACTTGAACAGTGGAAGGGGTGCACATTTTTGTAATGAGCAGTTTTCATTGAGATAATTATTCACAATGTCACACAATCTGATATTCACCGGGGTACATTTCATTTTCTAATCCCTCCAATCTGCCATGGATTCCAGCTGCTCAGCTTTACTGTACAATTGTAGAGACGAGTGCAGTTCTGTCCATAAGTTGGCTTAGTAGTTCAGATTCCATCACTTTTGAACAATAACCTTTGCTTCTAAGCATGCAGATATGAAGATTTTTATCATTTTAAGTACTTTGCATAGACAAAAGAAACTAAAAATATTATTTCTACAAAAAATATTTTGCTGAGCCTTGATCTTACAAAAACGTTTGTCTGGCTACTACTACTTACTTTCTTACTTTATTTATTTATTTATTTATTTTTACAGTAGATTTTACTAGACAGGTCGATATTTATTATACTTAGATATCCACTTTAGTGGATTTAATTTACACGTAAACCCAACAAGAGTTTTTTTGACCTACACTTCTGCCTTGGCTCTATCCCAGACTTAGAGCAATGCTAATTTCAACAATTGTTCTTAGATGCCCAAATGGTTCTTGTATTTCTCCCTCGCATCCTCTTAACATTACACAAAGATGAAACCATGTTTTTAATCACAGTGTAATGGTTTCATGCATTTGTTACAGTTTCATTAAAAAGGCATTAGCATCAATTGTTGAGTTGACCTGATGAATGATGAAAGGCCAAGGGGAAGTAAAGGAAAAGGTAATTTGAGTGACCTATGATGAGCTGTGTAACTCATTACAGTGGGCCAGTCCTCAGTGGTTGAAAGAGCTTAAGTGTAAGAGAAGTGGCCACATAACATTTGACATCACTCGAACCAAACTATGACTGTGTTTGAAAGTCCAAGCTATTTTCTCATAGTCAGAGAAGTGCAGCCTGGAAACAATTCTCGTGAAAAGACATTACTTCCACAGTTATTATGACATTGATTTCATTATTATACTAGTATATGTTTAAGTTGGCCATCCTTTTTAGCATTATAACTACACATTTTTGTAAGTAGTATGAACAAACATAAAGTAAGTAAATGCACTATTTATCCCAAGCATGGGTAGTCCAACAGTGTTGCAAGGACCCTAAAATTGGGAGAAAAAATAAAAAATTCTGCCAAGATTCATATGAGCAAAAAAAGACTTAAGCAAGTCCCCAGCGGGCTTTGTCAAAAGCAAGCATATCCTCTCTAATTTTTTTGCATCTTTTATCATCTAATATCTAATACTAATAATATCATCTAATACTTGTCTTAAGTGTTTATTTTTGTCTCAACCCTTCTAGAAGATAGATTCGTCTCAGTGGGGGGTGAATTTAGCAACTCTGATGAGGGTGGACTCCAGACAGGCTAAGCCTTCTCCCCTGGTACTAGTCCAGATGCCTGTAGGACAGGGGTCAGCCATGGCCTTCCTGTGGCCTAACCCTCCATAGGTGCCCACTTACCCTCTGGGTAGGGGGTCCTCTCGCCTGCCACTCACAGCACACAGGCTTGTATCTCTGATCTGATCTCATAGTTCTCAGCTGCTCCAAGTCTTGCTTTCTTTGCCTCTGTTATTTTTTCCATTTATCTCTTGTCTCTTGTCTCTCTTTTCCTTTTTGCTACCGTCATCTTCGGTCAACAGCTGAGCTGACATGCCTTTAGGGGAAGCAGCCCCCCCTGATTTTCATTCCCTCCAGATTCTCTGTGTCCGTTGCTCAGTCCCTGCGCTGTGCCCTGCTGTGGCACTGGGAGGATCAGTTTACACTGCAGCAGCTGAGCCAGACTTCATTTGTCCCTGGGCTTCCCTCTGAAAAGGCATGTTTCATCTCTGGAGAATTACTCACTGCCCACGGTGACATTGAGCGCTTAATTGCGCTACTTCCAAATTTGGCAGTCTTGTCCTTTTGTGGCAGTTTGAATTGTTGAACCCCTGTTCTCTTGGCCTGCAGCAACAGGCATTCCTAACAGTATAGATCTGGGAGTTTACAGCAGTTTCCAATTGTAATGCATTTAAGAGGGGCATTGTGGTATAGCATCTAAATATGACATCTACATAGACATGTTTTTATTTATATTTATTTCAGTCCTATATTGTACAAAAATGATAGCGGCCACAGCTGCTGTGAACAATTAATAACATCAGGATGCATATAATTTTGTCAAATAAATTTAAATGATTTACAATTAAAAGTCATAATATATGATGATATGATAAAATAATAATAAAATAAAAGTTTTTAATGTTACAATTTGCTCAATTGTGTGTGGTTTAAGCACAAGATATGTTCTGAATTAATTTCTGCACTTCTGCATTAAAATGCATGTGAATGGATTAGCAGAATATAGTTAGTTTTGACACCTTTTAGTGTTTACATTAGCTGAGATAAGAGTGAGTCCCGATGCTCCACTATGCTGATCCCTTGCTTAAATGCTAAACACATGTAACCATTGCCATACTTTGTCCAGAGAAGATTAACCTCTCATCAGGACGTAGCACAAAGGTCTGTCAGATCTACAGCTATTGTCAGCGTCATACCATTAATGTTAACCTGATTTGTTTCCTTTCCTTTTTGGTGATACATGTTCTATTATTTTTTACTTTTGCAGGATTATGTCCACAGTGAACATGGATTTGAGGTATTGTTTAGACAGTAGTTATTAGATTTGGTACCCTTTTGCCTTCATTAGTGAGTTTGGCAGGCATGTTAGTCTTGCTGCTTTTAGTCAAGCAACATTATAGCTGTGTAAGAGTGTGCATTGTTTGCTAGGCCTTGAAGTATGTCCTCTTCCAACAGACAATATTTTCAAGGCCACAAAAATCAAAGAATACAAGTACAAATCTATAAATCGTTTATTTTATCGTGGTAAAACAACAAGGCTTGCCCATGGAATTGCTATATAAGAAGCAATTTGCAAGCTGTCCATTTCAGTACTCGGCCATTTTGTACTTGCATTTGGGATTTGTATTGCTATGTTGAATTTGTGTGTCTTAAAGGAATTATTGACTAGAGTTTTCTCTACTGATGGAAATCCAATAAGAATATTTGAATCAACATATGAAACTTTAATTAGGTTTGCATCCACAAACAGGATTTTTATTATTTTCTTGTGTGTGTATTTTCTCTTCAGGATGACCATGAGAGTGGCTCCAGCTCCACCAGTCGTAGTGTGTCAGACAGCTCCAAGACCATAGCCAAGCCCCGACGCATCCAGCAGGCTGCCCCCAGCGACCCAGACCTGCCCCCAGGTGAGTTATGGCCACTACAGTCAGAGCAACCTTCAGGGCAGCAAGAGTCCAGCTTCACAATATTAGGGGTGCATTGTGTAACTTTTCTGGTGGAGGGTATGTGAAATATTTTTCTCAAAGAGGAGAGTTTGTTTACCTGCTTTATGTTTTGTTTACTTCTTGAAGCCTTCCTCAGAAGTGTTATGTGATGGTGTAGTAATGTGTCTTGTTGGCTGCATGTCCTTTGGTTCTTTTATATATACCAATATCTTAAAGGATCCGTAAAAAAGTGTGAAACATGGTCTGTGTAATAAATGCAAGCTTAGATAATGTGTAAACGTGTGTCAGACGTGTATTAACCTGTCTTCTTATGGCCCATGATTTAGATTTAAATTTTTTTTCAGAATTGTTTATTTGGTGAACTCAATTATTATTCTACTGGCAAAACACATTTTAAGATTTTTCTGTGCTTCATGGATAAGCGACCCCACAGTCCTGGCTAGTTGTATCTGGGGAGGATCCTTTTCCAGGTCTGACGTTATAAGATAATATCTCTTTCCAGCTGTTAAAGCATGGACCCTCACACTCTCATCTCACAATGCATTTCCTAGAGACTTTATGCATGGACTCCTATACTTCTTATTCCAGGTGTCTTACATGTATTTGTGTAAAAAAGTCAAAGGAATATTCAGGTAACAGCCTACTATCTGATTTGATCTATTTAGGTGTAGATTGGCCCACTTTTTAACTCATTGCAGATTAGGATAATTCTGGGGTCATAGGCTGTGACACCTTAGTGAGGCTGAGGAAGCTGAGGAAGTAAGTGCATGTTGTAATCCAAGTTTTCCTAATGAAAGGTGGAGGTTAAAAGGTAGATGGAGTAAAACTAACCTGCTATGACTCAGACAAAGGATGTTTATCTTAGAATTAGATACAAGAACAACATACCAGGAAATTTAAATGTTTTCTTATCATTGTGGGTCACTGGAGGAAGTGTCAAGTATTATGCGAAACTTGTTACTTTTTCAATATTTTAACAATGTCCTTCACTCCTTAAAACATAGTTGGAATTGTATATAATTTCTTTCAGTTACATTTGAGTAATCCTTCATGCTTACCGGTACTTAGGGCTACTTGCTAGTTGAAAATGGTTTGTTAACGCTTATAAGAAGACTCATTCTTTAAAGTGCTTTAAACATCTGGCCATGTGGCCATACCTGCTTATCAAAGCCTAATCTCGTCAGATCTCAGAAGCTAAGCAAGGCTGGGCCTGGTTAGTACTTAGATGGGAGACCACTGGGAAAATCAGGTGCCACAATGGGGTGCCAGTCGCAAAAACTGTTGTTGTATCCTTAGGCATGGCACTTCACCCACATTGCCTAGAATGAAGTGGTGTGTGAGTGATGGTGGTGATCGGTAGGGTTGATGGCGCAGATTGGTAGACGCAATAGTAGCTTACCTCCACCAGATATGGAGTGAATGAATAATGCTCTGTAAAAGCATCTTTGTAACATATATGTGTGAAAAGTGTTATATGAATAAAAACTTACTTACTTACTTTAATTTGTTAGGGAACACTTTTTACATGCTTCAATTTAGGGGAATACATAGCATAACTGATCAAGTATAGCAGTACATTCAAATTCCTTTTACGACCATTTAGTAAGTTCTTATCTATAGTAAAACTAGTACAATTACACTGTTAAACAAAGCATAGACCAAATAGGACATTAACACAGGACCACCTGACTAAGTTATGAGCCTACTTTCACAATCTTAAAATCTCTGCTATGCATCTGTTTGCCCCCACTTCAAAACAACCAAAACAAAACATGGCCGACACTAAAAAGCAGCCACCAGCAATTATCCAGTCATTTGGCCCTAAGCTCTCACATGCTGAATGCATTTATCCTTCATGTTCTGCCTGTGGTGGAAAATAGTGATGTTAATTCATATGCCATGAGATTGGTAGCCACACAGAGACCAAAGACCAAGTGCTTCCACCTTTGTGTGATTCTGCAAGTGATTATGTTTACAGCTGCTTGTGGGGGACCATCGGCCACCGTTTGTGAGAAGTACTTCTTTTAAGAGCCATGCGAGTTTACTGTTGTGCCCGTTTACACTGTTGAGATATCACTAGACACCGCATTACACTCCTTTTTAGAGTTAAAGGAAATAATGATGGTCTTTTCTTTCATTTATTTTAAACCAGATGCCCTTTCTTGTGCTCTCTCTCAGTGTATGTGGCTTTGTGAAGCCAATATGTAATTTTCATTTACTCTTTTAAGTAACGCTGACTGACATATTATAGAGTAGTTATGGATACCAAACCCATGGCCTACGTATCATCTTTTTACAAATCAAATTTTGCAGCCTCTCATTCTTGCCATTATTGAACTTACCCCAGGGAGCCACTTGCTATAGCTACTGTAACCCAAACAGGGCGCATAATTCCTACTGTGTTGCTACTGTGTATATATACTTAAGGGAGATTGATACTTTAGACTTTTGACTGTGAGGGTCTCACAAATTTTGCTTACCTTGCTGTGTCTGCTTATGACTGGAGGAAGATGAAGATTTGTGAGCAATGAAATACAAACACTCCCTATGGTCCTGGTACTGGGGCTCCTGAAATCTTAAGAAAATAAATTTCACATGTTCTGGTATTACTGAGAAATACACAGTAATAGTTAACCCAAGGCACCAGAGCTTTCCTGTGTTCGCCCCTGTTCTGTAGAGCTACATTTTATAAGAGGTGTGCAACCAGCATGGCTAACATAATTAGACATGTTTGTTTTGGTTTTGGTATACAGTATGTTTCTTGTCGAATATAGCTTTAGCTCTGGAGCTAAAACTTTAAAAGCCACTCGGTGCATGCTTGCATGCTAGTTGCTATAATGTTTTGACTGCTTAAAGAATTTGATCTATGAACGAGTAAACATGTAGCAAAAAGCAAATGTGATAAATAAAATCCTTATCACCTTTATTTAGCTAATAACTAATAACTAATATTGTTTATGGTCCTTTTAAACATTAATGAGCTTCATAAATTCGTCCTAAAATCTTTGTCTTGACCATAGGGTTGCAAAGGGGCAGAAAATTCCCATCTGTTTTCAACCACACATATAACACACTGTGACATAGACAAATATAACACTGACATAGACACTTTGTGGAACAAGTCTATCCCCTTACTTGTTGACCCTGATGCCTAAAACTTCTTCCTTATCAAGCCCTAGTGATCACATCTGGCAATGATAACATTTTTAAGTTGTTATTCTCTCCACTGGTGAAAGAATAGATATTTAAGTTTATATGTATGTATTTACATTTTTATGTTTCTGTGCATGACTCCTAGTAAAGAGACAATCTTTTGAAGGTTTTATTTATTGTTAATTCCATTTAATTCTCAAATTCTCAAAATTTTGCAACCGTTCATGACTAGTGGCTGGCACAGTATGCAATATGCATGCTCATACTTATAAGCAATACAGGGAAAAAGGTGACCAGTCAAGTGTTCTTTCATAAATTGCACAGTGGAGAGTACTTGGCCTAGTCTGAAAATGGCATAAAGGAACCATTTTTCCAGTGATTTTATGGTTGAACAGTTTTAAGTGGACTGCTTCCCTGTGGGCCACAGCACAGGTGCCGACTGTGTCAATTGTTTACAGAAGTTGAGGTCTTGAGCGGCTGGACTGTACGGGGTGTGAGGGGATAGGAGAAATAGCAAGTGAGCTGGTCTACAAAGGGGAGAGAAAGACACTCTGACATGGATAAATTAGATCCAGAGAGGGAACTAGCAGGGGGCAAAGGACTGGTTTTACTGCCCAAGGTGCAGGTGCAACTCCAGTGTTGTGAGCGACCCCACAACCACAAACCTTTCCCCACAGTTACATTCATGCACGCATTAGAGCAGACCGGCTTACCTCCACCAGGACGCAGCGCATGCCCAGCCACGCACACATGTCACGAAACACGCATTAGCTTTATGAGGCCAGTTTACATTATGTCACCCTCTCTTCCTGCTGCCGGGTTTGGCCAAGCACCACTTTCAAGACAGTTTGGTCAATTGGATTATCCCTGTGTGTGTCTAGGCCTGTGTACAAGTCACAGTGGAGTGGCTCAAAAATTCACCCAAATGTTCCTCTCAACAGGACCATTTAGTTTAGCCTAATTATCGGTAGTGTTATTGCCCCAGCCAGGCATGTAGATACAGGAAGGCTAATATTTACTTTGGAAAATAGTGGCAATACTGGTTTTAAAAGCTCATGTATTTGATCCATGTATAAAGTGTTTAACAGTACATGGGAGGAATGAATAATGCCATTGGTCCTGCGGTTTGGGAGATTTATGACTGTATATTTTCATATTTTATGGTAAAACTCCCATGTCTGTGATACTTTCAGTTAGCTTTTGCTTGAGTAATAATGACATAAGCATGTATGTTTTCCTGTGTAGCTTCTGTTTCTGGGCGTCACTGTGGCGATTAGGACATTCTGGTTACAGTGTGGAATGGCTCCCCCAGCTCTGAAACTTAATCTGCCAGACTGGACCTTTCTCTGCCTTTTTACATCCCCATGCCTCTTCATCACAAACCTCCTTACATTCCTACTTCTACAGACAATATTTATGATCATGATAAATCTACATTAGGGCAAAAGCATGGCCAGAGTGGATGTACAGTATATTGATAATGCAAGCTGTGATTCAGAAATAGTATAATGTACTGATATGTGTTACTTTGCTTTTTGCAGGATATGTGCAGAGTCTGATCAGGCGGGTGGTGAATAATGTCAACATCGTGGTGAACAACCTGATCCTGAAGTATGTGGAGGATGACATCGTGTTGTCGGTGAATATCACAGCCGCCGAATGCTATACTGTGGACGACATGTGGGAGAGGGCTTTCATGGACATCACTGGTAAGGCCTCCCATTTTTATTTCAGTTGCCAGGCGTGCTGTCTATTGTGGTGCTGCAGTCGATACACATTTTGTATTAGAATTGTATCATTTTTATCAGAATTTAATCAAATAGTTAAAAAAAAAAAAAAAAAAAGCAAAAACAAATGAAGCCCACTTCATGTATCTTACAAATACTGGTCACGTAGTGTATGGCAAACCAGCAGCTAATGAATCAAAGGTGAATCAAAATTTTGACATTGTGACATCCATAATTTAATTTAATACACATATAAAAAAAAAAAGTAAATTTACTTAATCTAATTTCCATATGCAAACCACATTATTATTATAGCTAAATTAACTTAATATTAATATTATAAGCTTCTTTTGCAATACCTACATTGAAACTGCAATTTGGAAAGCAGGTCTTTTATTTTTGTTTTGGTTTTTATATTTTGTAACATATTTGACAGTAATGTGCTAAACATACTTATAACAATGTTTTACATAGCTGGTAAATATAATTTATAAAGCTTTATAATGAAATATATTTTTCTTTTACTGTATTACTTAAAACTTGATATTTACTATATTACTCATTTCATAATCATTTGTATTTGTTTCAGCTCCAGAACTTGTGCTCAGGAAGGTCATCAACTTTGCCGACTGCACAGTCTGCTTGGACAAAAGGAACGCCAGTGGGAAGATTGAGTTTTACCAGGACCCTTTGTTGTACAAGTGCTCCTTCAGGACACGGCTTCACTTCACTTACGACAACATCAACTCCAAGATCCCATCAGTCATCAAAGTGAGCTCAGTGAACATGTTGAAAATTATTCATAGTAGTATATCATTATTGAAAAATACTACTCAAGTAATTTAATTACATTTATTGTACGAATTTTCAATCCCATATTTCTCATTTTTATTTCTTAAACTTGCTATTTACAATTGTTTCAGCCGTTTATAATAATTTGGGTAAAAATAAATGTGTGTTTTGGCTCACAAAACATATATATTATATGTGATTTCATAGTGAAATAAATGACTTTATCTATTTTTGATATTTTTTCAGATTCAAACAATGGTTGAGAGCCTGAAGTTGTCCATCACGGATCAACAGTTGCCAATGTTCATTAGAATATTAGAGTTGATTATTGCTCTTTATTACGGAGAAATTGGAGGTCACAAAGATGGAGAAGGAGAAGAGGGGAGTGGGCATGTCAAAGAAGCAGGTAAGAACTTTCATATATTTTAGTTATAATTATTTGCACTACAGCCTATGCTGTCAACTGAAATGCACAAAGAGTATTTTTTTGCTGATGGGCACATCACATTAGTTTAAGAAATTATTACCATATAAATCTGATCATTATTTATTGAATGGGTCAGTGAAGCTCGCCATTGACCATGGTTTGTGCTCCTCTTGTCTTACTCCCAAACACTTGCACAACACTTAATCCACCACAGGCCTCTGTCTTCAGGCCTAATGTCCTTCATGTAAATACTGGCTCAGATGAGTGGACAGAGAAAACAAATGCATCCTGTAGGAATTGTATTTTTAAATTTTTAAATTTTTTTTAAATTCAATTTCAGAAAATTACACTTGAACAGTATCAGAGGGCCCCCAAATAATCTAAATACAAACCTTTTGAGGCAGCAGGTTCCTACACATAGTACAGTTTAAAATTTAATTCTAATGTCTGTCTCAAAACGTTGTAGTATTTTCTTCTTATTGCTATCGTTCTGTTTGGCTTTTTGCATAATTTGCAGATTTGACTTATCTCATTTTGTGTTTCACATCCACCTTTTTAAAAACACCTGGGCATTAAAAGTTAAATTTAAGTAGCTTTTCCCTTCACACTTAGTAGACCTGCAGGCTTACATCTTCCTTGCGGAGTGTGCAGACATGCATGCACTTTATCACAATGCTGCCCGTTCATTCACTACTCTTCCTCAGGGTCTGACTCTTGGCCTGGAAGTCTTCTGCTCATTGGCACAGCTTCTAGTTTAGTGACCAATGCCAGATGTAGGAGGCAGTGTCATGCTCCTGCTATGCAGAGCCTGAATGAATTAGGATCCCATCTCAAAAATATACAAGGAATCAGCTCTTGGAATAGGAAAAGTAGGCCAAACAGAGAGAAACATTTTACTCATGGTAAGATGCAGTGCACTTAATTGTATGTTATTTTAACAAAGGCATATACAATTATTATACTTTATTGTTGTAGTAATGTGATTGTCTTTGATTGTTGAGGAGAACTCTTAATGCTAAATGCTAGTTTTAAATGTATTTAAATGTATTTAGGCATCTTCTTTTTAACATTAACAATCCTGCATTTAAAATTCAAAGTGTATTGCCATAAATACGTTTCTGCCTTAAAGCTATACATTCAACATATATTAAAATAAAATTACATATAATTAAATTGTAAAATGGGTTATAGAGAACACAAACATGTAAATACTTCTTTCAGTAGTAGTAATTTTGTAGTAATGACTGGGACATCTCAGTAAAATTTAATAAAGTCAATGAAACTCTGGAAAAAGTCAGAGCAACATGTGTTTATAGATCAGCTGGTCACTGCAGCTAGTATGAGAAGAACCAGGAGCGGTTAGGTCTGTTTGTAGCCTCTCTCCCTACTTTGATAAACAGCGAACAAGGCACCTAGTTTTATTCACATTGTATACAAGACTCAATTGCATGATCATAGAATAATTATGTGGTTTTAGTAGCTCTGTTACAATAACCTTATGAAAACTAACAAAACAAACAAATCAACAACAACAACCCACATCAAAATGATCAAATACTATAAAATAAACTAAATACATTATATGATTGAAATACACAATAAGAGTAAAGAAAAGCTTTACAAGTAAACTTATAGATGTTGAATGCACATGAATTAATAATATGAATAATTAATCACAGCATCTAGTTTTTTGACTCGAGTTCTTGAATTTTAAGACTGAGAAAAAAGCGGGTAAGGTGAGTGAGGGTAAGTGATAAATGGTCAGGTATCTTTCCGATCAAACATGGAGGGACACCTGCTGGCCTATAAGGGCACTGCCTACTAAAATATGGCTATGTGCATGGTTTGACAATGAATACCTAAATGTAAACACATACAAGTGTCAAAGTGTTTTCTGAAAGTGATGGATGTGGTTTAAAGGTTGAATTTTGAACTTCAGTGATCAATAATCATTTAATTCTTCTCTGGGTTAGTTATAGCCTGGTGGTTTTATTTAATTCCCTGAAGTAGCACTAATAAGATATTAATTGACATATCTGACTAGCTCAGTTTCTCTTGTCATTGAAGATTTATGTAACAAATTCTGGCTAATCCGCCCTGTTTTGATCAGCGCGTTGCTAATTTAGTCTTTGTTTTGATTGCCTTAATTCAAACCGAGCCGTCGTCAGGGTGTTAGATGAAGTGAAAGAGCTTAACTTGTTGAACTGACACCTCAAAGACTTCAACTGAGTAAAAACAAAGACATGGTGAAGATGAAGTGCGATAAAATCTGAAAGGGAATATTTGATGAGTGAAAAGACATAGAAGGGATTTCCAAATTGACAACACACAAACTGATAGATTTAATTAAAATATGTCATAATTTTCACCGCCTTGGCCGCTGGGATTCCTAAGCTGTGACCTAACGGACAATATTGTTTTCTGGCGGAGGCTATGAGGAATGGTATTACACATTCTTGTGTATTGAGCTCAGCTTCCTCTCTCCTCGATGCGTATGGAAACGGACACGATGGGATGAGTTCAAGGGTCAGCATCAGGGAGAGGGACTAGTATATTGGAGAATATGTGACACCCCTTTCCCCTAAACTGAATGTTTAGATAAGTAATCTAGAAAACCTACACCAGTTTTTTCTAAAAGCACACTCAAAGGATGTATTAAAATGACATGTGACTCAGTAAATCGGATCTTAAGTCAGTTGATCATTCTGCCACATTTCATCCTGACATTACTATCCATTTAGGCAGTAGTTGCATGAATCATTCACTTAGCTTAGCTTATTGCCTATAGAAAGACACTTGTTTTTGTAGCACATAGAGTGATGCATGTATCTAAAGCATCAATTCTCCATTGCCCTAACCTACTCCAGTCTTTTACCTATTCATGATGACTGTGCTTGCTATAAAAGAATGCACTTCATGATATTCATTCAAAGACACAAACATCTCAATATTTGACCTTCTGCTGCAGTTGCATAGAAGCAAGGACAGCTAGGATACATTCCCCTTGTGTTTTAGTTTAACTTTTAGCTAAAACATCATGCCTTTTTAGTGAAGCCTAAAGACATGGACATATTCAGTAGTGAATTGATCACACATTTAAAACATACCATTTCTGCAGAAGTAGTCTATTCACATGTGTTTGTAAGATTTGTTCAAATCTCAATATTTTGACTATTTGCTTCAGGGGATGCTTCTGCAAGTCATCTGCCTCCATTTAGCTCTGTTCTCTCTATCCATGTCCACTTTCACTACATCCATCTCCTCTTTGGTCTTCCTCCAGACCTCATGCTCTCATAGCTAATCCTATCCATATCTCTCATTCAACACATTTTACATGTATATTTCTCACACAGATATGGATGTGAATATGGAGAGCCCTATGTCTAGTCCAGACCTCTACATGCACTCAGCCAACAGTCCAGGAGAGCCAGACCAGGGCTGGGTGTCCTGGGCTTGGTCCTTTGTTCCAGCCATTGTCGGAGCAGAGGAGGAAGGGGAAGACCTGTATGAAGAACAAGAAGGAGGAGGCATCACAAAAAGTCTTCATCACCACACTCCCAAAGACCCCATAGTGTCCATTGGTTTCTACTGCACCAAGGCTTCAGTTACATTCAAGGTATGTCTTAAGTGTACTCTCAAAATGTCTTATGCATGTCCCACAAATTTAATCCTTTATTCACCGTGTAGTTTAGTGTTGTCTGGCTTTGCAGCTATGGGTTCTCTGTAGAAGGTATAAATAGGGCTCACACAGACACAAAATAGTATAACAATAGCTAAATATTTACTCCCACATTTATTCACTAGGTACAAATAAATCTCCAGTTTACAGTGAGTGATGGCTAGATTACATGGGGTGATAACCACAAAAGGTTGTTCTGGAAAAAGTCGACACTATTTCTGATTTTACATGGATTTATATAACAGAAAATTATAAATTCTTGGATAATAAGCCACAGCTGCTTCCAGGTTCACGCCTGTTTCCGGTACATCTTGTTCACTATGTGCTCATGTCTTTAAAGTTAAATGCTCATTTGTCTGTTTCTACCTTAACCTTTGTTCTCTTTCAGTTGACTGAGACCCAGTCGGAAAGCAGCTACTACAGTCCTCAAAAAGTCAAGTCCAGAGAGGTTTTGTGCTTGGAAAATGAGGGAATTACTATTGAGGTAAAACACACCGGTCACTTTCTCACTAGTCTGATACTACTGGTAATTGCATTGTCATATCATTACCTTTAGTATAAAATGTATAGGATTTGATGAACAAATAAGTAGGCCTTAGCAAGCCCTGATTGTGCTTAAATCAGAAATATGTTAAGCATTGATTCAATTCAAACTCAAGTAATTTTCTTCTCTAAAACGTGCTGCCAGATGTGAAACTTTTCCAGGCCCTGGAAAGGGGATGAACATGAAATGATGACATTTTTAATAAGTTATGCTGTTTTTTTCTTGTATGTTAAAACATAACGTGTTATTTTGCATTGTTTATCATGCTGCAGCTAAATGGGTGTGCACAGCATCTTTAACGATACAATTGAATTTTACATAACCATTATTTTTTGTAGTCCATCTAATGTTTAGAGTGTTGCTTACATGGCATCCCGAGGTAAGGTTAAGTTTTTAAACTAGTAAAAGTATGGCTGCATTAAATATGTGTTCCAGGTGCTGATGATGGGAGAGCCCTTCTTCAATTGTCAAATTGGCTTTGTGGGTTGCCAGGCGCTGTGCCTGAAAAGCATCATGGGAGTTCGAGATTTTGAGGAAAACATGAATCGAAATGAGAAGGTGAAGATTAAATTTGCTGTAAATGTTGAGCTGCAGGATGGCCCAGGCCAAGGATTTGGTTGCATCATGCATATTCGGTCACTTGCCTGCCTCAGCATCTGGCTCCAACAATTTGCAAATGTCTCTCCCCACTCTCTCTCCCCACTCTCTCTCCACTCTTTCTCCCCTTTCATACCCACTGCTCCAATTAAGCCTTCAAGACACAATGCAAATGCCTAGTTCAGTATAATATTACTTCTTAGTCTTTCTTTTTTTTCTGAATAGGATGCAGTGTTCTTCATGTGTGGGGACAGCCTGAGCAGTAAAGGCATGACGTACCTTACTAACTCCCTGTTTGACTACCGAAGCCCAGAGAACAATGGAGTGAGGGCTGAGTTCATCCTGGATGCTGCTAATCACAAGGTCATCATAAAACGACACTTTATCCACCTGTTCTGTCCTTCTGTGTGTATTTCAGGCCAGAACATAGTCAGATGTGATTTTAATTATATCAGGATCAGGAAACATCTGTGATAAATTAAACAGTTAGCTACAGGCCAAGCCTGGGACAAAACCCTCTCAATTAAAGTACATCAAGCTGCATTCAAAATCAATACAAAAGAAAAACACACACATTTACATTTTAATAATAACTTTGTTGTCCATTTTGTGTCTTAGGCACTATCATTAGGTTACATGTTTATATCAGTTGTAGCCTGTTTTGTGACTACTAGTCTAAAATCTATTAGGGCTATAACTCAAGATAACAGCTCACCTCAGCAGTCATACCATTAGTGTTTGCTCAAACCAAGCAATGTTAATGACTCTCAATGAAGCAGTTGTTTGTACTGCATCCATCCGTCGTCCTATTGATCGTCCCATACTTGAAACTCAAAGGTTTTGGTGTTAATTCATGAGCACTATAAAAACAGCCAATGGCTTTGATCCAAGAGCTTGGTATGACTATTAGAAGTGACCTAATAAATATTACTGATTAACTTTCTGATAAGAGCCCATTGAGGTGGCTGTTTAAATAACTGTGTGTTTGAGTAAGTTGTCCCTCTCCCGCTCCCTTTATATTGTTTTGCTTGTTCATTCATTGTTTGATGTTTCAGTTTGTTGTAGAATTCTTATTGCTATAGGGATGGAAAATAACCAGATGTATGCCAGCCTACTGAATCGTTATGTTTTTTGTTTTTTTTTGTAAAGCGGAAAAAGTTATTCTAAAATAATGCTGAATGTATGATTTGGTTCAGACAATACAGACATCCTTTATCTGTCTTGCTACTGAGGCTGATAACTGATATCATGATGATAATAGTATTTTAAAATCTAGACAAAGACAGATTTTCTTAAGTTCCAAATTAAGTTTTCACTTATGTAAAATCTTTTTAGTTTTTTTAATTTTTGGTTAAATGTAGAACTCCCTTTTTAGCTTCATTGTGCATCTAGAGATGGAACAACATCTCTATTAAAACAGTTGTACATTGGTTGCAGTCATTTTTTATTTGCAGAAACAATAGTTGTGCTGCAGTATATCCTCAATGCAATATTACTCAGGTACTGATTGTATTTTTACCTACATAATTACGTTTCTGAAAAAAAAAACAAAAAAAAACCAACCTTAAATAAAACTGAAAAACCCTTTTTTATAGTTTAATTTTAAACTTTAATATTACAGTTTCAGAAGATGGTGTAAAATGACTTACATGCTTTTTAAAACATGTAATGATAAATTGTTACCTAACAGTTTTTTTGTTTTTTTTCCCGCAATTTATTGTGAAACATTGGCCAAAGCCCTTAAATTACTGTTAGAACATTTTGATCTGCTTTCTAAGTCCTATTTTCAGATGATAAGACCTACTTAGTTTTATTTTTGGTGGCACACTTCCAAGTAGGGGTGAATGAGCTTCCAATTCATTTTGTGCAGAACATGTTTCTTTGGCATGACTTATCTACTGCATTACTTGGGGTGTATTGTTATATTCTTAAGTTTATCTGTACAGTAATTCTTTTTTCTGTCTATAATTAATGCTGTAAAATTTTACATTTTTCCCAGGTTATGTGAATTGTAGTGTAGAACAAATGGAAATATGTACAAATCTGGAAGAAATATGCCTAACAACATGCTAACAGCACGCGGTAGCCAGCTTTTAAAATAGTTTCTCTTCAGCTTTTATAATCACAGTTGACATTTTGCTACAGTAAATTTCCTACAGTTATGTTATCTTTGACCCCATCTGTTGAATCCAGCACGACCTCTGTCATGGGCACCATCAAAGGCTATCATCATGTTTGCATGGGTCCTGCCGTGTTTACCCTCTTCTTTTTCTTTTGTTTCTTAGGAGACCTACACAGAGATAGCAGGCATGCAGCGCTTTGGTGCTTTCTACATGGATTACCTCTACACAATGGAGAATAGTGGTGGCAAAGGTAAGGTTTAAATTAGATTGTGGAGTTTGTATGCATACTGTGCCACTGATTCAGTATCCAGATTCTCACTGTAGTTATATAAATAGTCTATATCAAAAATTGTATTCTCTCAAAATATAGATGTCCTCAAAAAGATTCTCATATTATGTCAGTTTGAAGGAAGTAGTACTTTAGTTCTGGTTTAGTGTAGTTTTGGCCATGGATTTTGATCTGGTTAAAGTTTGGGATTTTGTTACATATAATAAATTACTTCTTTCTCACATATTTTGTTTCCAAATATTGATCTCAAATACTTACTTGTATCTTGTTGTACCTGTTTTCTGCCTCACCACCTCTGTTTGTTCGCGGTGTCAGAGCAGCTCCTTGGAGAAGTGAATAAAGAGTTTGTCTTGTTTGAGCCACAACCACCTGGTCCTTGACCCTTCCTGTCCTCCCGCTCACCCCAAACTTACCTGGAGGGCAGCTGTCAAAAGTGTTTAGTCTGTGCTGACACATATTTGAGTTTCTTTCTCTTTGCTGCTTGTTGAAACACTGTGTCTCTACCTGTAAGCTATTGAGAAAGTGAATAGGCCCCTTTTGCCTAATTAGGTGTCACTCTTGCTGGCAGACGGTTAAAGACGGGCAGGATTCCTCTGTTCTCAGTCCATGCACTCGACAATGTTTATTCAAGATGTAAGGATCTGAGGTTAGCATTTACAGATAAAACGTTCACCACAGCTGAAAAATCTAATTTCCCCTTTGATGTCTGAATTTTCAACTATTTGTTTTCCAAATGACTGGCAATTTCAGTTTAATACATCATTGATTAAAACAAGATTCCAATGCAAACAAAAGGAGCAAAACATATTTCTATCCATTATCACATCAAAAGCGGGTGAGGGAATATTGTGCGTTTTCCATTTTTCATATTTTTGATCACATTTAAGCAGAAAAAAACTATTGTGTCTAGAGTTGCTCAGGTCCCTTGTGGTAGTGATTTCAACAAGAACAAAAGTAGATTTAAATTCACTTTAGCTTTAGTTAGTCTATATCTTTCTAATTTTCAACTGCTCTGTTTCTGGTGTTACTTCTGACTAGTGGATTGTTTCCTACTCTGTCAGCCTGAGATAAGTATCTAAATTAAAATAAACACAGATAGTCTCATCCATGGCTGTCAGAAAGCTGTTTGACGTCCTCCTGTCACAGCTTTTTTCCTAGATGTACATGGGGCAGATCCAGTGTCAAGCAAACAAATTGGTCTCCATTGCAATGGGACTAGTGTAAACCGTTGAGTCAACCAAAATAGTAGTGAGTCAACCTGAGTCATATTGATTTCACATTAAAGCATTCCAGTGGATTATTTTCTTTACTTTTTTGGTTTTATTTTTTTGAAAATAGAGACTTCTGAATTACCTGTATTTAATTTAAGCTAAATTTATCTTCATTTAATCTTTTGGCCATTCTAACTCCATATGATATTATGCCTGTCCATTGCAACTATACCGAAGATTCAGGGGGAAACAATGATAATGTGGTTGATGTGCAGATTTATTTTCATTTTGTAAGCACTTTGTATTTATTTTCAGAGATGACCAAAGATGGTTATGGGCCAAAAACGACAATGAATATGGGCCCTTTCTTGTAAATTTCAGTAAAGGCACACCTCCCTGAACTTGAGTCTTATAGATTGCTAATGCTTTAAAGTGCCAATAAGATGCTATTTTCAGATTTGTTTAGTTCTCACAAACATTCCTGGAGTTGTGTTTTGTGTGATTTCATATGGTAATACAAGAAGTGCTCAAATGTGTTTTTAAACTTCACTAGAATCATTTGGATTTAAGTCCTGGAAGTGCCAGTCTCTACAAAACAAGAAGTAAGAGGTAGTTGTTAACTTGAAAACTACCAGTACATGACATCACAAGGTGGAACAGAGCATTTTGAGCTTTGATTGAGCCTTGAAGATGAAGACAGACTAATAATAAAGGGATAGGTGTGAATGATACAAAATGAGTGGCGTATGTTTTTGAGGAGGAAACGGCATTATAACATGGCTTAATTATCAGTAAATTTTGTGTAATATAGGACTTTTAAATGCTTTTCCAAGCAAAACACCAAATTGTTAAATCTTGCAAATTTTGCTCTTTACAATAGATACATTTTGATAATGTAACGTAACATGAATAAACCAACTTATGGCTGCCCTCTAGCTCCCCTCTGCCATCCATCCACCCCTTCCTGTATTTTTAATTTCTGCCTTTTACTGCTGGGAAGTCTTTCAAGTCGACCTCTGCTGTGGAGGTCTGCGATGAATGAGGGGACAGCTGTGAACGGGAAGTGGACATTTGGAATATTCATCATTCCAGTCGCTAAGGCCTCTGTGAGCTGCTGCTGCTGCCGCCGCGTTACACCAGACCCCTTTTTGTAGTTTGTTCATTCAACACTTCATCAATACACAGCTGCCATATAAACTTCTGGACTATTTTTTTTCTAAATAGAGATATAAACACAACATCCATTTAGGTATTTCTTAAAGGTGCAAGATTTTGTTGCTTTGACCTGAATTTTTCACAGTATCTATTTCCGTGGAAACAAGCACCATGCCGATTTACAGATCTGATTTGTGGAGAGGTTGTCCCCCTTATAGTAGAATGTATGTTTCAGTTGTTTTGATTGTAAAACACACCTATCGTTCAATAATAAATTTCAATGCCATGCTGTGGTGCTGTGCATACCTCCATGGACACAACCAGGTGCTGGACTTGTACCAGAAAAGTTACATAGTGTGCCTTTAAGCATGACCAGGAAAACTTCAATTTAGATATATTCTGCATGTTTAAGGTATTTTTTCTCTTTTTGGACATGAGAATAGCAATTGAACATGTTACAAATCATACATACATGTTGTTTGCAGAGACGCAGGAGGTTTCACTCATGAGTGGAGAGGAGACCGTCCCATCCTTCCAAGAGACGTCCATTAAGCGGCTGGTAGTTGGACCTCTGGACATTCGGCTCCACAGCAGTGCAGTACATCGCATCCTCAAGATGATCACGTGTGCCATGGATCACGAGTATGAGCCCTACTGTAAACCCCAGCAAGGTTTGTCCACATCAACTCCCTGTCATTTCACAAATGATCTAAAGGTAGATAAATTCACATAATTTTGAAGTTGAGTTGAAGAGAAAAGGCATTTTGCAAACTCTTTTAAAAAGTTTTTTTCAGTCTGTGTTTTTTCAGAGTGTGATGAGAAAAAACTAACAAAACTTTGAGCATTTTTTTCTGGTAGAAGGTGTGTACTGAACATTAGGCATCCACCGTTACAATGCTGTTATCAGACTTCTGTGCTGATACTGAAAATTTTACAGGACCAGAAATCGGTTTTCAAATATCGGTTCAGACGATATCCTGGTTGGAAATATAAATTGATGTAATAAGACTATTTACTGGTCGTAGTTAGCCCAGGAAGTCTCATAATGTTCAAACTTTTATTTATACAAAGCTTTTCTGTAGATACTTGAGAGAATAATCACAGTACAATACATATTAGTATAAGATCAGTTTTGTCTTTTATAATTTTTGTTTAAAGGAAAAAAAAAATGCTGTTTTCAGACTCTGCATTGGTATCATCTGATATTGGGTATAGGCAGATTCTTAAAGCTATTGTATCGGAATCTGTATCAAATCTGAAAAAGCTACATTGGTGCATCTCTATTTAATATTTAACTTAAATTCATGCTGTCTTTCTGTTATTGCTTTTCTGAATGCACAGCCCGCACATATAGTACTGCAAGCATAAAATTTTGGCCCTTTGCATTACTGTACTGTACCCTCACCGCCTTGTTATTTTCTTGCACAACTCTTCTCTCAACACACATCTGTACATGAAAGTAGTGACCTCTTGGACCATAGTGGGGAGCTGTAGCCAAACACCTTTGTTGGTGATCAGCCTCGCATGGCTTTTATGAGGTCATCTGTGGATGTTGTGAAACTGCTTTCAGTGCACGTCCTTGTGTAATATTTCCAGCAATAACTCAAATTTTTCAGAAAGATAACATCCGTGGGTTTTTGTTTGAGCATCTGCAATAGATAATAAATGATGGAATAATTACTGTAGAACTTTTGAGTGAGGCAAGGTAGGTCGCTCTGTTCTTCCTGTTTGGATGTGTCTGTCTCTCTGGCCTATGTTAAAGGAGGGTAAGTTTATGCAGACCCCCAGGAGGGATTGAGAAACTGAAAGGAGATAACAGGAACAGCGTCTTTCCAAAGAATTGCCAACTCCTCTTATGTGTCCACTACAATCACTGGTGCACACCATTAGTTATGAATCCTAACAAGTCTCAGACAGGATGTGTGGACCTTTTTAGGATTAAGTAGAGGTCAAGAGTCTTCCTCCTAAGGCTATGAAGCAACCATTTCCCAAACAAATGATTTATGAATTGATTCCAGAGCTTTTAGTGTTTTTAATAGTTGCCATATTTATATGATACATGCTCACTCGCCAGTTTTGACTTTTGTTTTTGCTAGGAAAGTACATATACATTACTTATTCCAATTAAGGCAAAGCAAAATAAAATCTATCTATCTATCTATCTATCTATCTATCTATCTATCTATCTATCTACCTATCTACCTATCTACCTAGAAATTAGACCTATTTATACAATGCATGGTCTGCACCAATACTAAAGTTTAAACTAAAGTATGATTTATTGGTTTGTGATAAATATATAATAATGTGTATTTTGTATTGTTATTTGTATATATTTACATTTTGCCTTGAAATTGTAATGGAACATTTTTTTCTGTCTTTTTATGCCATTATAGAAACCATTGAAGAGAGGCTTGCTCCACCTACTTCAGAAGAAATTGCAAAATTGGAAGAGTTCATTCCATCTAGATTGACATGTTTAACTTTTCATCAAGTTTCTTTGACTATTTCAATGGCAGAATTCAACCTACTACACACACTAATGCCTATTATCATGGGGCAAAAGGTAACAGAATTATACATTGAACTAAACAAGATAATTTTGCTTGGTTTAGAACATTTTAAACATATTTTCTTTCTTTTAGGCTGTCCAGATGCCTCTCCATATACCAGTGTTTCAGCCTATGCGTCCTCTTCCTTCGGTGCAGTTCAAAGTGGAAAAAGTAAATGTTGAGCACTCAGTGCCTATGTATGCTCCAGAGCTCATCAGCACAGTGAGCAGCCTGAGTCAGCCTTCAGACAATCTCCTGCACCACTGCTATGCACATCTCTACCTCAAGGTGAGACATGAATACCACAAATTACATTAGAGATCTTTAAACTAAAATAAAAAGATTGAAATATAATAAATATGGACACATTAAAAAGTCAAGACAGCACAAATACAGAAAAAGTTAAATACAAAATGTAATGTCCAATTTCATATTTAGTATTATGCAAGGCTGATTATAGTAATTTAGATATAGCCATATATATGACCTCTTTAACTGAAGTGTAGAGATGGTGTGGTAATAGCCATAAATGGACTTAATTAAAAGCTTACATTTCCGATGATTGATTACTAAAAAAAAACCCATAGCGTATCCTTGAGCGTATTCATGGCTGATGTTTTATGAACCAATCTATATACAATTTAAGTAGGTGTTTGAAATAGGAATGCCATATAGCACTTTTCACAGCTTCACTGCATCATGACCTTTGTGAACCTTTTAGCGGCTCTGATGACCCCTTTTCACCTGGGCATAAAGAGCTCACCACTGTTTTTGTGAAGCACACCAGTCCCACTCTGGACTCTCTCATTCAGGAGATGACTGGATGTATCAAAATATTCAATTAGAAAAAAAAGGTGAATTCTTTCTAATCACCAAAGTTCTACTATAAAATACCTGGCAATTGATATCTATGCATGCATCTCTGTTCAGGGAAAAGATCGGGCTCTGATCTTGAGATTTAGAACGGCAAACTGTATTCTTGTTAAAAATAAAATGAACTCTGTTTATCTATTACGTAGTTACTATGGCTGAATAAATGAAGAACTATTTGTTCATTTTGAAGTCTTTGTTCAGTTTGTTTAGGAGGCCGCCTTGGGTGCTTGTACTGCCCAAGCATCTAGACGTCATCCTCTTGGATGTGTTTTTTAATGGTAGAAGGCAGGATGTTTGGTGGACTTCATGCTGGCAATTCTTATCACAGGGTCAGGGTGGGGTCGTGTAGTCAGTGGCCAAGGCCCACACAGACCACGCTGTTAATCAGCCTCTGTATCTACAATGGTATTATTTCCCTCCTTCTGGTTTTTGGCAGTGAGATCATGACAGAGTGGAGGTCACTGTGGCTGCATTTCACCCAGTTCAGGAAGTGATCCGAAGTGGGTTTAAACCATGGCTTATCTTAGTCTCTATTTTATTGATGCTGTCAGAGCTAGAGTGACTGACCCACTGGTAATGGTCAGCTATTGTCTCATTATTTATGATTGTTTACTAAATCCAAATTATCAACCACGAGGCCATTTAAAAACACAGAGGTTGCATCCTTCACTGACTAATTTGTTTAACAATTGTGCCCTGTTGCTTTTCTTCAGGTGTTTGGTTTTCAAACTGGTTTGACATGTCAGGACAGCACTGGGGCCTTCCTCCCTCTCATCACCATCATACCCTCCTTTAGCACTGCGCTCTATGCCAAACTGATACAGCTGCCGGAATACTGGTGAGTTGGACTTTTCTGTTGAGTGTTACAGTGAAATTGAAATTTAAAAAAATATATTTTTTGTAGAGTAATAATTTTAGGATTAAATGGATTTCATTCAAGATAAAAACTTATAGAAGCCAGAGTATAGTATAGTATAGTATAGTATAGTATAGCTGAGAGAACTACACAAAATGACAGATGAATTGTAACTTAAGGACAGGGCAGTAAAGCGACCAATATAGTTCTTAATTCAGCAAATAGCAATATCCCCTGAATCTCTAGTTTTAAGGTCCCACTGGCACACTATCAGAGCATTTCAATGATGGATGAGGTCAGTGGCTATAGGGAAAACCACACACATAGAGTAAGTATGTATTTTCGCACATGGTTTTACACAATGAAGGAAAGGTCAGTGATGGAAAATAATTTTGTAAATCCCTGTTCATGTACCAGACAGAGGATGAGTCATGGGTATGTCCCTTGGAGAGGTAACGCAGAGTTTGAAGCTAAAAGAACACACAAAAGCAGTAATAACACATAGAAACTGGTATTAAAATTACATAAAGAAAATTGTATTTGGTAACATCCCAGTCAGTGTGTCTTTAGAGTTGCAAATCCTCTTTGCAAAAACTGCACTATCTTCACTGGTGGCTGTCAGGTTTAGATAAGCAAATTTGTATGAATGTAAAATGATAATTTGTGATTTCTTCACATTTTCTGTTTAATTGTGACACTCCTGCCTTGCCACATTACTCATACTCAGTGTCCAGCTTCAGTTCAAAAGTGTTTTGTCTGGAGATAAGTCAGACAATTTATGAAGTCCTTATTTCAAAACCTGAATCTGTTCTTGGACCGTTTCTCGCATTGCGTATTGGGTACAGGGTTTTCAGTGTTGCCTTAATATGGTATGATGTTTTTCACTATAAGCTTAATGCAAAATGTGTTTTTCCCAACTCCAAATTTCTAATGAGGCATTTATTATTAGTCCATTAGGTTCTTGTATTGAAAATATATACATTGTTTTTAAGTTGCTTTTATTAGATTTTGGTTCTTAAACTAAAATAGTTGCCCAAACTGAATTGATAATCTGATAACATAGAATCAGTCAAGGCAAGGCACTGCTTTGAGTACATTGCAGTCATAGCAGTCATGGTCTTAACCTGATGTCATTCTCTTCATCAGTTTAACCTTAGCTTGATGTTTCCGACACATGTTGGAACTAATAAAGGCAGTTACAGTTGTGTTGTCTGACTGCTTCCCTGTACAGGTTAATAGGGCTCAGTATTAGTTTGTTGGATTAGAGGTTTGAAGCCTGTCATTACATCCTGACTGACTCATATTTGACCTTGTTAGTTCAGCTTGTCTTCTCTCCAGACGTGTGCACAGTGACAGCTGACGATGTGCTCCTGTAAGAATGGCGATTAGCAAATTCAGTACAGAGGTGAAAAGATCCTTATAAAGAAATCTATGACTGTTTTGAACCCAATTTAGTAACAAGTTTTTGTTTTGGACTCACTGAAGGTTGTCAAGATAATAATAATTTATAACATTAATTTGGTTATTTTATGTTTGCTGTGTAGGGCTGTTTACATACTTTTCCTTACATTACATATTACAGGTGCACTGCACAACATTTGAGGATACTAATTTCCATGGAGATGTTATTGCTTTGCCTGGAATATTCCATGATATGATATTAAACATATCTATCAGCATGTATTCATTACGGGTGTTTCTATTGCCCAAAAATACAATGATTCCTTTTGTGAATAGGGCTGATTCTCCACAGATCTGAATTGTATTGTTGTGTTTTACTGCAACCTGCAACTGTGGAACATTCTAGACAAAGCAATAATGTTTCCATGGAGATAAGCATGTGGTGGAAAATAATACGCAGTGCACCTTTAATCATTAATTAACTGGCCCAAATAATTCAGATAGCCATCTTTTTATTTCTTACTGACCAGCGAGAGTATTGTAAAAAAAATTACTTTGTATATGTGGGGAGACAGGGACATTTTCTTTGTAGTATTCTCAGATATTCATACAATAAGTGCCAACTTTTAAATGAGCAATAATATATAATCTCTTAATCTTAGCTAAATCTAGTTAGTCGTACAATGGTCCTTCTTAAAGCTTGAGTGGAAAGTGGTAGATAAGAGCCAAGAGATGCACTCCAGCAGGTGGTAGCATTTAATTTGACCGGATTGGTGTTTGTTTGGGATTGACTTTCAGCACTGATGTAACTATAACAACACTGGGTCTCACTTTGTGTTCAGACACTGAGCAGGGCCACGGAGCTTTGAAGTTTAAGACATTATGAAGTCAGGAGCCTGAGCCGTCACTAAGAGTTGGAGAGTCCTTGGTAGTTTATGTACGTTCTTGGATCATTTCCCCTTTTATACATTTAGGCCCTGGTCTGAAGCGAATGTTGAGTGACAGTGCAGTAGCTCACAGTTGGATACACTAAAGGTAACGTCATGACTATTTCTCTTCGTGTGGTTTCACTATGTTTTGGTCAGGCGTTTTCTTTTTCCACAATACATCTTCTCATGCCACCCCATGTAAGTAAATATGTTAGAGACAGCCTTGGTTTCATGTAGAAGATCATAGTGAATTTGCTTTGGACATATACAAGGCCAAACTGCAAAGGGTTGTTTTTTAGGATGCTGCATGCCCAAAGACTGTGATGAATAAGCTATAAGGTCTGTTGCGATATAAAACTTTGAAGTAGATAAAACGATAATATAGAATGCCATTTTGTCACTGACGCAATAACCCAAAAACAGGATTTCCCCCAAAAAACTATTCACTATGTACAGTATTATTAATGAACATGAGGTGCACTTATTTATTCAACCCTCTACAGCTCTATCTTCAGAAAAGAACAAAAAGTACCCCACTAGTACAAAGAAATACCCATGATACACATGGACCCCCAAAAATGATTGTTCCATCTAATCATTTATTGAATGATATAGTTACCTGTCTGCCTGTAAAATTTAGAATGATTGTAACTTATACATTTTGTCTGTATTTTATTACATGCATTAATTTATAGATTTTAATTATTATTATTAGTGCTGTCATGCGATTAAAAAAATAGAGAGATTAATTAATTATGATCTGCAATTAATTAATCTAATTAATCTCATTTTAATCTCACCTAAAAATTGCTGAGAAAAGCCTTCAATTTGAGGTATTTTCATTTAAATTCATTATTACATTATTGTGGCAGATCAAAAGACTGATATAGATTTAAAAAAGTGACTTTATAAAGTCATTTATTGTTTAACAAATCTCTCCAAATTGGCTGTTGAGCCTAAGTCTCCATGAATAAGAAACTGTTTGCTGTAAAGTAGCAAAGACGAGGAAATCTGAACATAATAACTTTTGTCTACTTAAAGACAATAAAAAGTCCAGTCTTTCCTTAACCATATTAAAAATATTATTGATAGAGAAATGCTTTATATATGAGATCACTGGTGTTAGTCCTTGTTTTAGTCCTGGTTTAGACCTGCTTTAGTCCTACTTTAGTCCTAGTTTAGTCCTGGAATGGATTAATCCTGGTTTTAGTCCTGGTGTTAGTTCTGGTTTAGTCCTGGTTTAGACCTGGTTTAGACCTGGTTTTAGTTCTGGTTTAGGCCTGGTTTAGTCCTGGTTTAGTCCTGGTTTAGACCTGGTTTAGACCTGGTTTAGACCTGGTTTAGTCCTGGTTTAGTCCTGGACTGGATTAGTCCTGGTTTTAGTCTTGGTGTTAGTTCTGGTTTAGAGGCGCACAGGACGAAGCGCGGTTTACGCCGCGTACGCGAGAAAACACGATCCACACGCGGCGCACGGGAGCACGTCGGTGTCCGCGCAGTAACTACGGAAGGAAACGTGGTCCGCGCGTTCTCAGGTTAATGACGATGATGAAGGTGTGTGTTTGTTTGTGTGTGTTTGTGTGTATTTGTGTGTGTTTGTGTGCGTGTCCCCTCGTGTCGCAGGTCACTATAGGACAGTAGTGCAGACATCATGAGTCTATGCAGGTTGTTTTCACCAGTGACATTTAAGTTGTAGGCGATATTATATTTGTTATTTTCTTTTATATTTCACGTTGGGAGAATAATTTCCAAGACACGAATGTGTTTTTACCTGTGCACTGCTGCCTGTGTTCTACTGGCTCTTCGACCTCGTCCATTGTGCGACTGACGCCGCCAACGTTAACATGACGTTTACGTTGCTCTTACTGCGCGCGTTTTGTGTGGGTTTCCGGCAATGAGTGGAATTACCGAAATAAAAAAAATGTATAAATGTGTTTTTGTGTGTGTGTGTGTGTGTGTTGTTGTCCCAACAACACATAAAAACAGGTTTTATAATAAAGCAACTCGCATACAGAAACAGTAAAGTTAGAGATTAAAAATGAGATTAACGCGATTAAAAAACATAACGCGCTAAATATGACTGTAATTAATTAATCGCAATTAACGCGATAATTTGACACCCCTAATTATTTTTTTTTTTTTTTTACATACGTAGCCTATGTATTGGGCTGTAGAAATGTTGCATCAACTCAATAAAGAGTCTTAAAGGGGTCTGGTAGTTATAGCTATTATCCACATATGTTATAAATGAGGGCAGTAGCCAAAGGACAGCAGGGTTAGATGTGCCACTTGAACAAGTCTCCCCAAACGCTAACCTCAGCCTCCACATATGTGCGCTCACACCACATAATACTTCTAATGTCGGGCCACCTGACAGCAACCGCATATGGGACTGGGACCCACCAAGAGCCCCAGCGGCAGCAGTGCAGTGTGGCTCGTCACGTTACAGGCCATAATTCAGCGCCACACCAGCTTTTATGTGGCACTTTTAACAGCCTCTGTTCCTCACTCTGCTATTTCTGAGGGGGTACTTTCTAAAACCATATGGCATTACAGGTGCATGTGCTAGAGCCTCAAAAGAGACCACTTTCGTTTAGTCGTGTCCCTGAATCAATCTGACTGCTTTTCCCAGATATGTCATTATTGGTATAAGATCATTATAATGTCAATGGTTACTTTGTATTTCCCTGGACTTTTTATACTATGTTCATTCCATTGGCTGGTCTGATAGTCTAGACTCTACATCAAGCTGTGATTTATGAAGGGTGCATGAGCTCGGCATCTGAGGCATGAGGCTTCTGGTGCGAATGCCTCATTACTTCTGTTCATAGTTATTCAGAGCAGCTCCTGGTTTATGTTTGAATGCACAGACCAAAGGAAGACAAGCAAGCAAACCTGGATCTACTACATTCAAACACTGACTGTTACAATCTATCCAATGTAACTGTCAGTGTTGAAATTGTACATATATAAGACTCATTTTGACTCCTGGTGACTGTGTTTATTTTTAGTTGTATTTTGAAGGTAAAAATTAATAAACATGGCTATTATTTAATCCAAATAAAGCAATATTGTAGTTGCCCAAGTACCTTTTGTAGTTAAAAAGCCAAGTGTGTATGATCTACACATTGATTTTTGTTATTTTTTAAAACATAATACCTGACATTTTCATGGTTTTATAAATGAATATATTACAATTACAATATTACATACATATCAACACAAATCACCATTAAAGAAATATGTCCTCTAAAACTTTAATACTTATATATAGATTCACTTTGACTTTTCACTTCAAATAGCAAATATTTTCAGAGCAACTTTTCACTACATGTTACAGCTGAATAAGAGTTTGCTCCAACAAGTAGCCAAATGTATTAACAGGTGCGTAGTATAAAGCTGGACAGTGGACAGACAAATGATGTAATATTATTCCAAGTTTTCCTCTGAAACCTGGTGGAGTCTGAAACCTGGGGGTTGAAACGTCATGTTGAACAGTACAATGCTTATGTTTTCTTACCACATCTGGATTCTGACAGTTTTATTTGGACATGTGTTTAATACAGATCAATGGGCAAAAATAAAGAATCTACTGTGTGACTTCATTTACTAATATCATGCTCATACATCGTAGCAAAGGATAATCATTTGTTTAAATAAAGACTCACAAATGTCTTTTTAGCAATTCAAACATGGATTTTATGTTACATTACGTATTGCTACTTACAGGATAGTGAGAAAATTTTGTTGTCAATTTATATCAAAATTGTCAATACGTTTTTTTGGTTTTTTTTGGTTGTCTTTTTTGTTTTGTTTTGTTTTGAACCTAGACTGAACCAAGACTTCAACACAGCTGTGTGTGTCTGAATTCTGCCTGAAATAATATATGAATGTCTGCGCTGGTCATCTGGATGCTGCAGGGAGGGAACAGTGGGAAATGGTGAAGGAGTAGATGGATTATCAGCTCTGAGTGGATTATCATCTTCAGTGGTGTACATTCCTCTGTCCTCAAGTCACTGCCAACACACTGCAGCACTGCTTCCCAGGAACAGCTCCGGAGCTATTCTACTTAGAAATTAATTGGTATGAAGGTGGCTGGATTTACAAATCTGCAAATGATGAACATGATCATGTTTTGTCATCACAAATTGACCATATTAATCTTGTGGCTTAACAACTGTTCCTAGCAGTTATACCTGTGTAACTGAATCATTTCACTACTACTGTAAGTGAGACATTTTGGTAACCACATAAATTTAGTAGTTAGATTGTAGAGTTTGTTATACAGTCTACTTTTGTGCCTGTCTGGGCTATATAAGATAAATAAAATAACATTCTTAATTACAGCTTTGTTGTTTTGACTTGCAAAGATAAAATTTGAGCTGGGGCGGGTTGAATAAATAACTTCTCTGACTTGGATGGATACAAACTAACTAAAAGCATTTCATTTAGCTATTTATTCATTATTGGAGTTCATGTTTTTCTGATATTAACATTTAGTTTATTTTTTAAGATAATCCTGCTTTTTCAGTTATTGTGTCATATGTGCATATTGTAATTTCAGTATTATCATTTACAATCTGTATTTCCTTCAGCAATATGTTGCACAAAATGTGTTACCGTGACAGGCCTAGCAGCATTTATCATGGTGTCTCCTTTTATTGTTTAGTCTCAGTTCTATTGGTTGATGTATTTTTAAATAGTCTCATTCAATCTAGTCATGGAAGGAAATGATCTGTGGTGGTTATCCTGGACAGAATAAGTGTCAAGAGGAAGACAATGATGTGATTGAAAATGTAGTTGAAATTATACTGTCTATTGTATTTGGATAAAGGTATTACATGTCCTCCACAGCTGTATTCACTGGACAGAGGCAGGAAGCTACACTCTCTTACAGTGTTTTTCTTTAAAAGCCGATGAACCACGTCATGGCCATTTTCTCGCCTTGCACTCCACAGCTGTCCGCACAAGTTGATTAAAACATTTCTTTTAGTAATCCCTGTGTAATGAAGCCCTCTCCTGAGATGAGACCTCAGTGTGTGCATGCGTGTGTGTGTGTGTGTGTGTGTGTGTGTATGTATGTGTGTCTGTGTCTGTGTCTGTCTTTGTGAGCTTTTCTCACTGTGTGCTCTTTAGGTCAGCTCTGTCCAGATGGAAGCATGGGGACAGTTTTGGGTGAGCAGAAAATGTTCTTGGAAAGCTCTGCACTGTTGAAGACACATCAGTCAACAACCAAATCACATTTATAATTGCTACAAGCAGCTGACAACTATGATGAACTACAATATGCTGTTAAAAGTGGGTGCAGTTTTGCCTTTATAATTACTGTCTCACATGATTTGTACATTTTGCAATGAACCAGTAGTTATTTAATAATTTATTTGGGATTTTTATGCTAATTGGTGGGTAAGACATTGTTAGCATGACAGAATTTGAGCAAGGGCCCATATTATTTTATTTTCTGATCTATGTTGTAGTGTTGTTTCAAAACAGAAAACAGTGTTCCACCTTGTGATGTCATGAGATAATGCAGGAATTGCCACTTAAAGATAAAAAGTAACTGCCAACCGGAAAAATGCAGTTTCATGACATCACAATGTGGAACAGAGCATTTTGGACTTTGGAGATGAAGATAGACTTAACAGTAAAGATTTACTCAAGCATGTGTGAATGAAACAAAACACAAGTCCAGGTTTGTTTTTGAGGAGGTAATAACATTCTAACATGTCTTGAAGCTCACAAGAATCAATTTTGTGTAATATAGAAAAAGGCAAGGAAAGTAAATGCTCCTCTTCATTCACATGTTATTCCCCTTGATAATTCATTAACTTTTGAAGTGATGGGGGAATTCTGCTATTGTTCAAGTTTAAACAGCAAGGAGTCAAAAGCTGGATGCTGTTAGTCCTCTCTTCCCTCTCTTTTCAGGCTAGTTCCCTCCAAGGATTCTCTCTAAACAGCAGTACTAACAGATTAGTTTAACAATTACACTGAATGTTTATATTTCCTAATTAAGGCGAGGTGTGACAGTGAAGGATTAGCGGAAAGTCTAGATTGGAGTTATCTCCAGTTCTGTGACGGTGGCCATCTTCTGTGTCTATCTCACAAATATGTCAGACTGTAATGGATTATATTGGCTTTGTTGCAGACTTTGTAAATAGGCCAGTTAAGAGAACGAGAAAGGAGCACACAGTGATTTAGCCTGATCTATTTTTTGAGTTTACAAACATTCTGAGTGCCTTTCTGTTAATTATGTAACTAATCTAATTTATTCTAATTGAATTTATTCTAAACTTTGCATTGTAAGAATAATGTAAGAATAATGAATAAAACAATATACATGCATTACAACAATGCAGTTTCAAACTTTTATTATAGTTTGGCTGATCTGTTTTGGAGGAAGGCTTGAGCACCATGTTAAATTGTCTTATGAGCTAATGCCTATTTTTCATTTTATAAAGCCATCAAGAGGTGTCTTTTAACCATCACAGCTGCATTTGGGAAATAAAACCACATGTAAACAGCACACAGGGCATATGTTGTGATAATAAGAAACTGTGTGTAGCCCCACTTCTGCATGCTGTTTAAACCATTTGACCAGCTGCTTCTGGTAATACTCTTTCAATCACTAACTCTGACTACAAAGGCGTCAGCATTTCAGAAAGAAATTTGTGCCATATTTGTTGGGTCATCACCATACCCTGTCAAAGCCTGTTCAATAATGTCTCTATTTTCAGGATAACTTTTACTTCATAACTAAACTAACACTGAATTTTCACAAGCCAGAATCAAGCATGATCGTGATTTCAGATTTGTTTATTTCAGTGACACAAAACAGTGTGAAACAAAAAGGAGCTCATTGGAGCTCATTGTTAACCGATCATTTATAAAATCACATTTCCCTCACCTCAGATTAACAAAGTTTACCGCTTTGCTCATTGTTTCTGCATAAACCTGCAATATTTTTCAGTCCCCCCTTTTTTACCTTTCTTTTTTACTCATAAGCTGCCATTTTATTTGAATTGATAAGGATAGGCCATGTCCCTGATTGGTTAATGCATCTGTCAATCACACCCATCTAAACTCGGGGAGATAAAAACAGTGACCAGATTCACATCTTTGTAAAGTATTAAAGAAGTGTGTATACTGGTTTCCAGGCAAGTTCATTTCCTGCATAGTAGAGTGTGGTGCAGTGGACCAATAGAAGCCCATGTCTTACCATACAGTGTCTTTAAAGCTTACAGTAACTTTCAGTTTGCCAGAAAGCTGTTTACCATGTTGCATGGAGGAGCAGCCAGCACTCCAGCTACTTAATGAAATCCGATGAGTGTCTGGCTGTTTTTAAACATGCTGCATTCCCATAACACCCTAATGAGACTCTGGTTCTCATTTTGGTCCAAAGTTTGCAAAGAATCGGGTATAATATAATAAAAACAGGTGCATAATTAAAGTTTTAGAGGACCACATGCACATGACAGCTCCCCTAAAACGCTATAAACACTGGAATAAGCCAACAAACTTTCATCCTTTGCCAGTCTTCCCATTGAAGTGGCTTTGCAGGCACATTTGCTCAGCATGTGGGGACATTGTTGCTTAGTCCCATTCACATTGTTTTGAGCACAAGCTCTATACATTGTATCCAAGCATGCTTCTTATGCCAAGCTGCACATATGAGGACAAGACAAAAAGGCTGCAAAAAGCTAGTTTGAATGATGACTTGTTGTATTGCCTGAAGTGTGAGTAGTGATAAATATAACAGTGATAAAACTGACCTTGCATGGTCATATTAGTGCCAAATGTATTGTATGTAAGGATTTAGTCTACTTATATCTGTAATGTCAAGGTAAACCCATTGACCCTGTCAGACTGAAAATGCCTTTCTCTGTAGGTCCTTTGTTGTTAGTTCTCCTTACATCTTTCTCTATCAAACTCTCCCTCACTTACAGCCTTAAAGTAGTTTCCCCTGGGACAGAGAAGCAGTTAAACATGCTAAAGCTTGGCCTGTGTGCAGCTAACAGCCCATGTCACACCACTGCACCACCCAGGAGCAGAAGAAAGCAAAAAGATAAAGAGACGCGGACGGACATGGGGGAAGCTGGGACTTAAACGATCGCAGAGCCGTATGCAGAAGGCACAGACCTGGTGACATATCCCACACTCTCAGACTCTGAGACCAGACCAAAATCCATGTGTGATTAAATGAACTGTGATGCTTGATTCTGACACACCACACAGGCATCTCTGGAGTTAGTCACGCTTCTGTTGTCACTAAAGTTCAATTATTAAGCCTGAATGTATAAAAAAAAAAATTATTTATGTATAAACCAAACTGAGAACTGTGGCTGTGTAGAAACCAGTGCCAATCTCCAAAACAAGCAGAAAACTCATAACCATAACTCTTTACAGATGTAAATTAGGGCCTGACTGATTTTTTGAGGGCAAATACCAGTACTGGTATAAGTGGCTATGGAGGTGGGCAACAACCGATATATTCAGTGTTGTAATCATATATTGTAAATCTTCAACTAATTATAAAACTTGGTAAAATCATTTTACTAACACTCCTGTTTTGATATTTTTTAAAATATCTATGGTGAATTGTGCATATATTTTCTCACATCTTCTGCTTTTTGTTATAGTGTGCTAGTTTTTTCACATTGTTCTTTTTCTACTCTAAATTCAAAGAAACCAATGATGTCTATCTGCTGGGGATTCCCTTTTTTTTTTTTTTTCTTGTTGATGATGTCAGGGATGAAGCAGCAGAGCCATGAATTCACTGGACACTTTTTGAAATGATGGAGACAGTTTGGACAATGAGACGGTGGCATGTAATGTGAGGAAGGAGCACCCAAAGAGAAAAAAAAAACAAACATAAAAACACTTGCTTAGACTGTATTTGTATCAAAGACAAATGGGATGCTGGTCCGCTGGGGTTGTGATGGACAGCGGCCTGCAGATGTGGGCCTGAATGTTCTATTACCTCATTGCTCTGAAGGCTCAGTTCATCAGCCCATCACACACACACTGTCTTTGTGCACGCTCTTGGAGACAGATGAAATGTTAAACGCGTACATACTCTTTTCAGGGTCAGGTTTCTGGGCTGTACATCTCTTCACATAAATCATCATCACAGTTTTGACAGAGAAGAAAAGTGTTCAGCAGAAAATAGGCAAACTTCCCCCAACTGCCAAGATGCTAGGAAAGCCTAGTGCCTTTGGTACTTGTTCAACTTGCTGCTGGAATGCTATTCTACCTATTTGGCCCCCACTGCTATCAATGAGCTGTTTTATATTGCAATGTGATATTGATGGATTTGTGGAAGTTGTGATTCATTAGTTTCCATTGGTGTCTGTTTGATGCAGTGTGTGTTGGCACCTGTGCGCAATGCTCCATTCCTTCATTTATAACGCTCAATATATCTTAACGGTTTCTCATATACTGTCCTTGATGTAACCCTGGCTTTCTCTGTGGCTCTTTTTCAGGACCAAGCGCTCTTCAGTCCCGACAGCAGAGTGTATTTTTGAGCTTCCACACTTCACTGTGCAGGCCACCAGAGCCCAGACGCTACTGCTGCAGGCTATTTACCAAAGCTGGACACATAGTGTGGTGACAGGAGTCCCACAGGCGCTCAACGAAAGTCTGCTCAATGAAGTGTTCAAATCCCCAGGTAAACTAAGTTTATTACTGCCAGATACTGTGTCCTGGAGCAAATGTATTGATGTAGTACAAATCTTTATTTTAAACTAAACCTTCACAGTATGCAGTCAGTATTTATTATTTAGTTGGGCCCCACCATCTGCCTAAAGAACATGTTTAAAGCCTTATTTGAACATGTTACTATGAAGAGGACATTGCACAAAATGTGCCTACACAACTCTCTTATCCATTTTGTAGTGAAACCGTTTAATTAAAATTTCAGGTGTTATTTTTGCATATAGGGGTCAGCTGTTCCTTGGTATTTATGGAGGCACTAGATCTCCAACTAGGGAAAAACCTACTCAAAACTGCTTCACGCTTCATGTCATCTTATAAATAAATTGTGCCCTTGTTAAAAAGGGAGGGGATGTTTAATTCAGTAAAACAGTAGCGTTTCTCATGATGGTAGCATCTGGACAGTCCTCTGGAGACCTTGGGATTTTCCAACTCATTAGGATCATCTTGTTTGGTATGCCGTCAACGTTCCCCATACAGCCGGCTATCCACGCCTCTCTTTTTTTACTGTTGTGTCACTGCCAAAATGTATGAAACTGGTCTCCCGTGGAGTGAAGTCAAATATTCCTCTCTGTCTGCCTTGAACTTGGAACAGAACTTGAATAGGAGCGTATGCACATCTGGAGTGAGCGCTGGCAGGTTACAAAAGGAGGGTATGATTGGAGAAGGTGAAAAGTGAAGGAGAAAGTGTGATGTGTTGTATAAGTACATTTTAGCTGGAGTAAACTCTGCAATAAGCTCAGTGACATAACTGAAGAATGCATTTGCCTGTGAAATTGTGCTGACACAGGCTTTAAGGTGTGCTCTACACTACCCATACTCTATTTTCACTGTGACAATATGATCAATGGAAAAATAGAAGAGGAGAAAGTTTGTGAAACGATTAGCTTTACGTAGTTGTGAGGAGCTTTGAAGGGTGTGCGCCGATGTCCGTCTGCTTGCACATGTGATGCAACCATGCCAAATAGTTGTGGTTCCTGTGGGCATTGCGGTTCTGTCCACACTGTAGGATGATGAAAACCTGACAGCTGCTTTTCTGGCCCTGTGCCTCTCTCCATTGCTCCAGGTTGTTTTATAATGACATCTTTATATGTTTTGGATGTTGTCTTTGCCATATTTGGAGGGAACCTGACTGTTATTCCTCTTCTTTAATGATGCATTTTCAACACGATCATCGGTCACGAGTTGTAGCCTGGCCAGCCATCCCACCAATTCTATGTGGACTGGAGTTAGATTTCAAAAACTCTGTAACAATAAACGTGGCCTGGACGGCTGCTGTGCTTACGACTACCTATGCTTAGATCAACTTTTTACTACAGAAACAACACATCACAAAAACCACTGCATTTTATGTTGATGATTTTCACTTGAATAGACTGAAAGTTGTATAAGTGAGGGAGTAAGAAGGGATGTAAAAATCAGTACAACACAGAGGTGTATTTGTATATATTTATTTGAGCCTTAAGATTCTATTAGATGAAGAAAATGCTTTCCATTGTAAAAAAAATACATAAATTACCAATACTTATCTTGAAAGAAATTGTAAAAGGAGAAAGCAACACCAAATTTCAAAATGAAAATTAATTTCCTTTCTTTAATGGTTTTGTAAGATGTAATATTGGTTTTCATATTTAACTTGCATAAAAAAAACTTCACAGGGTTAAACAGTTTTTGTCTGTTCTCTGCTCTTGATCTTCAAGGGTTTTTTTTGAGTAGTTGAAGGTGTTTCATATGGAGCTGTAGTTGATAACACAGATGGACAGGGGACATAATGGGGGGAGTTTTTTGAGAGATTTGTTTCATGTTTAAAGACTATCCCACAATCTAGAGAAAAGAAAAACTCACCAGTTCATCAGCTGTAATCTCAACACATGGACAGAGATGATGTACAGCGAAAAAATGGTAGAAAATATCTGTAAAGAAAGATGTAAAGCATAGTGTATGCAGTAATGTTGGTACTACACTTATTTTTTCTAGTATATTTGTGTTATATTTCATACAAGGCACAACATTTATTAGTATTAGATGTCACAATAATGTTGGAGAGCCTGTTTGTAAAAGTAATACACTATTACACACTACATTCTTCTCATGTCCTATTATCAAGAACAGTTAGCAGCACATTTGAATGTACCCAGCCTATGTCTATCTAACCTTTTGATAGTTTCTACTTTTCTTTATATTCATTCATCCCTCTTTTGTGGATTGTTACACTGCTGTGTGTATGTAGCGTCTTTTGGACTTGCTGAAGAAAATGTGACTCTTCTAATGCAAAATAAATGTGATAGCCAAATATAGCGAGATGTCTGATTAAGCTTCTTCATCTTGTGTGTGTGTGTGTGTGTATATATGTATGTATGTGTATATTTATATGTATATATATATATATGTATATATGTATGTGTATGTGTATATGTGTATATAATATATGTGTATATATATATATATATATATATATATATATATATATATATATACACACACACATACACATACACATATACATATACATATATACATACATACATATATACACATATATATGTGTGTGTTTGTATATGGCATGTTAATATAAGGTTCTTTGCTTTGCTGTGCATATACAGTGTTTATGTTACTCTAATGTGAGTATAGTCTCTACTGTGACACATTATTTCAGCAGTGCCTTTTGGTATATTGCAGTGAGGCTCACACCAGTGTTGAGTTTTATTGGTTTGGTCTGAAAAAGCTAGTATGTCATGGTTTATGGTTTTGGTTGTAGAGTGAAAAAAGAGAAGACATCTATAGGGAGGCTTTTCTGTTCACTGAACTTTTACATACTTACATTACATGTCCTCTTAAGCAACTGCCTGATTTAAATGTGGTGTTTTACAAAAAGCTGTTGATTGAGGGATTTCCAGAGACATTTGTTTATCAGCTTATTTCATTGCTATTAAAGGTCCTGCTATGCAAAATTGACTCTTGCCCCTGGTTTATTACATCTCTGGTTTGCCTACATCTCCAAAGTTCAAAATTCCCCATTCCTTTGTGCTTTTGTTTTATACTGCCTCTTGGCTAGGTCATCATTGTAAATCAGAAAGTGTTCTCAACTGACTTATCTGGTAAAATATTTAATAAATACATTTTTAAAAAGTGGTAGTTTTGAAGTTAACAGCTTCCTTTTTCCTTTTTTAGAGATTTGATTGAAATGATTGTAATGAAGATGTTTGGAATTCAAAAACAGAATGGAGCACTTCCTGTATTACCACATGACATCACGAGGTGGAACAGAGTGTTTTCTGTTTGACATGTAAAATGGGAATGAAACAAAACACAACTTCAAGTATATTTTTGATATGGAAACAACATTATGACCTAGATCATATTATGGGCCCTGTCAACAAAAAGATAACTTTAAAAAAAATTTGTTACACTTGTGTAGCAGTCATATAGCAGTAGCCATAATAGCAGCAGAATGGTGCCAGTAATCCAGGCCTATACCACAGGCTCTAAACCACGAACCACAGTTTTAGAGAGACACTGACCACTCTGACCTCCCACACACTCCTCATGTCTACATGCACTTGTGTTGAACCGTGTTCTTCTCATTTTATGTAACAACATAATCTTTAACAGCCTTGTGACTCTTAGTGGTTTTAGTGGTGGTCACTTTGAAAGTCTAGATTATATATATAACTGATAACACCAGTTTTTTCTATTCTGATTGTTTTGAACCACTAATACATTTTATCTCATCCAAATCTATGTTTTAAAAATAGGTATGGTTAAAATATTTTTAATTATTGTGCTTTTTAGGGGGTGGACTGTCTTTTACAGTTTTTTACTCTCTTTGCTTTCATCAGTGAGTAACAGAGATACGACTCATATTTAGGAGAAATTACTTCATGAATATTTGAGACATGGTGTCACTGCACAGCTACTCTTAAAAATATCATTAGTAAAACAATGTTTTATTTTTACAAGTTACCCCTTCACATAAAATAGAGGTATGCTTCACTCAGGGTTATGTCAGAAACAAATATCTCATCTCAACATTTCAACAGCAGCATAATTGGATCTTGTGCACAGAACTGGTGGTGGTACGGTTTGATTATATACGAGTGATCACAACACTTGTGAAGATTATTATTGCTTCCCCGGACCTACATTTGAATCATGCCAATTTGTGGTCATATGTGTCAACCCATAATTCTTATAATTTTTCTTGATAAAATGAAAAAGAGTAGATTCTCTTAGGCAGTAGTAGTCATGAATGTTAGTAAAATAGTAAACTTAATATACCTTGAGATGCTTTGTCCCTCACCCAAGTATTCATATGTCTTTGTAGAAGTGATCTTTGGGTTAGGGAGGAAAATCTGCTCATCAGCTTCACACATTGACCTCAAGGCGTTAAGAAAACAGAGCAGAAGACACAGGAAAGAACAATAGACGTTTCATCCATAGTCTTATTTGTGACTTTAAAAACACATTGTGTCAACATATGATGAATACATGATGGATAAAACTTGAGAGGGTTCTTGTCATTGCAACTTCAATAAGTCACAGACATCTTCCACATCACTGCACTGTATTGTAATGAATCTTTAAGTCAATCCAGACACCGCAATACTTTCTTTGATTTGAGTTCTTATTTCGCTGTTGAGACTTAACAATGAGCGGCCATCACACTGTGTCCATAGCACATGCAAGCAAGCCAGCCTTTTTGTAAATGGATCCTCCTTACTCTTGTGACTTTTGGATGTCCAGGATACTCTTCTTATTTTTATACCACAATTCACCATTCACCTCACCTTAGTCTGTGCTGAGCGACCAAAATTTTTTTCCGTGCATTTATAAAGAATATCCAATCAGATCTATTTACTTTGATGTCACTGCCGCTGTTGAAACTGTATTAATTAAAATACTGTTCCACTTTAATTGTATGCTTTTAACTGTATGTTTTAATAGTATTTAACTTGTTTATGTTGTTGTAAGGCGACCTTGAGAGTCAAGAAAAGTGCCTAATAAATAAAATGTATTATTATTACACACGTACTGACAAAGCTTTAGATTTTATGTTTTGTATTAGTCAAAGGATAACCTGTGTTAGACAATGTCAAACAGTGTTCTGGAAATATTAGTCATGTCATTTTAGGTCAAATCATTTAGGGTGGTTGCTGCTAACCTGAGTACACACTTTTCATATTTGCATCTACAAAGCCTCAGAAACTTCAGTTGCCTCATTGGCAGCCTTCTCACAAAGATCATCTGTCTTTACAAAACTTAGATGTAAATATTAATCTAATTTGATATCTTATAAACAAGAACGACATGCTTGTTTATTTCTCCATTTCTCTGAAGTACAGAGATGCAGATTATTAGCCAAGTTTCCATAAACAATTGTTGAATTAGAAATGAAGTGTGGCAGTGGATGTCAGTTTGGTCTGACTGTAAAATTTTCTATTGTATTGAATTGTATTTCTGTCCTTGCTCATCTTGTCCGGCTGGTCCTGCTTTTGTCCTGAGGCTGAATAGAAGTAATGTGAGATTGAAATAATACTATTCCTACTGCTGCTGCTGCTGTTACTGCTACTACCACTATTACTATTACTACTATTATTACGATTATTATTATGGCCCTATCCATCTATTCACTCAACCAACCCACCCAACCAGGCCTCACCTTGTCCTTGAACGTTAACCACTATGCTGTTTACTCTGGCAAAAGGAACAAGGAAAATATAATATACAATCAAATTATGTTTAACTATGTGTAACTTTCATTTGACATACTTTTACCAAAATATTGGCATAAAACCTCTACTGTATTTCCAAGTAATACTGTTTTGCAATTCCAGCCACTTGTATATTGATTGAAAACATTTTTTGTTTTTATGTTAACATTCTTTTGAAGAATAAAGAGGAATCCCTAATCTGTGGCCACATTGGAGTGACTGAGGCTTTGGTTTGGCGTCATTAGCTGTGGTCTGTAGTTTGGAGCATCCCTCTCATGGGCCGACCACACGGGCATTCCTCACAGTCTGCCACTTCAAAGCTGTTCTGCCCCTGTTTGTGCGCTAACCAAACTTGTCAGGGCAGCATTAGTGACGAGGGATAAAGAGAGATTGAGAGGCAGTGCTTCTCATCCCTCTCTATGTTTTATTGGCCCTATCTCACCACGGGCTAATTGTCTCTTTACAAGTGGCAATATGGAAATTCTCTGAGTGACTATACATGTTTATCTGTAACTAATAGCAAATCTGTCTTAGCCTTTTTCTTCATGTTTCTGCTCCATCTGAAGATTTTGACCATTTTCATCCTTTCAACTAAAAAACCCTTCTGCTCTAGACCCATTAGCATTTCCAAAATTGCTTCCGTATGAAGTGCCCTTAATTGTGGTAATTTGGTGGCAAGATGAGAAAAGTTTGAATGAGTGGAGAACATGTGTCACAGCTTTAGCGGTGAGACAGAAAGGGAAGGCAGCACCTGGAAGAGATGGTAATCAGCAAAATGAGACCGCCTTCATTCTGGTGCTACCACTCACACCACTGTTACAGGTTGACTTACATTCTTTACAAGTACACTTACAAGAGGTAGATTATATTAATAAAATATTTCTCTCAATGAGAATTGCTTTTCCTTATAGCATGTGAATATATCCCGTTTTAGAGGGTTTTTTTTGTAAAAATATTATAACTTTAATGTTTTGTCTTTTCATTAATTTCACATTAATTAGTTACATATTGAGATCCTGAAAAATCTCTTCTAAACGTGTTGTAGTTGTATATTGTGCTTGGTGTGTTCAGTGATTAATGTCTGGATATGCCCAATATCATGCTGTATTTTAGGGAATATATTTTCTATTTGCTGTAACTAGAGTACAGTCTTTACCTGTTGTATGTGTTAGGACTGGGGGTGTGTAAGGCCTGGGCATGGTGCCAGTGCACCTCCTGTTCCTACTTACTGCTTTTACTTGAGCCCCTCCTAACTTTGGAGAGACAGTTATTGTTTCTGCATCAGCACTTAATGGCTCAGCTGGCTGCTTTCAGTCTACCTAACCTGTCTGTGACTACCTTGTTTCTGTCGGGCCCCTAGCTGCCGTGGGCCAAGTGCCAAGTTCCCAGTTGTTAGAACTGTCTACTGTCTCGACTGCATGTACCTGGACTTTAATATAAATAGTAGGAAAAAACAGTGTTTGTATGGTGTAAGATCAATTTGAATCCTGTGTCATAAAGGATACATTCTTTGTAGCTGCTCTCATCTTTTTTGTCATTCTTTAGACAGTAGAATACACATCCTGGTTTCCCCCCTAAAATCTCTCATAACTTGCAGACTTCTGTATTTCTAATTAGTTTCTTACTGACAGATAGTAGCATTTCAGACTGACCTAAGGTTCTGCATTAGTACTTAACACTTCTTTCTGGCTTCCCGTTTCATCTAGTAACAATTCAACACTCTTAGGCATTTCCCTTTGGTGTATTTAAAATACAGTTTTTCTTCATTCAAATATATGTATCATATATGCTTCTATTTGTTCCCCTTGCGCAGGCGTGTAGACCTCTCTGGCACTGCTTTATAAGCTGGTGACTTTCCCATACCACTTTCCAAAGCTGTGAGCACAGGACATGTTGGAATGTGTAAAACATAGCTTTTATGTCTGCAGATGTCCAGAGAGACGGACATACACACTGAAATATGTCCTCCACTGTGTTCAGTTTTGTGATTGATAATGTGAAATGTACAAAAACGGGCAAGACTGCACAACAATAAAAAAACACCATATCATGTTTTTTCATCTTTAAATCTTAAAATTTTTCATCCTCACCTCTGCAGAACCTAGGGATGGCAAATCCAGCTGCCCATGTGTGCCCTCACACCAGTTGATTGAGTGCCGTAGCCTCTGGCCCCTAGCTGTGTGTTTATGTTCTGGTTGCACCTGCCTTCAGTGGAGAAACAGCCACCCCACCACACACATTTCACTCAGTTACTCACAGTCACTCAGAGACCTCCGAGTGCACACGTTACTAATGCTTCTCACACACACAAAACGGAATAAAAGCTGAGAAACTTGCACTGCTTTTCTCTCTTCCTGTGTACCATACTTTTTATAGTCAGGACAGCTGGTCAAAACATTGTCCTGGGCCCCAACTGCCAAACTGCTACCACCCCCAGCAGGTGCACCGTGCCCTTTAGGACATCTACGTGGCCTGGGCTCTGTTATCGTGATACCCCACCAACTCTAAAGAACAGGCCAGCCTCTGATGTCCAAGATATGAATCTCCAAAGTATTTTAACAGGGAGTTTTAGTTTTTAGTAGAGGAAATATATGTATCAGCATGTTATCTTAAAAATTTTTACCTTGTTTTTTTGTTTTTGTTTTTTGTGTTTACCTTTTTTTTTTTTTTTTTTTTTACATTTTACCATAGAAAATAAATTGTGCATTTTGGGTGCAATGCAATAATGTAACAGCAAGTCCACATCTCAGGTGGATTAAGCAGTAGGCAGCGAGACATAAACAGTGTTATTAGTGTCCCCTTGGAGGCCCCTTAGACAGGCAGGTGAGGAGGATACTGGTTAATTTGTCTGGGATAGAGAAGGGAAGTCAGCGTTTAGAAAATTCTGCAATTGGCAGTAATTCTTTGGGTTAAATGATCTTTGGTCTGTGTGTCTGCAGACTTCCTCTTTTCATTCCTCATTTCTTTTGTCCTTATCATTAAATGACAAGACAATACACAATACATACATTTTTTTTTTTTACCTTTTTTGTTTGACTAAAGGTCCTCTATTACACGGAAATTACTCTTGTGAGCTTCCTCAAACATATATCCAGAGTTGTGATTTGCTTCATTCACACATGTCTGAGTAATGCTTTATTATTAGGCTGTTTACATCTCCAAAGCTCAAAATGCTCTGTTCCACCCTGTGATGTCATGTAGTGGTGGTTTTCAAGTTAACACCTATTATTTACTTTTAGCTCAATAGAGCTTGACAGTTGTAGGGCTGAAGTATCCAAATGATTCCAGTGAAGTTGTTACGGGGTTTAAAAACCCAGGGAAGCACTGTATTACCAAATGACATCATAAGGTGGAACAGAGTGTTTTCCATTTAAGAAAAGAACTCAGCCTATATATGCACAATTTGTGTGTTAAACATGTGTGAATACAACAAAACACAACTCCTGGTATGTTTTTGAGGAAGTAACACTAAAAAGCTCACAAGAGTCAATTCTGTGTAATATAGGAAATTTAATATAAATTAGAAAATAGCATAATATGGACTCTCTAACTGTAATTTTTATAGTTTAACAGTTTAATTTCTTTTTATAATTGGAGACTAAGAAATAAGGTTTTTCATGAAGTGCTGCATGTTCATGATTAATTTGTTCATACATTGATTATAACTGTAAAATATGTGTGTGTAATAACTTCCTGGAAACTTCTGTTGTGGAATGCCCTTGCATTCTAATCATAAAATTCTCATCTATTATCAGTTGTAGTAAAATCTTTGCTCCACCTGTTTCAGCTAAGAAATACTGGGTCAAGACCAATTAGGAGCCAATCAAGAGAAGCACCAGCAGCAGCTATTAAATGTGCTGGACCTCACTTCATTTTCGCTTTGTGTTTTTTTCTTTATTAGGTGTGAAATCTCAAGGCCTGTCACCAACTCTCGAGGGCTCGCTCCAAAACCTGGAGTTGAAGCTGTGCAGTCGTGCGACGGTGAAATGTGCGTCTGGGACCGTGGGAGCCGTAAAAGTGTGCGCCAGGACTCCAGGTGTGTGCAGCTGTGGCCAGTTAAAACTTTACTGCTCCACTGTATAGGACGGACAGACACACAGACGAGGAGTGACCAGATTCCTCCTCTACCTATACTTTAAGTCAATCCTTTATTCACTCCACCATACACTGAATGAATGAAGTATGGCAAGTTGCTAAAGATGTGTGTATCTGTTTGAGTAATATTACAACTGAAATGAACTGAAATGTCAGTAAGTCAATTAGTAAACTATTACTAAAACTTGCATACAAAAAATACATACGTTATATATGTAATAAACATATATTTTTTATGGTACATGATTTTTATGGTGATTGTGAAAATTTTATCAGGATTTTAGAAGCAAAAATAAGTAAAAATAAACAAACAAACAAACAAACAATAAAAACATATAAGTAAGTACCTGTAAATACAGTAAGAAAAAACATAAATCTAAATGTTATGTGCCATGTCAAATTCATTTTAAATTTCATTCAGGAAGTTTTATTTCATAAACCTGGTCATATGTTGCAGTAATGGCAATCGGTTACACTGTGAATTAAGGATTTAATAATATATAATAATAATAATACCGTTAATCATGAATAATTGTAATTCGATTGTAAAAAAGATTTTTCTCACACTAGCATTTGATACTGTAAGATCCCTACTTTGACCATCACTCAGGTAGCTCCTCCAACTTTACAATAACATGTCCAAACCTCATGTCACTCATCACTGTTCTCCAACTCACGAACGCTCCAAATGCATTGTCCAGGCTTGGGAGAGGGGGTGAAGGAGAAACTGGTTCCTCTGATCCAGGGTCCGTCTGACACCAAAGAGCTGCACATGAGCCGCTGGCTTAATGAGATCCGCAAGCCCGAGTCTCTGCTGGCCCCTGACCTGCTGGCGTTCTCTGTGCAGGTCCCTCACCACGCAGATGATTGCAGGAACTCCGGTAAGAAGTGTTAAGAAATGACTTCCTTCACTTTGCTTTCCCTCTGCTTTTATGTGTCCAATGCTCCTTCCACCACATCCATCATCACAATCACTTATTTCACAAAGCTTTTGGAGAGATGAAGGATTAAATGTGTGGCAAATATTGACAAAAGGAAGTATACAGATGTTTTTAGACACTGTAATTGGTTCTTCCCTGCCCTTTTTTCCTAGTCATTCAGTATAGGGATGCACTGATTCAATACTGGTATCAAATATTGGAACAGATCCTGAAATATTTGCTGAACTGGATAATAGCCTAATATCGCTTCAGCCCATATCCTGGTTGGACATAAAAATGGATGCAATAAGACTATTTACTGGTCATAATTGGCCCAGAATGTTTCACAATGTTAGAACTTTTAATTATACAAGGCTGTTCTATGGTTACCTCAGAGATGAATAACAGCTACATAACACATTTGGATCAGTTTTGTCTCAATTTATTATAATTTAAAGGAAATATAATGCTTTGGTTGATTTTGGTTAGTGACATTACTTAAAGCTATAGTATCATAATTGTATCGAAGCTGAAAAAGCTGGATCGGAGCATCCCTAACTCAGTACGCCTAAATTTTGGTTTGGATGTCCATTCATATCTTTTATGCCTTGTGATCATTACACTGTACAGGTAATTTTTGTCCCAGCATGTACATAACTTAAAATGTATTTCAAGACATTGATAGAATGTTATTTTGGAAAACTATGCAAGTAGACTACCAATATGTCATAGTTGAGAAACTTAAGATTTGACTTTCTATTTTGATGACCTAAACATAAATTGAACATGAGGAAAAAAGATGGGAAAGTAAATTATTGTAGGCCGAGTTTATATCTATTCATCTTAGAGTCAGGATCATGTGTCTTGTATTACTTCAGCTCATAAAGACATACATATTTTTGAATATTAAAACCTGATCCGAACACAAACCAGACAGGACTGAAAGGAAAAACAAGGAATGAGTGAGAGAAAGATAAAGGTAAAAATGAAAGGGTATTTGGGGGCCGACTCCAGAAGCAGTGACTGTATCTCCAGCAGATGTGAACCAGGGGAAGCCTGCACTCTTTCACTGCTTTAATACTTTTTTCATTTTTTGTTCTGTCTACATGTTGCTGTCTGTTCAGTCTTACAATAGTCTTTTTAAAATAACTTTCAAAACTATTTAACAAGGTTTTGGATATTTCTTCTAATTATAAAAGAAGTCTTCATATGCCCTTCTCAAAAACATATTTTTGTATTTCCAGTTCATCTGTAGTGGGGCGTGTTTGTGTCTGTGTTTTGTATCCTAACCCAGAGGGCCTCTATGTCTCTGGTCCCTGCACATGTCCTAGCTGTCATGCAAAGGAGCACAGTGTAGTTTTAATGAAATGATGGATGTGTCTTTCTCTTTGGAGATGAAAGGTGAAGCAAAGGGACTGAACTATTAGCTCCCCAAAGACCAACACTGAGGCAATTGTCTGAACACTTGGCATATGCTTCAAAATGTGTGTTTATTTGCACCATGTGTATCTGTTGCCTCCATTTATCACACCCTTATATAAAGAGAAGTTCAATAAGATTAACTGGACACATTAAAACCTAATCAATCTTTCACTGTAGTTTACATGGATTTATCCGCTTCTGTCTTTTGTAAGTTTTGTAAGACTGCTGTACTTCAAAAGCAGCTGGTTTGAGCATCTGATCTTGCAGCAAATGCCACCGTGCATGTCTGTTTGCTCATACCTACTATGTGTACACACTGTGTTTGATGGAGTGGTCTTGGATTTCACATCACAGAAGTTGAATGAATCTTGGTTCTTAAGAGAAGTGAAAGAAGATTTGACCCTTTTAGTTTTGTACTAAATATCTTGAAGGCTTTGCTCCACATAGATTGAATAATATGGGCTGAGGCGGGTTTTTCTAAAATTGTCAATGAATACATTTTCTGTTGTTTGACCTGCAAACCAGATTATTAACATAGAAGTACTGTGTTCTATGTCAATTGTGTGAATTTAAATCTATTATGTTGCCCTTTGATGGAAAAAGATGACATGCCTTTCAAATAGGGCCAATGACATCTGTTTTTTGTCACAGTGTTTACCCGAAAATTAAAAAGAAATTCCAGTTTGCACTTTACACAGAGACCAAGTTAGTCATTATACACCATGGTTCATATTTTGAAGAATTCCTATATACTTAACTGATTTAAAAAATTAAAACAGTCTACAAAACTTGCAATTTAATAACCTGACCATTAAATAGACTTCTGCTTTGAAATGCTATAGTCATTATAATGTAATTGTAGAGCTGGTTGGAAATACAGTATAATGCTCTCTGTCTTTTAGTCTTTCCAGATGAAATCAGCATGACAAATATGGCTACTTAGTATATGCCATTTAAGTGAGTTAATATTTTTCTTTGATAAATCTTACTATGATTATGAGAAAAAGCTTAATGCAAAGCGTTTGGTGCTGAAATAGCCATAAAGACATCTAAAACCTTGGACTGAAAAGTGTCTTGTACATGTGTAAGATGAAGGTAGTTGTCTTTTAATCTTCAGCGGGCAGACATCCAGGCTGGCAGGCTCATTCCAGAGGGCACAGGTTAGTCCTGCATATGAGTGTAGCTGTGAGCCAAGCCCTTGTCATTCCTCTCCAACACTTACGGGACTGCTGTCTGTATCCCACTGACTGGCATGAGATCTATAAGTCACTGGTGACGTTAATCTGAGGAGAGTAGAGCCACATGGATCAGTCAGGCCCAGAACTGTTTTTGGCTCCATTGTCTGTAATGGTTACCAGTGCTCACCCAGAGACCAGTATCAGTCACGAGGAGGCTTGATCATTCTAAGGCCTGGACAGTGGCTGCTATGTGACTCTGACTATAGGGTATGGTCTTGGGTCTGTCACAGCTGATTGATGGGGAACACTAAGGGGAAGTAAAGGGGCCAGTTTTGGAGGTGGGGGGCAGAGGGCGTGTGAGGAGCTGGGCTTTGTGCTGAACTTCAGGCCGAGCAGCAGCCTGCAGGTGTTCCCCCAAAGAACCTTAAAGCAGTGTGACTGCTGCGGGTCGGGTGGGCTTCAGGATCATAGAGAGGCATAGAGTGAAGGATCGCATGTGTTTTCCCCAGGCACGCCAGCAGCTGCGAAACAATGATTTATGCTCCTCTCAGAACTCTAGCATCTCAAAATGTTACATTTAATCAAGCGCACTGAGAGCAGAGCAAATGTTAAAGATGTTCTCCATAAAGGCCTGCACTTTGGATCTCTTCACCATACCACAGGAGCTGTGGGAATATGGGAACAAAGTGATCTTTAATCTTCATTGAAACATATTGGGGGCGACTTATGAAAGCTGAACAGAATGAATCCTGAGAGAATCTCCCGGGCCTGTAACACTTAGCATATTTATTCGCTTAATTCAGACTCCCATTGTTGCTTTTGTCATTAAACAGATGGAAGGAGGAATGTTGTGAGAAGAGAATTTGCCCTCTTTTACAATTCATTGGTAGTTCTGTTTAGTCCTAGCAACAATACTCAAAAACCTAGGCTGCAATGGATTTTTTGTAAGTGATCAATTTGCCATACTAATAAGATTTCATTGTAGTGTTTTTCATTGTACTATGTCTAGATTGCTGAATAATTAGAGAGGTGTTAATTATAGTTCAAGTAATTGGCTTTAGTAGTGTTAGAGTACAACTGTCTCTTCTTTATCACCACTATCATCAAATGCGTTACAAACCTACTCAACTTATGTGCCAGAGCTCCTGAGTTCATGTGACACTTGAATATAGCTGTGTGCTGTGTGGTGTGTAGTTTGAGACAGGTGGATGTTACAGTGGAAGTCTGTAAGAGAAATGAGAGCAGGTGGAAGCGAGGCGTCACCTGACTTTGATCTCACCACTTCACACAAGAGCAGCTCAGTGCAGCAGACACATACATGCACTATAATCTAACACATACTCCTCTAGTCTTTTGTTTCTGTGAGTGGGTTCAAGTGGCTTTGTCAGTGGGGTGTGAATGTGGAGATCCATGCCATTAGGCTCTCCTCTCTTTCACATCGCTTATGTTTCATTTCTCATAAAATCAATTGCCAAATGTGTGTGAAACTCAAGTATAAATATGTGCAGTGGACATGGTAACTTAGTTAAGCATTATAGAAAGAGTGTTGTGCTTTCAACACATTGTGAATAGTGTTATTCTTGTCAAAGCTCATCTCACTGAATTTTTTTGTTTAGTCTTTTCCTCGGGCTTTGCATTTAATCAAATTGTAATTGTTTCAAATGTTTAATGTTAACCTTTTTTGCTATATTATTTAAGGCTGTCACAATAATATAGATATAATAGAACATAAAATAGATAATATCGAACAAATTTATGTTACTGACACATAAACCCAAGAGCAGATTTAAACCACAAAAACTATTAAAAATCATGAGCTGAAGTAAAAAAAAAAAGCAGATTGAAACACTTTAGTTCTTAGTTTACATAGAAGTTATTAATTTAACGTTTTTACGACTTAAATCTTATTGTATAGTCAAAAAATAACCACACATTTCCCAGTGTAGTGATAAATATTGACCCCCAAAATATTGTTCCAGGTTTCATATATTGAACAATAAGTCGATGGGGTAATTATTGTGACAGGCCTTCTATTACATCCTTAGCTCAAGTTTTTTTGTGTTTTAAAATTCATTCTGTGTGTGTGGAGATTAGATCCTCTGAGGGGAACAGGCTTTTGAGGTCACTCGGCGCCCATTACTGGAGCTGTTCATCTGTGAAGTGCCTGGCTACTTAGGCCACTCTCACAGTGCTTAAAGCCAGGCCAGAGTGTGAGGCAGGTGGTCAAGGGGCAGGACTGAACGTACAAGCAGGTCAACTGGGAAAGGAGCGCCACAAGTCTTTTCAATTTACTGTGATTTCTGAGTAATATGAAACGTGAACAGGCTACTGAGACAAAGACAACTGTGGTTTTCTTTCACATTTGAATTTTAATTTATTTGTTTGGAGGATAAGCCCCTTGAGATGTGTCACCATCTCGTTTTCAAGGGGGTCCACATGACCATACGATGTCTGTATATCAGAGAGCATTAGGAAGGGGAGAGTATTATATTGACATTACATTATATTGAAAATTTTAGAATTTAATTAACATTCTCTAGTAGTTACAGAAAGACTCTACATGAACCAAAAACCCCTGTGTGTCACAAAATTATTCAGTGATCTATTTCTATTATCAGCACTACACAACCTCTCTGTATAGAATCCTGGCAGTTGGCATATAGGCTGATAAGAGTTGGCAATTAGGTATTTGAGTGTGAAGGAGGTCATTCTGGGTCACTTCTGTTTGACTTCTAAAGCATTTGTATCAGTATAACAGGTCAGTGGGCGAGAGAAAGAGGTAATTGGTTGTTTTCAACGTGTGAAACTTAACTTATAATTGGTTCATTATTTTGGATATAATAATAATAATAATAATAATAATAATAATATAATAAATTTGTTTTATATAGCTCTGGACACTCAAAGACGCTTTACAGAGCATTATTCATTCACTCCACACACCAGTGGACTACCAATCTGCGCCATCGGCCCCTCCAAACACCATCATGACTCATGCACACACCACTTTCATACTACTCAATGTAGGTGAAGTGCCATGCCCAAGGACACAACAACAGTTTTTGTGACTGGCGCCCCACTGTGGCAACTGATTTTCCCAGCAGTCTCCCATCCAAGTACTAACCAGGGCCAGCCTTGCTTAGCTTCTGAGATCTGATGGGATCAGGCTTTGACCAGCTGTTATGGACACAAATAAGCTCACTATAGATTCTGTGATTGGTCATGTAGATATTTTTGGACCATACTGAAAATAGTTTTAATACAAAATTCTCATGTTGTTGTAGAGTAAATGAAGTGGCCTGAGAGTGTAAACAGAGGCAGAACAGCATCTAACACTGAAGTCGCGCAGTGTAGTGGGTGATTTTTTTGTCACTGGCCAGTGTTGATCCCTGGTGTTTTGTCACTCAGTCTGTTTACTCTTTCTCCTGTTGTTACTAAGTAGTAAAGTGGAGGAGGTCAATTTAGTTAACCTTATCTAATTGAATGTTGTCACTGGATCAAAGGTGGTCACATTCCTCTCTGTCAGATCGAGAACATGCAGTACAATCACAACAACCAGCCTCACTGGAACGGCAAATCTGTGGCTCCAGGTTGGAGAGCGATTGTGGCTTTTTGGCACTTCTGCTCATCAATATCAGTGTGTTTGTTCTGTTTTGTTTTTGTTTTAACTCCAAAATTGATAGAAAATGTGCAGTAGCTTTTGCTACCCTAGTTTCTGTGAGTTTGAGTCTTTACTTTTACAACTACTACAACTCCAAACTCAAATGGATGGCAGACACATTACATCTTAAATGATCTCACTTTTATTTTTAATTTATTACACATTTGTAACACACTTAAAAGACAGTGGTGCTAACCATTTGTTGACTGCTTATGCATGTCAGTGATGTTTTATTACCTTGTCATATGACACTGGCCTGGCTCATGATCTGTCCCGTGGGGAAAGAGACTCTTCTTCTTTTTGCTGACGGGGATGAAACATTCATTTGTGGTGGCTCCCAGTTGAACACTAGTTTATCAGTCGGCTGCTCGAGCTATGCTTCTGTCTTTCATCTCTTATTATTATAGCTATAAGAGGGATCACATTATTAGAGGCTGGTTACTGATTGATTCGTTGCCAATGTTGGAATCGCATACAGACTAACTTGACTTCAGAGGGTCTCCGGTGGAGCCTGGACTGGACCAGTGTCAATAGCAAAGGCCCATATCTGTCAGAGCACTGGAGTGGTCATAAGTAAACTGACTGGTGAAAATGGGAAGAGCCCATTTACTACTTCACAGCTCAGTCGACACATACCTCCACAGCTGGACTATAGGACATCCTTTCATTTTTCTCCCATTTTCCTTCTCCTCCTCCTTGTTGTTCTGCGGTGCACACTTTCCCAGGCTTCATCAATTAATCACAGAAATCTGGGTCCACACAGTAGTAGAGTAATTACTAGAAGCATATGAAATACAACTTAAAATGTAACATAAACAATGAATGAATATATCAAGCAAAATGTACTTCAAAATACAGTAATTTATTTGAACTTGCCTTGAATAAAGTTAAAAACTTTTTCATTATACTGGTGTACTTTGCTTCCATAGGAAACACTATTAATACTATGTTGCATGCTCTACATCCAGTTACTGATTCTTTATTATTCTTTTTTCTGATGTACCAAATTCACCCCATAAGCGATGATAGGGCCACTGAGTAAAACTTCTAGAGAGAAACAGCATGAACTCTGTATGAATAATGTCTGTGCAAGTGTTCTTTGATGCTGCTGTGGGGATTGTTGCTGAATGCTGTTTGCAAAGATGTAATTAATTAAGATAATTATGTTAATGATGACCAGGGGCTTTTGGTGGTGGTTTGGGCTGAGCAGTTTGTGGCAAAGTGAGAGGGTTCTCACAAGTCTCCCAGAAAAAAAAAAAAAAGTCATTAAACGAATCAGTCGGTAGGAACCAGAGCAGGAAAGGAGGGGGGGCTTCTAGTGAACCTCTGCCAGGAATGGAATGTGACACAACCTGCACTGATGTTAAACTCTCCCATATAACAGGTTTATTCCTAAGCATGACCCTCATAGTACCAGTTACAAGGTGTTGGCAATGTTCTAGCATCCTGGCCTGAGTTCAGAAACTTTTTAAATTCTAAAAAGCACAGTTTATCATTTGGGATTTGAAATGATACTTGACTGGGCAATAAATTCTGCAAGGCCTTTTATTCCCAATTATACCTTTTATTCATGTGGAAATGGTTTCAGTTACCAAATAAGTTAATCATAAAACAAATACAGGCTGGCTAGAAATCGTATTACTAATGCAGGCATATACGAGTGTTTTAATTTTGTTAGGGGTAGGGTTTCATGCATTTTGTTAAACATGACAAGAAGGATGTATTTTTTTATAATAGTGTTCATCTCTGTGTAATTCCTCAGTAATCCAGGTAGGTTCAATCAGAAAAGAAGAAAGTGAATACATTGTGCCACCCATCCAAGCAGCTTCTTCTGTTCTTAAAAAAAGTTGCCTAGTTGACTGAATTCTGAATTCAGAACACTTATTTATAAGTATTTTTCTTCTACTTTCTTAATGTTACTGTCCCATCTTATCAGTGGAGTTGGTAAAAAGTACTCGTAACATAGTGGGGTGAGCAGTTGTGTAGAGTCCAGATACTGATTTATCTTTGTAATGTTTGCCTCCTCACTGCTGTAACCCCAGTGTCATGGTGTGAAGGTGCTGTAATGGTTTAGGGAGTAGGTGCTCAAGGTCTCTGGTTCATATCAGACAGGCCACTCTGCTGCCCACTGCTGACCTGGGACTGCAGGGGTCATCCCTGATAAATCTGCATCATGTACTGCTACTAAAGCACCTCCTGTTTCTCTGAGTTTATTTTTCTTTGCTAGAGTGCTAAAACATGAGCTCCACATTTTATGACTGTCCTTTTCCTTTGCAATAGCTTCTTCCAACTTCAAACCAGTGTTTCCAACAAAGATTCCAACTTCAAACCAGTGTTGAAAATAGCTAATCTTTTTACTTTGTTACTAAACTGAAAACATACTTATAGAAAAAGGCCTCCCTGCACCCACTAGTTTATGACTGCAGATCTTAACAGCCTTGGCAGTGCTGTGAGTGGTGTTATTTATCAGTGATTTAGTGTGGCCTTGTGCACTGGAGTGGAGGATGCAGAGGAGCTGCGGGTCTGTCCTGCTGTGAAACCCAGTGCTTCGATCACTATCAGTCTCTCCTCTCTGGGGTCATCCTCTGTGCCTCCGTACCCCACTGCTCTCACCCCACTTAACCTCCGTTTACTCTCTGCCAGCTTGGTAGGAATGTTAATGGAAGCTGTGGATGGGAATAGATTGAAGGTGATTGGGAACTCCATCTACGGGAGGTGGTCTGTGACAGAGGCTCTGCTACAGGGAGAATTATGTCTCATAGGTGAGGAGAGCATGTCGCTCCCCTGGCCCCTCTGCCTCCTCTGGTAACCTGAGCCGAGCTGTTTCTGAAGGCCACGCAGGGCCATGTAACTGGTCATCTTCAGCTGCACTAAACTTTTATGAGCAGTTGTCAGTGTTTGAGTTAAACCACTCTCACTCAGCCTCTGTTTCCCCTTTACATCCTCCGCTCATGCTTTCTTTAACACAAATACACACTGTAACTTACATTTGCTGACCTATAGCTTATGGCAATCCATTTGACTAAAAAGAAAGTTGCTTATTTAACTTGTTCACCCTTTTTCATTTATGCCTTATCAGCGACATTAGCATTTTAGCTACTGATGGGATTTCTATAGAGCTGACCTAAACCACTACTTGTCATTATGTCATGGTTAATAATTATTTTGACATTAATATCTTTATGAGATCAGTGAGGGTGTGAGGATGGAAACACACCATGACCTACCCATGCACACATTATACAAATTAATAAGGAAAACATTTTACTACGAAATATGACCCTGTGTTTTGAAAGCTGTTGCTAATGTGCCCGTAATAATAGTCTGTATTAGCCTAATAAGTTGTCTTACTGCACAAGCTGTCTGGGTAGTGAAGGTGGTTTAACACTTAGCCTTGAGGCTACGTTCCACACTCCTATGAGTCCTGTCAACATCCACAGCCAAGGTGCAGAGTCCGCTCCAGGCCTGGGAACCTTGTACCACCAGCCTGGTCCCTGGTGGACTGCGCCATTAGAGCGGCCCCTGTACTGACTCTATGGCACAGATAACATGATCTAAACTAAAGTCACTTAACAAGAGGAAATATGTCCAAGTGACTCTGTAGAACAACAGCTGGAGGCTTCGATGCATGAAAAAGATACTCTCAACTGTTAGCACCATGTCACCTACAATTATACTGTGAGGCCTTGGTTTGCATGGTAAAGATGCTGTGGATATGCTGTGTTTAGGATGGTGACATGTAGGTATAATGTGGAAGTATGTCATTTAATTTGGCTGACACAATATACATAATTAGCCATCATCCATCAGTCCCTTGCTTTTCAGTGGCATATTAGCAGCAGTTTGGGAGCACTACCTTTATTTGTTTTGAGGTGTGGTTCTTGTTAGTGGCCACAATTTTTCAGGCAAGTGTTGCAAAATTCCCATGTTTGTAGTGGGATTTTAAACGCTGAAGATTGGGAAAAGAAATGCCTCAGTTTGACCAGAGTATCAGCTCACTCTGTTAAAGTGAGGCCTGGGTTTGGACAGACAGCAGATATGAGTCCAGGTGCAGGCCCTAAATCCAGTCCAATGCCTCACATTGAGATAAATGACCGCCTACATGTGTGGTGCAAGCTGTAGCTCCAATGTGCAAGACTTCATAGTATCATGCTTTTGAATAACATTGGGTTTAACAGTGGGCAACAAACTGGCAAATTAACATAACACTTTATTTTTTTTATGATTCCCTATTTGGTCTGTCACAATAACACACAACGTAGTGAAATACTGTATCTTGCTACAAAAAAATCACACTAAACTAAAATCACAATAAACAAAGTATTGAAACTACTTTATGCCACCACACAATTACCCTTTATGCATGGCAATCCCAGTTAACTTTTTTGATAACCATATCGTTCCCCCTGTTTAACAGAGCTCCCAAGATCATGTTCATCTATCAATTACTGAATAATAAGACATAAGTCATATCCTACAAAGATATAGGCCTATGATAACCAACCTAGTGTACCGTAAAGGCAATCCAACTAAAATCAACTGAAATATGAATAAACTATTAAAACATATTTTACTAGGGACCTATGGACAACTCTTTAAAGAAAAATGTTAGGTCAGCTTACTTTCTAATCTTAAAGTTATTAAATTACTATGACATATGTAATTTCTTTGTATCATCACAAAGAATAATTTTTATTTTTTTTTTGGTCTGAAAAATCACTATGTTTTTAGACAGCCCTGTTGACTAGAGTAGGTGGATGTTTTTCAGTGTAACTTTAACACTTATTGCGATACCCCCAGTCTTTGAGCTTTTTGTGCCTTTGTACATGTGAGGCCTAATGTAGCACTCTTTGGCAGACCCTGGATCATCTTGTTACTGAACTCCATAGACCTCCGCCGTTTCAGTGCCATTAAACCACACTCGCCCTTTCATCTCAATCGGCTTGGCTTCTTACTAACTCCTATATGTTCTTGTCCAGTTTGAAGGCGACGAAGCGATGTGTGACAATCCTTAGCCAGGGGCCCCTATAGTGAACTAATGCGGGTTGGCTAATCTCTAAACCCTGTGATGGCCAACACTCTCCCACCGCTTTGCCACCTCCAGCGTGTCAGCCTTCAGCATTTCAGCGCCTCTCCTGGTCCCCTCTGAGCGTTTGGGCCAGTCTGCCGGTCGCCCCGTCACTCCCAATCTGCCCACTCCGTCAGGTTCGTTTAAAGGCCCCTTTAATGCCCCTTGATTAAGGTGTCAGAGGTCGCGCTGTCGTCTCGTTCCCTAATGTGAAAGGGGGTGTAGGTAAGGAGGGGAATAAGGGTGTGATAAGAAGCAGACAGGAGGGGCTAAAGCAAAGAAACCTTATCACATGTTAGATTTATGACTCTACACAGCAATATGATTAGCAGCAATACTTGTGTTATCAGGCTCTAATAGGTATGCATATTGAATTACGAGTACTTCTACCTTTACTACAATGATATCTGGTTATACAGTTTACCTTAGATAAATGTCATTACGAGAAATCTATGGTATACTATAAACACATTTATAAATACTTGAATGTATACAGTACATAACTTAGAATCCATTCTACTAATCAAATTATTAACTTGTTAAAATTATGTTACATAAGATATTTCCTAAAGTCTTGAGCACTGATAGTGCATTGACACTGAACTTCATTTATTATTAAAAAGGAGGTTCTGGAAAACGTTGACAGGCCTGTGCTTACTGCTCATCAGAGCGCCCTCTAACCTGAGGCAGTCCGTCATTCTAGCCTCCTACAGTGACAAGCTACTCTTCTGTTCACACCTCTGTTATCAGCCTCCTCTGCTCCTCTGCTATCAGGGACTTTTACAGGAGCTTCCTCTGGAGCATAGGGAGAAACATGCATGCAGCCACACTAGAGGCTGTAAGAGAGAAGCGGCTCCAGTCATATTTACTGTGCCTGCACCTGAACAGTTATTTCACCTCCTCCTTTAAAGAAAATCAACTTCCATGATGTTCAAATATTAAGGAGATAATACTCTTGGTAAAGGTGTAAGTTTTATATTTTGAGGTATGAAGGTGACAGACTGCCCTTGTGGCAACTACTTACATTGTAATGAGTTCCTGATTTCATTGTGATATATGGTGTTATCTAATTTATCCAAGTTCCTTGTGATTAAAAGGTGATTCCCTACTATCTGTTGTGACATGCAGCAGGTCCTATGAAGTGACACAGTAGGTGGTGGGGTGAACACTGGGGCATTTAGGAGCTACTGTCCTATCTGGGGTATCTAGGGTATCAGTGCTATCAGTGATATGAGTGCAGAGGAGCACTGCCCTGATACCAGGTGTGAACAAGAGGTCAGCCATGGTAGAGGTGGGGCAGAGGCACCCAGAGCAGCAGGAGCTGGAGACGCTGCTCAGACACAGATATGTGTCACTCCACAGCAGGTACAGAGCAGGCCCACTCCAGCAGCAAAACTGTAGCACTGCAAAAATTTCACACTTTCATATTTTTGAAGAAACATAGTAGTAGAGTTAGTTAAAAAGAATAGTAGCCTCTCAAATAATTGTTTACAAAACAAAATTACAATTTTAATAATGCCATTATTTATAAACTTTTTTAAAGTATTAATTTTAATTGATCTATACTTTTAGTTTTTTTTCAGCTTTATTACTTTTTAGTTGAGTTTAACTTTTATGTTGAGAAAAGGTGTTTGCTTTCTGAATTCTGCCAAATTTGTCATGTATGTAATGCATGTAGTGTTGTAATTGAAAAAGAAACTAACATTTTAGTAAATTGAAAACATGGATCGCAAACTCTATTCACAACTGCAGTGACTCAGAAATCCTGATTATTGAAGCGGACAGGGCTTTATATGCGTGACTCCGAACTCGTCATCAACAATGTCAATTATCGAGTTTAGTGGAATTACTGTATTTTTGACCAACAATGCATTGTTCATTAACCACACGTGAAATAGTCAGGATGACACAGTCCTGGGTGGAGTAAGGATACGTGGATACGTGCTTCTCTCTAACCATGTTACACTGGCCACTGTCTTTGCGGTTTATCCTTTGCAGGCTGCTGTTGAAACTGACAGGCCAAATAATCCAACGCAGAGAGACTTTGAGGAGTTTGCTATTGAGTAAACAGGCTGAGCGTACACATCTGGCTTGGCACAGAATCAAACACACAAAATGGGAGTATCGGAGAAAAAGTGGCACAGCTGGTATGAAGCAAGACAAGTGTTTGAAGCCGACCATTTGGACAGCGAGGGGTGCATTAAACCGTCTTTGTAAGCGTTGAACTATGATGAATTATGTTTTATTTAGTGGTTAGTAACTGTTTGTGTGATACAGGCCCAGATGTTGTGATTGTCCACTGCCTGTCTGAAGATCATTAGTAGATTTGAATCTGTGTTCATGGGCCAAGGCCTTGCAACATTCTCCACAGTTTGGGGCTGTTTAGGATAGAGGGCGCCTTCCACTGGGACCTGCTCAAACTAGGTTTTTGCGTCCTTCCCAATGAGATTGAGTATTTTATGTCTCTGTAAAGTTAGTCATAAAAATATTTTGATAAACTTTTTAAAATTGGTGAACTGTGCTTATTAATGATCTCTTTAATAGTGTTCAACTCTTCAGGCAAAATGTGGAACGCATTATCCTGACATTGGCTTATAGTTGTAAGGAGAAGAAAAAGAGAACACAAACAAAACAAATAAAAAAAAAACATAAAAATAATATGCAAAAAAAAAGAAGTTTGCACTGTCTTTTCCCTTTGCTTATTTCTTCTTGGATGAGATTCACTTCAGCCACCACTTTCTTTAATGAGGAAACAGCTGACCTTTGGCAGGTCCTTGTAACATCACTGCCCCCTTGTGGCCTTTTGTCATGCTCTTTTAAAGGCCACTGGTCTGTGGTGCACATGAATTAAACAATCTTTCATCTATTTCAACAATTATTACTTACTATAATAAGAGTATCTCTATGAAAAAAAAAGGAATATTACTGTGTCAATTTAATTTGTTACAATATAAAACAAATAAACACCCAGTTGTAGTTTAGAAACCACCCTAATCATGCAAATAACCTCTTTCTACCCTCCACTGACTTTAACTCAGCCGAGTCCACCACTCCAGAGGCTGAATATGATCTACCTGTGAGTCCTCCATAAACATGTTTACCCTTGAGTCTGTTGTGGAAGTGGCTGTGCGGGCAAATGGACATTAGAGCTAATGTTATGCAAAAGATCAGGAATGTGGCCTCTGTTCTGCAAATAAATATTTGGTGATGACAGTATTGGAGATTTGTTAAACATGAGCGGGGTAATTTTCTAGTCAAATAAGCCAGTGCTGTGAGGTGACGAGGGGCACGAGGCGTTAAGTCTTTGGCAGAAGGGGCTGGTGATGGAGACAGAGTGGAGTGTATCTGCCCTGTCCAGGCTGTTTTAATCCAAATGGGACTAATTGTGTTTCTCACTTGGAACATTTGTCAGACCTGCTGCAGACAGATGCTCCGAGATAACAGAGGTGCAAGTGTGTGGGTGTCCATATAGGTGCTTGAGATTCTAAAATGTTCCAAAATGTATGGAAACTCGACATAGTCAAAATGTAAAATTTCACTTTTAACCTTCTTGAGTGAAACTGCTGGAGGGTTTTGAACTTTTGAACCTTATATCTTTGGTGATTTCAATGCTATATATTTCAGTTTCACATTAAGGAAGAGACTTTTTCTAAATAGAAATAATAAAATCAAATACTTTTGGATCATTATTTTGCTAAACAATACTTATCTCCCTTATCAGCCAGATGTGGATTTCAATTTCTTGTTGCCGATTTTAACGTCAACATATTTTACAAAAGAGAGATCCTTAATGTTATACATATATCTAAATCTGTGATCATAGTGTGGAGTTCAAAGCATTTGTAAAAAATACAGCAATATACCATTTTTATTATTGTCTGAGCAGAATGCTAGACTGGACTTTAAACTTTGACTTTTGGCATATCAGGTAAAAGTTATACTCCTTCATCCTTGTGTGTATTTCGCCATTTTCTGTTGTATCACTGATATAACGTAAGAGTTGGATTGACCCATATGTTTGAACTCGCATAGTCCCTCACAGTGTGTGACTCTTTAGAAGGCAGACATCCTGCTGTTCCTCCCCAAAAGACACAGTGACATCTGGCCTGTGCACACACTTTATGAAAAGCATAACTTTTATTTTTACGGTGGATAATTATCTTTTGCACTTGTCATTTGCAGCGTACATCAGGGTGTGATCGAATCTCAAGATGTAACCCCTCATAGGAGTGTCTTTGTTCTTAATGGCTCCAGATCTAATCAAAAGTAGTAAATGTTTTTCAGTGGGTCATTCATGGGTTAGCCATCAGACAGTGACCCTCCCTTCACTTTATAGAGGGCTGGGTGCTCAGGAAAGATGAGTCTGTACTGTCAAGGTCAGGATGCAAAAGGTATTAGGTATTCTTTGTCTTTTATAAAGTCTCATTTTAAATTCTATTAGACATGACTCCAATTGAATTTTCCTACAGGTTTTGCTGCTTTTTGAGCTATTAATTTATTCAAGTCGAAATAATTAAAATTATTAAAATAAATACACATTTACTGAGTAACATAGTCTATGAAGTCTAAGTTACTAAAAATGCTCAAAAATGTTTGCACTGAATGGAAGGAATGAAGCGTACTTGTAGGCACCTTACTCACAGCTCGTCTATATGTCCAGCCCCAGACTCTCCAGTGCCAAGCCTTACATTATAACTGGGTGTATGCAGTTGTAATAGTCTGTAATGAAGCATATTTGAAAATGTTGTGCTCATTTTACCCGAAGGCACATAAAGTAATCATGTCTGTAACACGGTCTACTCTCATGATGCTTTGGTCGATGACTCAACAGCAACTGAGCACAACTTTAGACCGTCTCAAATATATATATTTTGTTTTGAATGAATGTTCCTGCCCTGCTGCCTCATTGACTGTGTGGCAAACCACAAGTGCACTATATGTATGTATGTATGTATGTATGTATGTATAAATATAAATTATATATATATATATATATATATATATATATATATATATATATATATATATATATATATATATATATATATATATATATATATATATATATATATATATATATATATATATATAGTGTGTGTGCGTGTATTATTTTGTATTTATTTCATGCATTCACATGATGCCATCTTATTGCCAAGTTACTTATGTAAAACAAGAATAAAGAATAATGTAATTACTGTAGAAATAAGTGCTTACAGCTTGCTTCTGATATTTGAACCCATGGCAATGAAGCAAATGCTACCTGTCTCTACGAAAGACAGTTCTTTGGGCCTCTTCACTCCACTCTTTTTAGCTGCACTTAGACAGGAACAAATGATTGATTTAAAAAAAACAAAAAACAAAAACGGTTTGTTTTCTGGAAAAACAGTCTGTGCTGGCATGCTACTGACATGATGTGAGAAAAGATAATGCATTTTGGTAAAGTCCTGGAAAATGCTTTCTTCAGATCTGAATAATACATTAAAATTCAAGCTAAGTCATGAATAAATATGCTAAATGGGTAGTGCAGGCCTCTGCCTCTGTGTTGAACATCACTGACATATGGTACAGAGTGATCCATGCCCAAGTGGTGATTGAAGTGTTGCTGTTGCCCAGCGAGATACATGACATCATACAGGTCAGCTCCATGTCTTGGATACAATGAGCAGTGGAGAATGCTATTTTGCAACTCTATCTCCTATTTGATCCAACTTTGTTTCAGGGTTCTGACCTCTCAGCAATGCAAAACATGAGCCCAACACAATCCTCATAAGTTAGGTAATGCGCTGTGGACGCGTGTTGACCATCTCTTGGGCCTGGAATCAGAGATGGGTTGATTTGAGCTTTTGTCTGGTCTTTATTACTCTGGACCTGTGATGAAAAAGAGGCTACACCCAACCTCAAGCCTGAACTCCCAAATGAGCATCACCACCAAGATTATACTGCATTGACTCATAGGCCAACAGTAACCAAATCTTTGCTTTCACGTCACATTTCCCTGAGCTTCCGAAGGGGATTAACTCAAAAAGATTGTCTACTGAAATGGTATACGTTTTCCAAATTTCCTGTTTAAAAAAAGTTGTATTTCATGTTATGGAAAACTGTAGTTGTATCAGTTGAACTCTCAGCACACAGAAAAATGTAAACCGAACGAATGGTCATTTGTGTAGTGATGTGTCTTCTCTGTGGTTCTGTCCTTCTGTCTAATGGCAGTGGTAGCAAATACAGTTTCTAAAAGTGAATGAATGCGAGTTCTTTAAGCCATACACATTAGGTTTTATCTCAGCAATACCCATGTAGTTGCTACAATAGTTTCCAACCATCTGCAACCAATTACTTATAAATTATTAAATATATATTATAAAATTTGTGGAAAATAATGTATAATAGTTGTGTATATTGTGGTAAATCATAACATGTAGTAAAATTGTACTTTTTTACTATATATATATATATATATATATATATATATATATATATATATATATATATATATATATATATATATATATATATATATATATATATATATATATATATATATATATATATGTGGTTGTATGCACATATACAATAGCTTCCAAGGATAAACAATACAGATTTTTAATCGATGCCTACCCCACTTGATCCCGGTTAATCTTAAATGCAACCATGATAAATCGTAATATACAATTAATCTCATCTTTCACATGATGTAAAATAAGATTCAGGTTATTTCACTATTTTTGGCGACACTTATGGTATCTTTGTCTTCATCTGCTGAGTAAGTTATCACTTGTCCTGAATATATATGATTTTGTGCTTTGTAGCCACCACAGGATTTGTCATGGTCACAGTGTACATCAGCAAGTGACTGTGTCTGAAGCTGGAGTTCATTGGGCCCCACTTCACTTCACATTCCTCGACCTTTATTCAACTGTTGCAAAAGGCATTGGGCCTGCAGACGGCCAGTGAGTAATCGCTTGGAAAGTGCACTTGCAGAGGAGAAATACTTATGTGCCCCCAAGGATCTGCGTGGATGGATTAGTGATTGAATTGAACGAGCTGGTTTCTGACGCCTGTCTCTCTCTCTCCTCTACAGACATGCGCTTGTATATAACTTCAATGAGACTGACAAAGTATGGTTAAAGGTGCACTATGTAACTTTTCTGGTGGAGTCATCATCATACTTACCATACATGTCACCGTGTTCCACAATATAGCTTTAAACTTATCTGTTAGAGGAAAGTAAGTGCCTTTACCAGGCCAAGTTCGAGGTTAGATCTGGAACTTGGAGATGTGACACCACTCAGAGGGCTTGTTTTTCAAAGTATATGCATGAGCAATAAACAAAATTCTGTAATTGAAAAAATGCAAGAGAGACATGCTTAATGTCATACTGTGGAGCATTTTTACTGGGGGATAAGCAGGTGGCAGGCCTCCAATCATAAAGTTACAATGTGTGAGCATTTCTTTTGCACATTTCATACAAAAGTCCAAAATGTAAAAAAAAATGACTGTGTGGTTACTGTAAGTTTTTGGAAATTTGACTATTTATTTAAACATTTTCTCAGCAGTCTTTCTTTGATCCTGTAGAATTGTTGAGCAAAGCACTTAAATATAGTGGTCGTAAAGTGGACAAAACAAGTTGATATGTGCCTCCCTATGTAAGACATATTGAAACAGAAGGGAGACTTGTAGCTCTGTGGATAAAGCTTGATAATAATGTTGTACTAATGGAGAGGCTTTGAAGTGGGATGTTGTTTTTTTTCAGCAGAACTCACTGTCTGGACGCAACCCCCTCCACAGCTGTGCTCTGGTGTGGGGGCTGCTCTGGACAAGTGCTCTGCTAGATACTGACATTGCTCTGTTTACATAGACATGCCCAATATCATTTTAAAGCAATGTCTATGTTATTTATTTTTTACTTTGTTCTAATTTTACATTTTTATGTACCGTATTTTTGGGATTTTAAACATCGCAACATTCTAGGACTGTTCTAACACTATGTAACTTTTCTGGTGCAAGGTCTGACACCTGCTTATTGCTGTTGAGATGTTATTATTATTTGCCTGGTGTGTTCCACAGTATGACTTTAATATTATGTTTCTACCTTTATTTAATTACAAGTGTGTTTATTGCTCAGAAATACCTTTGATGACTTCTATCCACATATCCAACCAGTAACACGGCCTGGCGTCACCTGCGTGTCTCCATGGATATATAGTGCACCTTTTAACATGTAGTTTTTTGAGTTGCGCATCTAGAATATATGACATGTTAGACTCTTATATGGGGACAGGAGTATTCCATGTGGTATTTTCCTAAGGAATGTCCAAAAGCTAAATCCACAAATGTTGAAGTTAACTATTTATTATTTTGGGATTATACTTTATCCCACTGTATTTATCCAACATGTGTGGTATGATGGATGTGATGAATTAGGGATGCACTGATCCAGCTTTTTCTGTTCTGATACAATGTCGATACTTTGGCTTTAAGTATCTGCCCAATATCAACCGATACTAGGGTTGACACTGAAAATATCCTAATAACAAAACAGCGTATGGTAAAAATGATACAGATGTATTTTGTAAGTCTTCTTTATCATTTAAAGTAACTAAAAAACTGCTTTGGGAAAATGCAAGTTCAATATTAGGAGGTGTTTAAAATGAACATTGGCCAGTTAATTATTTTATTACACCAATTTATAGACCAAAATGAGATATCGACAAAACAATAGCTCAGAACCAATATTCTATCCCTCAAAAAAATTCAATATAAGCATTGATACCAGATACCAGTATTGTATCAGTGCACCTCTACACAAAATAACCACAAATCAATATTTGAGGTGTAAGGGCTGTAGGTTCATTAGTGGTGGTGCAGGTGTTGCTGACTAATGTTTTGGTAACAGGCAGCTCCCCCTCAACTTTAGACAAAACAGCAGAGATGAAAGAGCAGTGTTTTAAACTGGCATACCAGCACTTCTTAATATTTGGGATTGTTTTACCACTCAGACCTTGTAATACAGATTGCGTATTTACTCATTTATAAATCTTGTGGTATTAGCTTCAGGGTTTACATATATTTTGCTCAAGTTTCATTTTACTTCAATATTACTCCAGTTCTCTCCTATCTATCTCTCCTCTTCTGTTCCAATTGCCTCTAGTCAGTTCTATTAATTAACCTTGCAAGTAATTATTTTTGTTTTAGTCTCATATTGCTGACATTTCAACTCAGGACCTCCTCAATCAGGATTAACTCAAACCGCAAGAAATCACACTTCAGAGCCTTTTCTTACAGCAGCCCTTGTTGTGTCCAATTTCAGTCAAATTAAAGGTTTATTTTATTTGGCGATTTTTTAACTCTCGCCCTGTACTGTGAAAAAACAAACTGGCCTGCGTGCCTTTGATTTGCTGGTGACTTTCTAAATGCCCCATACTCCCGCTCTCTGTACACACAAAGCAGGTCTCTGTGCTAGGAGCAGGTCTTGAGATGATGATCACACAGGTGGCAGCAAGAGGGCCAAGCTATTACCACAACATCTGACATGCACATTGGCCATTGCTTATGTGTTACCACTCTATTCACTTGTTAGCTCATGTTTAAGGTAAGGCCAAGAAGCATACTAATACTGGTCCAAATTAGAATGAGAGAGCCGTAGTTACACTTAGAGTGAAATTTGTACTGAACATTTTTCGCCTGGTTTAGGTGGTTTGTAGCTGTCAATCTATGCCTCATTTTGCTAATAATTTTGAGCTAATTGCATTTGCCAAATATATTTAAACTGTGTTGCATTAATGAAAAGAATACGTGGAGTCTACAAGGTCCTTGAAACCACTTGTTGAGAACTGGGGCTATGGAGTGTAGCCCATCAAGGTTGGATTCAAACCTTTTTATCACTTTACATTATTGTATATATGTTCAGAAAGGTGTTGTATATTAGTACTGTCACGTATGTGTTATCCCAGCCGCTTCATCTAATCTTTGCAGTTAAACTCTGTAAATGATTTCATATAACCACTGCTACTGCCAAATAAAAATGTTTCTCAAGCTATAATATCCATTTAATGTAAATCAAAGCTAGAAGGAGGCCAAGATTTCAGTTTGGCTTGTTTAGCATTTCCATCAGCTAACATAAATGAAGTAGATTTAAAGTAGCACTCTACTGTATACATACTTGTCCTAAAAGCCTGCGCTCCGTCCCTCTGAGCCCTTGAGGTCCACAGGAACCTTCAAGAGCTCTTCCTGCTTCAGGGGCACTTAGCCTCAGCACAGTAGTAACAAACTCTCATCACTCTGACTCAGGCCTGTGTGTGTGGCGGCGCACTCCCAGGACTGTACTAGCCTCTGCAGTAGTTGTAGAGCCAGCAGCAGTAGTAAAATCTCATCATGTTTGAGTGGTCCTCTGGGGGTCCAGACTCCTCTTCGCTGTGTGTGGTTTGACCCTGGCCCCCACATGCCCACTTAGATAAACAGGCCGTAAACACAGTGGGCCTGAGCAGCACTCTCCGCTCCTCACAGCATATACAACATCAGCAGATGAAAGAGCTGCTTCCCGACACTAATAGTCACCAGGGACCCGCTCCCACCAGCGTCACTGACTCATAATTAAAAGTTCAGCTTCTAAGGTACTCTAATAAAAATAGCCAAGCGGTTCTGACTATGGGACCAAGTTTTCTCCAGTATGACTCACTATGTAAAGAAATAGATACAAACATTTGAAGATGATGTACCTGATTTTTACTGTTTTAAAATATCAAATAACAATACAAGTTGATTGTAAATGGTTTTGAGTAATCAATAATTATTCCTCAATTACTTTGCATTCTGAGCATCCTGATTATTCACTGCAGTGAGTTTATGATTTATTTATTTTCATGTGGAGATTTGCCCACTGGTCAAAAAAAAAAAAAAAAAGTGTGTATATATATATATATATATATATATATATATATATATATATATATATATATATATATATATATATATATATATACTTTTTTTTTTTTTTTTTTTTACCGCTGTGATGCATTAGAAAATTCTTTTTCTTAGACTCAACAAACGCTCCCAAAGCCAACCGCTTCCTCTGTGTACTTTAGTCTAGACCGTGGGATTACAACAGGGGACAAATACGTAATCTGGGTTTCCCTTTAAAGGCAGTGGGATGGATTGTGGTTTGTTCTTTGTATCAGGCTTGTACAATCAGTGCTCCCTTTTCCTGTGTGCAAGCCTTTAGCGTATGTCTGTTGCCTGCATTTCCTGTATCATACATCTTCATAGAGTCAGCAGACAGTAGGAGGCACCTACGTGAAGCTTGAATGTCATTAGATACGCTCAATGTCCTGATCATAACTCTGAGATTAGAGTTTCTCTGACAGCGGCTATTCCTACACTCACCTTCAAAGACTTCCTCCTCATCATCTCCTCTTCCTCCAATCACTATATATCCAGCCTGCCCTCCCTCACAATCACCCCATAGTATTGGTCATTTTTCATGCCTGAGAATAGTAATTATAATTTTTTGTTGCAAAGTTTGGATAAGTGGTCTTGTTGTATTAGTGTATTGTATACAACTCTAGTGTTTGTCTTTCAACAGAAAAGGCAAAAATACATTCAGCAAATCACCATATCTCTTCATTAGTGTTATCAGAAAAAATCACTTGATGCTTTGATTTTCCTTGTTAGTCAGTTAATTTGTTATGGTGAACTCATCATTTACATGGCCAGTAAAAATATAATCTGATAATCCAGTGATTACGTCATATTTTTGGTGTCCGTTTACATGCAAAAAATAAATCATTAAAAAACAGCTGGTGACATGTGTCAGATTTGTAATGTTGTACTTGGAAGACTAAGTATAATTTGGAACACTAAGTATAATTCATTTAAAAATAGTTATTTTATTTTATTTAAATATGTAACATTTCTCTGTCAGTTTTGTCTTTGCCACATTAGTTTGCTCTTCAACAAAAAAATCTGATAACTAGGCCTGGCATGATAATAACTGTATTGACTTATTGTTCAATAAGTTCAATAAAATATATTGTTCAATGGAACAATATATTTTGGGGTCAGTATTTATCGTGTGTACTTTTTTGCACTATTGTGACATGCTTTGTTATTTTTTGGCTAAATTATGAAATTTGAGCTGTAAAAGGTTGGATTAATAACTTCTATGACGCATTACAAATGCAACCTAAGTACTATACTGTTTTATTTGGCTATTTTATTTTATTTTTTTAAACAATATTTTACATTTAGAATAGTTTTTGTATAAATCTGCCCTTACGTTTTTGAATCAGTAGCGCAATATTAATTGTCTATATGTGCTTCAGCAATATAACATACTTTAAAATGTGTTATCATGACAATAATCTGACTAGAAAAGCACTCAGAGAGCGCAGACCTCCGCCAAGGACTACCCCCATTTTTTATATAAATTGCGATAAAATCAGTCTTCTGGATCAGATCCGGATCAGCCTTTGGAATATTAAAGAGGATCCCATTGTCCATCCCTGAGTCAAATTTCATGGGGTTTGGTCAATAATTAACCGAGATATTGAGAAACAAAATTTTTGGCCCCATTTACCACAATATTAACTAAAATTTCAAAGTGATCCAGAATCCAGGATTTCTTCCGGATCACCCCCAAAATGAAATCAGTTCTTCCTTTTCACATTTCCAACAAATCCTGAAAATTTCATCAAAATCGGTCCATAACTTTTTGAGTTATGTTGCTAACAAACAAACAAACAAACAAACAAACGGACGGACGGACGGACGGACGGACGGACGGACAACGCCGGCAAAAACATAACCTCCTTGGCGAAGGTAATAACTCCAGAAATCAAATCTGTTTGATGGCCTTGTAAACAGCCAGTGTTTTTTCTGCTGTTATTTTAAGTGGGACAAGTGACTGTAAGTCTTACATCTCCTGTTGCAGGTGGCTTTTTGTTTGTAGTTTTTACATTGCACAGGTCAATCATATTAAATCCTGATGAGAATAAACACAGTGGCTGTATAATTAGTGAACCTGTAGACAGAATACTCATCTTCAAGTCTTTACTCTGCTGTCAGTGAGGTGTGCTCACAACATGGCTTCATTCAACACAGGGCTAATAATAGGCTAGAGAAGCAGGGGATTTCTTCTGAAACTTCTGGATGTTGTGTCCTGATTATAACCTTTAATGCACACCACATTTAGGACTACAAAATATTCAGTAAGCAATGCAGTATGTTGAAAAATTTGTATTTTCCAGGATGAACAATGGTCTGAAAGACAGGTCTGTTCTTTTATCAGTATTTGGGGCCAAGCTTTGAGGATGTGCATTACTAAGAGATTGGCCAGTGTCAACTTTAATTTGTTTTTTTTAAATCATAGAAATATTGTTTTGGCTTTTGCTCTGCAAATGTGTAGCTCAACACTTATATAAGGAGGTATTTGTTTGGTAGTAGTTTATTATTTTACTTTACAGGGAAATTAATCTCATAAAAGAAAATATGCTACTGATATAATCACATTATATTAACTTTTTATTCTACCCCCCTTATAAGCACCAGCTTGCATGTTCAAGTAATTTACCTTACCTCTCTTGACAAATAAAATGTTGTGTAGCTTTAAAGGTGCACTGTAACTTTTCTGGTGGGTTGTCCGTCAACCAGCTTCTCTCCATGGAGATTTTGCATGGAGTGTTCCACAGTATGACATTACACTTATTTATTTCTACAGAGAAACTGTAAGAATGCAAGTTCCAGGTTAATAAAACCCATGTTTTTGAGTAAATGTAAGATGGATACACCAAACAAGGCTGGGCCTAGTTAGTACATGGATGGGAGACCACTGGGAAAATCAGGTGCTCCAGAGGGGCGCCAGTCAGAAAGACTGTCATTGAGCCCTTTGGCAAGGCACTTTACCCACATTACCTAGTATGAAAGTAGTGTGTGCGTGAGTGATGGTGGTGGTCAGAGGGACCGATGGTGCCAATTGGCACGGCAGCCGCTCTTCTGTCAGTCTGTCCCAGGGCAGCAGTGGCTACAATAGTAGCTTACCACCATGGGTATGGAGTGACTGAATAATGCTCTGTAAAGCATCTTTGTGACAAATGTCTGTGAAAAGTGCTATATAAATAAAATACTTACTTACTTACATTTAATGTCATACTGGGACATTCCAGACAAAGTAACAACATCTCCATGAAGACAAGGAAATGGCAGGCCCTCCACCAGAAAAGTTACACAGTACACATTTAACTGGTGACATTATAAGTTGTGTTTTGCAGATCAAAACTGGGTCACCCAAAGGATAACTATTCAAAAGTTGCCTTCTAAAACTCAATTGGCTGTTTGGTTAACCTTTGTAAGGATTTTTACTGTGATACTATATGTTTGAGGACTTGCGGCTTTAAATCAGTGTATTCCACGCTCTGCAGATTTTACTTCTAATTGTTCATTTGTTCTTCCCTCTCTGTTGAGCTCATCCCTCCAAGCGTCGACTCTGCTGTGACCCCTTCCTGGTTCAACAAAATCCAGCCAATCAGTACCAGTGTTTCACCATATTGTATAGCTCCTATATACTCTTCTATGGCTCAGATTCTGCAATGCTGCTAAACTAGCTCATCCTGAAACCATTAGACCAAATTGCTAAATGGTTCAAATGTGCAACCACTTAAGGCTATGTCTTTAAGAGGAATAATCTTCAATCTACTGTGGCAAGCAAGAAGAGCATGAGGTGGATAGTGGGAGCAGCAGCTGAGCAGGGCCCCTGAGATCAGAATGGAGAAGAATGCAGAGAAACAGAAGGAACTTAAGAAATATAGTCGATTTCATAAGCTCCTTCTTTGTTTAACTTTGCATTTTTTTCTCAGCAAAATGATGTATTTATGATTGTGCTGCCGGTTGCAGGAGGCTGTGAAGGATCACATCCATGGGAACATTGGACCCAGCAGTAGTTATTGGGGTTAATGGGAAGATTAAAAAACACATTTGCTCATGCTTATTCAGAACACGCCCCATACTTAAACAGTCGTTAGTGAAGATTGTGAGGGATTTATGAGGTGTATTTATTGCATAAACACATTACAATTATTGATCTAGTGTCTTCATTCTTATTTATTATGCATATCATTTCATATTAACAAAGCCAGCATACTTGAACTTGAACTTCTGGCAACCTGTAGAATAGATAAAATAGTTGGTCTCCATATATTATTATTCGTTATCTTATTATGTTTGTAGTAGCCATTTATTCCTTAATCAGTTAATTAACAGCTGCTTACGTGCATCACTTTAGCGCTCATTCTTTTTTAAATTTTTGTTATTACACTGACATCAGCTATAAAGCTGTGGGGAGAAACGGTGAAATTGCTTGAAGAAATCTGAAGATAGACTTGGCCTAAAGTCAAGGTTCCTCCGTTCTAGCCTGTTACATATTTGTCACTTTGAATAGCTGATAAGTGAAATACAAAATGTAGTCATGACAGTGTGTGAGAAATGTTTCACCCCATTTACAACGTAATAGTGGGCCAATGCAGTGGATACAGTGACAGGAGACAAGCTGCATATAGCCATTTAGACAGTGGATTCCTGTGTGCAGTATTTCCAATCTCAGGGGTGCCCTCAGATCTCTGTATAAGCACTTTGATCTGTCACTGAGATCATTACAGAGTCTACTGAATTGACAAAAGGCCAAGCTGAAAGACTGGAGCGTAATTAAAGACAGGATCATGTCCTCGATTGTCCTGTAAGCCCCGCAGAAAGCCAAGTGGTGGAAAAAGACGAACAAGACAAGACCAGACCAGAGGAATCGCACATGCTCCATCTGTTTGTTGCAAAATACAGCTGCGTCGAGAGACTGGTCAGTGTTTGGATGGACACCAGGTACAGCTGTCTGTATAAAAGATGATAAATCAGTATTTTAACCACTGTCATTTAATATTCTGATTTGGTGAGTCTTGCATTTCTCAGACCATACAAGCTCTCACTTGACCAAATTTTCCCAGGATTTTGTTGCGTAACTTCAACAACTCCAGACTATGTTTCTCCAAGTGTTTGAGTAATGCTGTTTTTATTTCATTTCTACATGTTACAATGTAATGTATGTGAGAATGTAATGTATATCATATAGAAGAAATAGTTGGACCAAGCCCCAAGTTAATGACAGACATTACTCCCTCTAACCTATGACAAACTGAGAACTTGACTTGAACTGTGGAGAAAGCCCATGAGCCAACTGAATGATAGCGCCGATAAGAAGTTTTCAAGGTAACTGCGCGAAAGTGAATTTTCTGTGGGAAAGCGGCAGCAGAAGCAGAAGTCTGTTTATTTTATTGAGCACAGAAGTGTCTCTCGTGTTCCCCTAACGCTGCAGCGGGGCTCATTTAGAGTTCACGAAGTGATCTGTTTGCCCATGATGGATATGGTAATGATGCATTAATGCAATCAAGGCCACGTCTGTTTTGTCTCTCATTAAGAAGGCTAGCTATCTTGTTGACAACGGTCAGGTCAAGATTGGTCGTGAGTTTGAAAGTTTTCCGATGGTGTGATTTGAAATGAAAACGATGGAGATGGAGGCTATTTTTGTAAGTGGATGTTGGAAATAGTGTTTAAAAGAAAGTAGTCAGAGACACTGAACAGCTGGGACACTCTGAATAAATCCTGAATGTAATGGTTAAGTCTTGTTTTTTAGTGTCATTAAAGGCTACAGATCAACACCAGGTGTTTGCCCATGATCTATCTGCTAGAAATACCCTAGACCTTTACCTACCACTTGTGTTGATTTCATGTGATGGTCACTCTAGGTTTGAGAAAAACAGTGGACAGCGACAGGTCTTTGAACATACAGATTGAAAATCTCCTCGAAAAACTGTTTACCACACTGATGAATGTGATTATGAGCAAACCACTGCTTAAATACTGTATACTGTTACAGCTTAAAGTCACTTAAATCAGAGGTCAATTCAGCTTTCTGTCTCTGGTTGAATCATCCAGTGCAATTTCAGATGCATGTTAAATTAAACTTACATGATTAATATTCATCTTACAGTGTCAGTTAATTTTATTTTTCAGCAGTAGAATAGACTAAGACCAACTTAGACAAACTTTATTGATTCACTTAAAGGAACTAAGTAACTTCTGGTGCTATTCTGCTTTAAAAATGTCACAGTCCAGAATAGATATTTACATGTTTGAAATGTGTGATCCCTTATTTCATTGTTTGTGTGTTTGATGTAATACAACATTAGTAACCTCAACCATGAACATGTAATATCAAATATTGCATGCTCACCTCATTTCTCAGATTTGGAAATAGCCTTGACCCCCAAAAGCAGCATAGAAGCAGTGTATAAGACACTATTTACTTGTGTTTGGACAGTGAGTACCATCCTTCTACAAGTTTACACAGTTTATATCATACTGTATATCAGTGCATAAGCAAGTGTCCACTCTTACCCTCACGTTCAGCCTCTAGTGAAGCTCTCAGTGTGTGCCTGGACGTAAACATGTGTAATTGTTTTTCTAAGCTTTGGCATGTACAGCACTGTATGCACATGCTAACATGGTCTTGTAGTGCTTATCCAGCCCTCTCTGATACGCTGTGCATGGGATTTTGCATATATGGAGATTTACTCTGCTTGTTGCATTAATCAAACTGACATGTGGAGACTTTCCAAGTACTTTGACTTATCAAGTAGATTAGAAACAAAAACACTTTCTGTTTTTTACATAATGAGGCAATGTCTTTGCTGCACTATGTGTACCTCTTTGTATCAGAGCTCTATATGTAGTTTTTCTGTGACTCCCATATGCACAATTTCCTTTCCACTCTTCCTGCTTGTTGCTGTTACTGTACCCACAGCTACAGTCAACCTTTACGAGGTGGGTTTAAGCTGTCAGCTGCGAGCTACTGCACTCACACAAACTGCAGCAGTACCAGAGGATTGTTTAGGCTCAGGGAGAGAGAGAGAGAGAGAGAGGAAGGGCATAGTGAGCGAGAGAGCCTGCTTTCCATAGGCCAGGGTCTGTTTCCAGTCACAGCTGCCCATGTCCTTCCTGAGCCCTGGAGCTCCTGTGGCGGCACTGCCCTGGGACAGTGGGTCACAGCAGTGTACATCTGTTCACTGTTGTAGCACGAGCAGAAATGGACACAAATAGAAACACTTCCTTAGGTTTCAGCCTGGTATTGTACATGAATATTGCACACCATGTTCCCTTCATACACCCATGCGCCACTGAAGGCCTTTGGTCCTTATGAACACACCAGCAGAACACCTGTCGGGCTCTGTGGCCTGCTCCAGGACACCTTCAAGTCATGAGCTCATCGGAAAACCAATTAAAGGCAGCGTAGGCCCTGCACACTGGCGTAATGTTTTGTTTAGCTACTTGGCTTCGAAATTAACCAAACCTGTCACAAGTCATCTGGCTGACACGGGTTGGGCTCTATTTATTTATTTTCGGTTTCTGTTGGTCCCGCTGCTGCTCCATGGCCAACAATGAAGTGATTCTGAGGGGGCGATTAGCTGACTATAACATCTGCCCACCTGGGGGGTAGTCGGTGCTCACCTCATACCTCTGTCTTTGGCTCTGATTGTTGGGTCACGGCCTTGTAGTTGAAGGTGGTGCCCCCTCTAACCCCAATCAAGGCTTTGGTGTTTCAGTGGGGGTTCTGAACTTGCACTGACCTAGCCGCTCCCAGTTTATTAAATTACATGCTTGAGTTAACAGAACAAAAGCAAGTTTTATATTAAAATATGTATAAACAGATAACAAACATTGTTAAGACAAAGGTGTACTGCTACAAAACTCTGGTGTCAAGACTTTGAGGGGGAGAGGAGTGGCCCAATGCTGAAAAGGTCAAAAAGGTTAACAGTAATCCGTCATGCTGGTCCATGTTCAGCTATAGCCCCAGGCTCTCACACAAACCCCACAGGATCACAATGTATTTTTAGATAGAGAAGAATAAACATCATCATTGATTAACTCGTATCATGTGTGTGCTAAACTTAACGGCACCCAGCAAATTTGTGCAAATAGATGCACACGCTTATATAATATCAAGGAGATGGTTGTCAACTAATTGGTAAGATGTTCTGATGTGTCATGTCTTACAAAAACAGTTGATTATTATTTTACATTTTTAACTTTTTTGTTGACAAAATGTATGTTTCTATCTAATGAAAAATGTACTACCAATACCTATAAAGTGCCCTGATGTTGGAAATAAATATTCCTTCATCATTAATAAGACCTTTTAGAACATTTCAAATTACACGTCTGACCAAATTCCTGTTCCTTCTGCGGTTGCATGTATTTTCACAGTCAGGGCCACTGAGCAGTCTCACTGTGTTTACTCGAGGAATCATTTAGGAAGTAAGAAAAACACCTCTGTTATCATTGTCATCACATGCTGTAATTACCCAAACGGCGGTGGTTCAAGCAGAGAAAACAGTCCTCTGCTGCCGAGGTCGTCCTGTAGGCATGCCAGGCCGGTTCATGGTGCTGCTGCTTCAAAGGAGGTGTCACTCTTAAGCGGTTATGTCAACACGCCGATGAAACGGGAACACACAGAGTGGATGGTAAAGCCTTGGTCTTCAAAGACTCACAGGCAGGTCAACACATACTTTGTTTCTGTGTCACTGTCAAAACAGTAGACAGGAGGAAGGGAGAAAAAAGCATGTTTGTACTGTTAATCTCAGAAAAAAGGCCTTTTGAATGTGATTTGATGTATCAGTTTGTCACGGCTGTCAGTGGCAGTAGTCAGACAAATGTGACACACATACTTGGATGGTATTCTCTAAAATAACACCGCCATGGATGCTGAAATGCCCTCACTTACCAGATCTTTATACAATCTGCTAAACCAACACATATACTCTTCGTTCTCTCATTTCCTCTGTGTTTATTTTGTACCAACTATTGTTGCTTGTTTTGGAATGTAACCTATAATTTAGCTTCAAGTGTGTTTTGTTTGCACATGAAAATAATTGCAAGGCAGAGAATGTGATTTTTAAATTTTTTTTAATGTATCCTTTTAAATAACTAGGAGAATCCCATTGCAATTTGAATCCCATGTTTAGGGGCATCCTGCGCCTGCCCCTCGCTGAGATCCTGTTGTATGAGTGGTAGGGTAAACAGGAGCATTCAGCATGGGTATAGTATAGTAGTACACACAGGGAGAACATGCAGACACACAGAAAATACCCAGACCCTCTGTATATAGAAGCCTGAACCTAAATGTATTTTTATGTATTTTAAATGTTCAAGTAACAACACTTTTATAGCGTTGTTGCTACAAGACCGTGTGGCCGAGGGTTGCTGCCTTTGCAGCAACTGAAACAATTTTCACATTTATGATCATTTGCTAATTTAACCCAAGAACTTAAATGATTTATAATGCAGTGAGTCATTTATGTCAAATGTGCTTACTATGTCATGCTTAATGCTTCTCATAACCACATTTTAGGGTCAGTTTATTGAACACATCTTCACTTCTCGGCTCATTCCCAGTCATTTGGATTGTGTATGGCGCACACTGTTTGGGGCGGAAACCACTTGAAGTCTTGCGCCAGTGCTCCAGCTCCAGGCAAAGCTTATTAAGCAGCCGCACTGTGGTGCACAAGTTCAAGCCACAAGACTGAGGTTATGATTTGCTGTCAGAAAACAGGGGCCATCAGGCATCTGACACAGCAAACTGGAGATGGATGGAGAGGTGCACTGAGCGATAGAGATGGCAGAGAGGCCCACAGCACAACATGGTTGTACATTCTCTTTCCTGTGCTATTTTGTATTTGCTCTGTTAATGAAGACAGTGATATTCAGAATTTTGTTTGAATTGTCACTAAATGTTTCCAACTATATTCATCTGTATTCATCCCTATGCATTTAGTTTTTAACCCCACAAATTATGTAGACTGGATCAAATTTGATACAGAATGTTTTAAATGGTAGTCAAAGTGGTAGCCTTTAATTGCCAAGTACTTTCTGCTCATTCCCCCATGTGCACTTCACTTCTAACACATGTGTGTGGACCACTAATTACTTATAGTTGTAAAATGTGGCAAATTAGAACAGATTTTATTTGAAGTAGTTACACTTGCCAAAGCACTGATCTGGTGCTAAAATACACATGTGAGGCCTCCTTAAATAGGGAGACATTTTAAAAAGTCAAAAACAGACTATAAGCAATCTATCAGGCTTTCTCTGTAGACAAACTACACACATTTACACATTTTACACATTGTCACACAGTCTTGCTTTGCCTAAGGGCTTGAAACCAAAGCCAGGGGTCGAGTCCAAAGCTGCATTAAAGTGCTCAAAGTCCTTGTAGAGCTGAAACATCCTCCTGTCGTCATGCTGGGACGCTCCACGGCACGCCAGAGCCTCTGCACTAATCCTGACGGCATGGGACTCATTATTGATAGGATCCTAATGCATTACCTCAGGGCCTGCTTATTGTTGGTGCAGATTATTATTTAAGAGTAAACCTAAACCCAAAGAAAGTCTAGTGTTTCATAGAAATTTATCAAAAGAAAATGTTATTCTTGGCTTAACGTGATAGCACTTTGAACATTACAACTGAAACAAACTGTGCTCCTTGCTGCTTTTCACTGTTCGTACCACGCTAACATTAACATTTTCAGAAGTGCAGGAACCTGACACTGATTCATTGTAGATTTAAGGCTAAGTCACGTTCACTCTGAGGTTATTATTCTACATAGATTTCAGAGATCCTGTTTGATGTGCCACCTGCTTTTTAGTCAATGGGTGGCTATATCTCTCCTTCTCAATTTAGAATTTTGTCTTCCTCTGTTCTCCTTACTAGTAAAGTTGTGTTCAAACTAATGACCATTTCAAACTTCTCTTATGTTTTCAATGTAAATCACATATTATTTTTCTTTCAGGTGCAGTGCTTCTAGTCAGCGTCCAGGGCATAGCTGTCAATGTGGACCCAGTCTTCTGCAATTGGCTGCTGTACAATCCTAACCGGGGGAACAGCAGACAGCAGCAAAGCGTAAGAAAGATTTCTTATTACTAACCTTTACGCTTAATCCATTTTCATGTCCAATCCATATGATCTAAATAAATGTGTCCCTGCTTGCCTTTCCCTGCTACCTTTTTCCATTTGTTCTGCTCCTTGTCTTCCGTCTAGTCCCTCTGTATTTATTTGACATGGGGTACGGTGATGCTTATGGACATTGAAGGCTGTGTGCCCACTCAACATACACATATAGACATGTTCACTTTTGATTGCCTGGGATACTGCACAGGTTCCCCCTCATAAAACCACAAAAATATATATAGGACTTTTAGTATGGTATTATAATGCATTTAATGTTACTGTTTTCATGCCTCCTGCAGTTTGGACAGGATGTTGGCATATATATATGTGTGTAAAAGACAAAGTTAAAAGGAGTTAATTGTACCAGCTCCTTACTCTCTACAGGGTAAACACATGTTATGAGTTGAATGGCTGCCAATGCGAGAATATTCAAAAGAAAGAAAAAAAAAACATTTAAGGTTACTTTCTGTGCTTTAGCTGTCTCTCATGGTCCTATCTCGAATCCTTGGCTGCTTTATCCCAAGCCTTGAGTTGAAGGACACACTGCAGCCTGTGAAGGACATAGGAAAGGACACAGGATCAAGGTGTTAGGAAGTGTTTAGTAAGTTCATACTGTCCAACTATAAACAGGACAAAGGATGTTCTCCAAAGCGTAACAGAAAACAGGACTGTATAGCAGGATTGTATTGATATCATCACACTGGGAGTGTTCTACATATATCTCTACTGGCAGAATGTTCCACAGTTACCATCGTGACACAATTTTTAAGATTTTTTATGACAATTTTTTACATGTGAGAGACACAAATAATCTCACATGTATTTCCAACCAAGTCAGCTCTTTCTGAGCAGATTGTATTAAACTAAAGCTCAGACTGAGTAATAGTTTCTAACAGAGTCGTGCATTTATTTAGCATCACACCCCCAAGGAATGTTGAAGACATCAACTGCAAAGTAACAACTGCAAATCAATATGTATTCTGTTTAATGTCATTACAATGTTTAATAGTGCACAAGTCTGATTAGTTTATCTCTAAATTTAACTGATAGGCATTTTTCATAATTCCTGAGCCAGTAGCTGCAAACAGTTATGAAATTTAGTAACGCATATTTTAATCTTACAACCATTGGGTTTTTAGGTCCCATGTGTCTCCCTCCAGAACAGATTGTGCGCGGTGTTTGGGGCAGTCTAGTTGTAGTTTGGACCTTAGCCTTGTACAGCTGCATTATAGTCTTGCCCAACTATTTGGCCTATGTTAATGGCGTTTCCTAAGACCAGACCAAACTCTCTTCCATTCTGTCTGCTAACAATCACACAGTCTGCCTATGTGTTTGTATATATGTGCATGTGTGCAGTTGTGTGTCTAACCTTCTAGCAGTTTTGGGAGTCTCTCAATGAAAACATGGAGCTGTCACTGGTCCTTGTTGGTCTTGGAGGCCCCGGTTGTGTTCCACTGCATTTTTCTGTTCTTTCCCCATTCTGTCTGTCTGTTACCCCTGCCTTGTGTGCCGCATTATATCGCAACATGAACACATTTTATGACTATGTAATCTAATAGCAAATTAAAGTGACTGCCTCCCAGATAATCTGATTGTTAAATAGGCTTGTCGCAATAATTACTATATCGAGCGCAAAAAAAATTGGGGGCAATATTTATCGCAGGTACTTTTTTTTGTACCAGTGGAAATTTTTTTTTCTTTTTTCTTTTTTTAATAAGATTTGAGCTGTAGAGTGTTCCAGAGTAGAGTGTTTCACTGTAGAGTGTTTCTGCTATTTATTTATTGCAGCTCATATTTTTTATATTATAATATTGTATTAGGGTCAAGCGGTAACGGAGGGAAACAGGGGCAGATCTTTTACATTCAAATAGCTCTTATTCAGAAACTAGAGGGACTATTGAAATAAGTAAGGTATCAGAATGTAGGAAAGAATTAGTACTCCAATAGGGTAAAGTTAACCCTGCAATATTCTTTCAAGTTGTTGACAAAAAATAAAAAAACTCATGTCGGTAACGGTGGGAATGAAATATGCAGCACTTTTTGGGCAATAAATACAAACAGCGATAATTACAGGTTCTCACTTACATATTCTTAACAAACTGGTTTGAATATTTGCTTCATATAGTTTTTTACCATATGGTACAAGATTAGGTCTTACTTTTTGAGTAATGAGATTTTTTTTTAAGAAAGGTCATGGTAACGGAGGGAAAAGTAACCGAGGGAAAATTGTGCAAGCAAGTAGAAGGTGCATAATTTTGCATAATTTGTCAGCTTTTTTCTTCCGAATACTTAAATATTACTTCAAAATGAAAGGTAACTGTTTCTATAAAATATGTCAGTCCTTCCAAGCAAATTTTTATCATTTTAAATAATTTATTTTTTTTAATCATGTACCTTTATCAACAGTTCAAAAATCGAATAACACAAGATATGATGAAATACATCAATTTATTTACATGATTTGCAGGTTTTTGAAATTTGGGAAATATTTTTTGTTCCATGTTGCATACATGGTATGTTTAAAACGTATGCAACTTTAGAATGGTACAGAAAAAAGGTAAACAGTTTCATAAACTAGAGTACATATGCTATCTGTTGAATACATTTTTATATCAGATGCATTAACTTGAATTTTTGGCCTTGCTGTATACCTCTGCTTGACCAGGCCCATTAGTAACAGGAAAGGAGAAATTCAGTTTTGTCAACTGGACAAAAGTTTTTTTGATTGGACTTGTGAGCTTGACTTTAGATCAAGGATACTTTATTGAGGATGATTCTACTTTATGGTTTGGTTCCAATATTATTGTTTATCATCTGTACTTACTTCAGCAATATATTGCACTTCAAAGATAGTTATCATGACAGGCCTGTTGTTAACATGTTTTTTACCGTCTTAACCTTGTCCTGTTATTATAGTGCTAGACAACCTTTTCTTATCAGACACTGACACTATATTCCCTTTGTCCTGCTTTGAGGTATTTCCTTTCTGTTGTAGTGTACTGCTGCATACATTCTATTCATTGATTGCAATTTCGTGGCAGACTTCTGGACCTGTCCCGTTGGTGAAGAGGAGAGACGATGAGGTCTCTGTTGGGAGCACGCCACTGGCCAAGCAAACCTCCAATCAAGCATCAGACTATGCCAGCAGTCCAGTCAAAACCAAGACTGTCACAGGTATGTCTGGACTTTCAATACTACTACTACTCAAACTACAGCTGCTACTAAGGCTTACTATCTGCAATAATTCAATTCAAGTCCAAAAATGTTGATTTGAGTTGAATACATGACCTGTGCAGGAATGTCTGTACTTTCAATATTACTACTACTAAAACTATAATTGCTGTTAACTTCTTTGTAGTTACTATCTGCAGTAATGCAGTTCAAGTTTAAAAAAACACTGTTGATTTGAGTTGAAGACATTTCCTGCACAGGAATGTCTGGAATTTCAATATTACTGCTATGCAAACTACAGCTGCTACTAACTTCTTTGTAATTACTATCTGCAATAATTCAATTCAAGTTCAAAAACACTGTGGATTTGAGTTGAATACATGAATTTAAAAAGCATGTATGGCTGGGAAGAAATGAGTGCTCCATCAGTCTCATATTTTACAATCTTTCTGAAGCCACATGGCATAAGAAATTATTATTTTTTTATTATTAGGATTTTATGTTTATATTAAGGAAGTTAGAATATGTTCCCTTCATATCTTATTCAGAGACAATAATGATGTCCACCTTTGTCTTTGTGTCTCTGGGAAAATAGTCTAAAAAGTGATGCTCTGCTTTACTCTTAAGAACACACTGTTAAATCGTTTGGGGAATATAGTTTCTAACAAGTCTACCAGCTCCGTGCAAAACCGTTCTTGCTGGTATGTTTAGCAAATTTAAAAGATCTGTTTATTATTCCTCTGAGATTTTGTTCAGTGATTTAAAAAGTAGTCCAAAGTCCGTATTTCTACCTGGAGGATAACTGCAGCAGCCCCACACTTTAGGAGCTGTCCGTGAAATTACACAGAGCTCTACTGGCTGCTCAAATAGATTGGACTGACTCGCAGATGCCACATATACAGAGTTAATAGTCCTTGTCGCCTAAGTTCTCTCATTTACTTCATGCCTAATATTGGTAGGCTATGATTAGTGACGTTGCTATTTGAAAGATATGCACACATTAAAAAAAAAAATCCTTATAACTCCATATACGTTCACTGTTACAGCTTCTAACCGTACAGAATTTTTACATTTATAAGTTTGTGTAATGCCCCAGTCATCCAGGTTGGACCCATAGCAAAAGAAACATTAAATTCTGTTCACTCAAAAAACTTTTGTCCAGTTGACAGAATTTCTTTTGCTATATGTTAATGTTGTGAATGTGAATTTTTTAATTTAACTGGATGTTTTGTAAATAATACAGGGACAGAGGATGTCCATATTGATCTCATCTTTCATTCTTGAAGTAAAGTAATGAGGTAGAGAATCTAGGTTTTGTGTTGAATAGAGAGGCTACCGTATATTAGAGAATGGAGAACAAATTGTCTTTGTTGCTTTGTAAAATATCAAGATCTTAACACATGTGCAGCTTCTGTGGAGATCTATTTAGTTCTGCAGGATTTTGTTGATTTCCCCAAAGAACTCTGAAAGAGGATCTCATCGTATAAGTCTTTATTGCAGACACTTAGAACTTCTAACAACTTAGTGCAATGAAATGATTCTCGTTTGCCTCAAAGTTATGCTCCTCCAACTTTACATTACTTGGGCTGAACTTTTGGTACTCATAAAAAGCCTACAGCCCACAGCGCGCCCACCAACCATGCTCTATAAAGCGGCCAATTAGGAGCTCAGTTGTAAGTAACTGCTTATTTCTCTGAAATGAGTTTAAAAAATGCTTTTGCTATCAAATTATCCAATGTGTGGGATATTTGCAATATTGCTATATAGGGCTTTGTTTTGTTACGCTTGATTATGAATTGGCCACAGCAAGTTCTTTCTGTGCGTATTGATTTCCATTACGACTATTGGTTTCCCACACAAATCACCTTGGGGGATTAGAAAAATAAATCAAAATCTGCTCAGTCATTTCTGCTGTTTAAAGCTTTCTTTGAACCATCTCGCTGGTTTCACGTCCCCCCATCCAAATGGCCATTTTGAACCCACGCCTGGCACTGTTATGATGTAAAGCAAGTGTTGTTTTGTTCCCACATTCAGCTTAGTTACAGTTTTGTTGTAATCAAGAGGGACTTTCCTCACAAAGCTAAAGGAAAGTGCCTGTAAAAGTAAATGTGGAGACGCACACAAAACCCGGTGAATCACTAGACCACTGCCCCTTACATCCCACAGAGGGCAAAGTGATATCATACTATGGGACCAAGGAGCAGCTCATATCTCAAAAACTTAACCAAATGAGCCCACCTCTGTTCCTGTTTGGTCATTGCACATGTTAAATACGCTCAGCCTGTAAGAGAGGACTTTTAGACCTTGCATTGGCGAGAACTTGCTCAGGCCAAAAATGTAATAAATTATGGAAAAAAACATTGAGTTATATTATGACTCATGTACAATTACATTTTTGTACCTTATATTAAATGATGACCAATATGTATGGCAAACAAGCATACATTAACATCAGTTTTGCCGACAGCATAGAGTACAATATGCTAAATTAAATAAGCAAGAATTAATATCCAATTGAAAATGATATATTATGCTTAGCTATATATACTAAATCCTTTGGAAAGTTTCACAGGTGTGTAGTGAGATTTTATGAGTACAACAAACGTTGTATAAACGTTGCTTAGTTACATCCCAATAAAAGTGCTTTGTGTTGTTTTTCTGTGGTTATCCCTTGTACTAACAGTCCATAGAGCAACAGTTGTAGAGTGAGCGCTTTCTTCTTGAGGTCGATTCTTGTCTGCCCGCACAATTACACCACAAATTGGTTCACATAAAACTAGCCTCTAAGTATTTTCTTTATTTGTCCCTAATGAATGTTCGTGTTGGCAGCCGCACTGTGTTTCTGATTGAGAGCCCTGAGCTTCTCATTGTTCGCTAACATGTACCAGAGTAATGATCTCACTGACTTTACTTTGCAATCCTAAAATTAGCTTCTGGCCTCTACACAGCATACCTCTGCTCCTGAGAAGCCCGTTTCTGATCTGGCTGAACTCCTGAAGGTTGGACCAAGTACAGTATCCCCATGGCCTGGTGATTAGATGGAGTTTTTGTTTGCTGACATGAGAATTGCTTAATGTATCAGTAATCTATGGGCATTTAGAATAACAATATTCTCAAATGTATCAGGAATGATTATACTGCTGTAATTATGCAAGCTATGTATTGACTTTTTGTACGTTAACATAATGTGATTACTTCTGATTTGATTGGGGTGTGACTAAACGGATAGTGGCCCAAGTGAGGTCTTGGGTGTAAACAGGTCATTCTCAAATGGTAAGTCAGGACTCATGCTAGAAAAATCATGACTACTGTTTAAGTATACATAAATAAAGGACACGGTTACATGCATCAAAAAGTATTAATCATCTGTCAGCCACAAGAGGGAATACATTATTCTTTGCTATTTACATTTTCAAGTAGTATCTTAATTGCAAAGTTTATCTAACCACTAAATCAGACCCATTCTCCTGAAAGTTCATACCTGTTAAGGGCCTCATACGTATATTTTGGGAACATGGAAAAGATCCAGATTTTGTGGGTGAGAACATTTCTGTGGACTGAGCTGAATTGATGTAGTATGGAGAAAGAGATGGCAGAATGTAATTAGTATAGAAATGTGTACAATAGAGAGAGCTCTGATGAGAAGACTCGAGCCCGGACGACACTATCATCTATTACTATTATCCGAACCCTAGTAGCTTGATGGAAGTCAGGCAGTTTTTATTGGCTGCTGTGCGCTTTTCAGAAGGGGATAATATTTTCATTGTGGGGTTATTTATATAGTTTAATTTTTCTGGTAAAGTCAATAATTTATCAAGGTAATGATGGTTGGAGTAGAGGAGGGAAAATAAGAAAAGGGGGAATAATGAGAATGGGGGCCCCCATGTGAGAAGTATAGCTGTTGTCTGTCGATGTTTCTTTGGCCTATCTGCACTGATGAGTCCATACTAACCACAAATGAACAGTGTCCTTACATATCCCTATTATTAATGATAAGGGCATTAGGCTTTGTAGCTGTTGGCTCTGGAGTCTGGGGTTAGAGCTGGGTTTGAGGTTCATCAGAAATACCACAGCTTCTCTAAAGATTTGTTTCACATGATGTTATAGCACAGAATGAGGTTAGGATTTTCACAGCTCAGATTGGAGCTGTCAGGAGTGGTTATATGCATTGTGAGCCTTTATTATGGCTAAGCGCACAGAGCTTCAGCACTTTTAAACAAACACTTTATGGAATTCTGACTGAAAACTGTCTGAATTTGAATTCTGGCCATTGAAATCAGTATAGTATGTGCAGATACACTGAAATTAAATTTAATAACTGTTTGTGTCCTCATTAATGGTAGTTTATAGCATGCTTAAGTTAAATACTTTTGAATACTACCACTGTGTCCAAATAATTTCCATTGTGGATCAGTAATGTTTGTTTGAGTGATGTGCCATTTTTAAACCTGCTTCATTCATTATTTGAAAAATCTAAATCTATATTATTTTTATACCCAGATTAATTACAGATTTTTTTTTTTTTTCTAAAAGCTGCTGTAATGAATGGGCTCTGCCACACAGACATGTAAATATAATAAAATAAAATAAATAAAGACTTGCCTTTAAAACAAATAAGCAGGCAAACAAAATGCACTAAATGAACTCTACTGTCTGAGAATATACACTTTAGATCACTTTCTCCATTATTTATTTATCAGAAAAAATGTACTTACTTTTCTTTACTTGCATTTACACCAGAGTTTAAGATACAAAGGAGTATCCTCCAAGATATAAAGATACAAACTGGAAAATCCAAAGCAGTCAGTTACATAAACCAAGACAAAATTATATGGACATAGTAGCTCACACATTATCAAAATTACATTAAGTTACAAGTTACATGCTGTTGCACAGCTATTAATTTGTATCAGTCCCATGTTAACATAAAAGTATACAGCAAACTGAAAAGCAAAACAGAAAATAAAGAAATGTCTGTAAAAGTGCTGAATGCTTAATATAGAGTTAACAGTTATGATGTTAGTGTTTCTGTGTTTTGGGAGCTGAAATGTTTTGTGTAACTGCCAAATGTGTATGATGTGTGATTTACACTCAGCACACCACACACCCTCACACCTTTCTCAGCCTTGTCACTCCAATAAAATATGTTTTCTGTGTCCCGAAAATTGGACTGTCCTCTTTATTGTCTCTTAGGCCCTGAACTTTCAAATGTGATAGAGCTGTTAAACACTATGTATGTAATGACTGTGATGTTTATGGACAGAAACACAGGCAGGAGCTGGACATAGTGAAAAAGGGAGCGTTCCAAGAATTAAACAAAATGGGGGAAAAGTCTAAAGAAATGCATTGGGTCACACTTGGACTAATGGCCTATAAAGGGTCAGGATGAGGACACAGGCTGATGGCACGATCTTGATCTGAGTGGACTCCATGGACTTGTTAGCTCAAGCACCACTTTAAGAGCTTTGGGTGCTCCTGTCATACTTCTACTTCATTATCTTGCCTTTACTTCTGTCTTTCTCATTTTCCCAAACTGCATACTACTACTTTTTAAGGTCCACTCCCTTTAGTGCTGTCAGACGCCAAGTCACTATAACAAGATATGGCAGTTTCATTCCAAATAATGGCCCAGGATTAACAAACAGAGTCGGGAAATAGCATTTAAAACTAAGTAGGGAGCTCTGTGCAGTTAGACCCTTCCTGCATTGTAACGGCTTGTGCCAGTTAGTGAACACGGTTTTTGATTGGTCTAGCAGATTCTCTCTCTCCAGAGTTTGTGAGTCTGGCCAAATCCCCAAAAGAGCCAACTAAATAAAAGATGAATGATTTTACTCGTTGGGTCAAAGTTGAATGTGAGGTCCCTAGAATTAAGGCTATAAATGGATGTTAATAAGTCAAGGTTAGTCCAGGAGCATAACCCGCTTCAAGACCCAATATAGCATAACCTTTCCTCAACCGCTTCTCAACTGCATTTAACATTTTCCATAGGGCCTTATGGCCTTACGTAAACATTAAATGATGAAGTTAATTAAACAGTAGATGCTGGTCATGGCACTCTCAGCTTGACCCTCTTATACAACTCTGTTTGTTTGTTTATTTAAGTCAAGTTAAGTCAAATATGGCTGAAATGAGGAGTTAGTGACAAAAGCTCAGTATAACCATCTTAGTCTTTATAACTTTGCTGTGAGTGACAAATTACTCTTTTCAGGTTCACTGCTGACCTGAAGCATACTGCTATTAAACTGGTGATCTATGAGTTGATGAGAGAACACTCTAACCACAGAACCACTGACACCCCAAATGTCGGTCTGCTCCTTGAATTGACAACTCATATGCTTATTTGTCATATTTACATATACATTCTGAACGCTACTCAAAGTGTTACTAAAACAGCACAAAAATGTCACCACAGTTTTTATGTTACTGATAGAAATTCACACGTCATGTTTCAATATCTGTTGTGTTTGTTTAAAAACAATTCACAAAACGTTTACTTTGCCCAAGCAGAACTTTATGTTCAGAAAATCCTGTTGTCAACAAAATTTTCAACAGGAATCTCAAATAACACATTTACTTGATTGTGTGTAGTCATATTGACTACCATTGACTCACATATGGGACAAATGCATGTACATGGTTTCAATAGTAATAAAAGTCATTCATAACTATTGTGTTGATTTAAGTCTTGGCTCCACATGTTCACGTAACAAAATGTCTCTTCACACATGGATTCAGACATTTAGAGACAGCACACGTCCAATCTCCAGGGTTAACACCTTCCTGGTCTAGACAGTTAGACTACATAAGAAAACACTAGTCTCAGATCTGTGTCCTGTGTGCTCACCTAAAGTGTCCTACCGGAAACCAATGCGCTGTGACAGTACACTTCTAAACACACACAACCCCAAATGAACCAAAAATACAATTGACAACCAAATGATATCACAGTGGTTTCTGCACCACTTTATGCACATTACTCAATGAAAGACACTCTGTGAAACTTAATCTGTCCTGTCAAAGTCAATATATACCATCTACAGCTATGTGGAAAATGTAGTTGCTTATAAAACCATTGGAATTAGCTTGGTGCATGGCTCACAGGAATAGTGTCACTGACAAATAAGCAGAACGAAAAGGTAACTTGTCATATGTACACAGCAATAAAAGTAATGCTTAGGAGTGAGTGAGCCATGGTGATGTAATCCTGATGATAGCCATTATAACAAATATAATTTCTCCCCTATTCCCAAAACACCATAGACACCTGGATGCATACTGTGAGAAAAATGTAGTCTAGGTCCTCTTTCAGTTACATACTTCCCTAAAGTGCACCTGCACCCTTAGTCAGTCATTTTCCCGCCCACCCATTTTGGGCTTTTGGCCACCGCGACCACAAAACTTACCATTCCTTACATGCACTCCTCCGGTTACCATGACAAACGGTTTAGCTGTTTTGGCGATATTTGGGTACATTATGACTGACTAAAGCACAATGACCTCACTCCTGTTTCATGACAATTGTGGGACAGAGAGCTGCTGAGCAAGGCACAAGTTTAAATTATTGGAATATGTCTTAATGTGTCTTTGGAGAGCCCCCACTCCTGAATTCACCCCTGGAGCACTGATGGCTTTAGCATACAAAGACATCTATGGCTATAACCTGGGGACAATGCAATCTGCACATACTATGACTCTGGATAACTTCATATTTTTGGCATTCATTTTTATGTGTTTTAGATGTCCAACCTCCTCACATTACCCAACATTGCTCACCAAATAAGAAATCCCTTGAGTCTATTTATCCTCTGCTGACGGAATAGTTTCTGGTCATTAGCCCATACATTATGAACTGGTGGTAATGTTCAATTTCCCGTAATATGACTCTGTATCAATTTTTACAGATGCATTAATGCTTTGTCACTTACTTGTTACCTTCACACGAAAGAAACACTTGGAGATTTCAAACCTATATTTACAACTCACTTTTAATTTCATTTTAAATACTGTAATGAGCATCAATGCTAACGTTTTTTGAATGTTTTCTAGTTGGTTTAGAGTCTCACATGTGTTGTTCATATATGACCAAACATCATCAGATGTACACTCTATGAATCCTAAATAAAAATATCATCATGGTTACTTTGCTGATTGGTAACTTTCTTCCCTTCACAAATCTCACAATTTCTGTCCTAATATCTTGTTTCCCCTTTGGCCTGTAGGTTGAAATGTTTGAGGCTAGGGCTAATATTGGTCCTTGTTGCTGTGTGATTTTTCTGCTTGGCTGTTGCCATGAGCAGCACAGACAATGGGATTTGGTGCGGACCACAGTGGGTTCACCAGGACATGTCATGTCTAGGATCATGTCTAGGACAGTGTGCGTGTAAGGCAGTTCTCACAGTGTCTCTCTCTGTAGGAGACAAGAAACCGTAGTCCCAACATTACATCAGCCCAATGAGGTGTCAGGTCAACTTTATATAACATGATACTGTACAGCAAATGAAAATAACAGGGATTAAGACAAGGGGAATAAAAGACGGTTACTCTTCAGTATGTATCATATATATTTGACAAGGTTGCATGTAAGAGCTGATGGCAATTTAATATAGAACTGTATTTAAGTAAATTTCCTCTACCCAAACTGATGACACCTATTGACTTCATATTTTTTTGTATAGAGTCGCGCCCTCTTTCCATCCCAATGAAAGTGATGCCTGAGAGCCCAGCTGTGGAGTCCTGGACTGCTTCAGAGGAGAGAGTGAAGGAGCTCATCTCTCAGGCCTGGGACGCTGTCAAACGCCTAACTCTACAGGTAATTCTCCTGACAGTGTCTGACCTGCACAGCCATTGTCATATTTTGTCCAGAAATGATCGTGCTCCATTTTCCTAAAAATATGTGCAACAAACCATACAGTGCATAAACATGCAATGAACTGTTTTAGGAACATGTTTTAAATTATGTTTTGGTCAAGTGTTATGCTTGTGTTAAGGCCAGTTTTATATCTTTCTGAACAAATGCAAGTGGAACTGTCCGCATACCCCCGCATTTCCCGTAAATATGACATTGGATGTGAGATCTTTTTTCTGGCTGTTCATCTCCCTGGTAGTCATTTCTGGTGTGTGTGTGTGTGTGTGTGTATATATATATATATGTATATGTATGTGCTCCCATTGTGTTGCTGCTTGCTGTATCTTGATTGAATAAATGTGACCACATCAGAACTGGCCTCATCTGAAGTCCATCAGGAGCTGCTGACAACTGCACTCCTAGAAGCAGGACCAGGACTTCAGGGTGCATATGTAGGTGCCTGCGTGGAAGTACTCACTCTCCTTCTCATGGAGTAATTCTGATTAGGACATATGGGTTCCACATTTGCATGCTGACAGAATGTTACTTTTTTACTTAAATGACCCTCTTTTGTTTCAAATAGATACCTTCAAAGGATAACATAAACATCTATGCACAGAATATGTATGTTTTCCTATAGCTTCTATGTTTGTGGCATCACAGATATTGTTGCAGGATATTTAAAGAGCAGCTAAACAACTAAATATTATCTAAACCATTGCTCCTTCATCTTAATTTTTCTTGTTAGGACCACACAAACCTACGTCAATCACACATGAAAGAAAGCATGACGCATGTGAATTGAAATCATGCTCTGTAGCCCTGGTCCCATGTCATCTGGTTGAGGTGTTTACAGTACTTCAACAAAAGTTAACTCAACCCTCTAATAGTTTGCTGAGCCCGTCATAGCCTCGACTTTCCTGTCCCCTTCGGCTGTGTGACTATGGACCACACTGTGCAGAGCTGCAGTAATTAGGAAACAGTGTGTCCTGTTGACATGGGAGTGGAAGCCAACCAAACCCAGCAGCCCGACAGCTGGCACCTCAGGCCTTGGATATCCCGAATTTAAACCACTCCATTTATTTTAGTGTGGTGTAAACAAAATACCTAATGGCTCACACTTCTACAGCACATGTACTCAATTTGGCATAGGGACCTTCTTTCCATTCTTTACAAAGAGAGGAACGAGCGCAGAAGTGAGGATGTGGTATCACAGTATTAGGGAAAAGGTTACAAGAGCTTTATTATTCTACAGCTGCTCACATCCACTTAAGGCTGGGAAAGTTGTGGTGACTTTGTACACTTGTACATTTTAAAATCCCAAATAGTCATCAGATCTTAATATAGAAACTCTTGTGAAATGGAAATGGTCCTAAACTTCACCTCAGTGGGAATATTCTGTATCATGCGGCTGCCATGACCTGCCATTAACCCAGAAACTACACACACAAAAACATATCTGTGAAATCAAATGTATTTAAATGAAAACCTGCATCTGGACTTTTACCCAATACAACAGTTATAAAAACGTGCAGTGATGTTTTTTTTTTTTTTTAATAATACTGTCCTATTACAGTCAACTAAATCGTCAACACTTTGGATTTAAGGTTCAGACTAATGTAATTCACCATCTCGGTGTCACACCAAATACTGTGGTGACATAAACTGGTTTCAGCTTTAGACCTAATGAAGACTTTTTCACAGTTGGTTGTTAATAAGTGTGGATGGTGTAATTGTAGTTGTCAAATCTCATTAGAACTTTAGAGCTATGCTGTAAATGTCACTGGCCGGAGTGGCCTGGCACTCTTCAAAATGGCTGGTTGCCCTTGGCCTTAAATGTGTGACCCTTCTCACTCAGACTAATGTGTTGTAGCTCTCTCCCTTCCTGGTCTACTCAGGTTTCTCTGTATTTCTACCTCTGCTGACCTCTGACCTCCAAGCTTTTGTCTGTTTGGTCCACTCCACACTTTAAACTTGTGATTGCCTCTCCTTCTTGTTCCTCAGCCCTGATAGTGATTGCATGTGATGAGGATGGTGATTCTATTTCAGGAATTTTGCAATAATTCCTTCTATTTAACACATGCATGTGTTCAGCGCTGGCAGAGCCGCTTGTTGCTACCAAAACTGAAAGGGGATCTGCTGAAACAGAGAGGCTGTTGCCATGGAAAAATGAAGTAAGAGTGCTCCCTGCAGCTGCCATGCATTAATGGGGAAGATATATTTTAGTGAGAGAAGAGAGAAAAGCAGTGGGGCACAAAGGTACAGTGACAGTGCAGGGGCAGAAGGTAAGTTTAGAGACATTGATGATGCTCTGTCCAGATGGTTTTCATAAAGAGGAGCTGACCCCTGACTGGCTTTGTGAAGCACATTACTTCATCTGCCCCCTCTTTCAATACTATCACCTCCACAGTCAGCACCTCTTCTTCCTTGTATATATTTTTGGGCATTTGTGGTTTTTCAAGTTGTGTCATCATTACCGTTAATGGTGAAAGATGTTCAGTGTTTAACTGATTCATTATTTCTACAGAATCATTCCCTGAATTGTTTTAAATTACAGCCTTATAATAGTACAGATATGTGATATGTGTAATTATTTCAAATAAAGCTCCTGTAGTTGGGGCTAAATCTAAAAAAAAATATCAAGTTCTAGTTTTGAACAAATAGTGAGCATGTTGTTCTTGACATATATATCTGTCCTGGTTTGTTTTGGATAATATTAGGAGCCCACAATGTCATGGTGGATGTGTTCTTAGTATCTATTAGGATAGACTCTTGTGTGTGGCCAAATCTTTTTCACTTTGTGGAAGAATATATCTGACACAGTCACTTCTGGGGGTCCTGTTTCTTCACAAGTTCACTGTGGTTCCCATAATGCAAATCATTACATGTGAAAGATTGTTTTGAGGTTAGGGCTAGTGTTATATATGCTGTGGTGGAGGTAAAGGTTAGAATAACTCTTAAAGGAAATGGAATACATTAATGCACGCTAAAACCCAACCATCAATCTTACCAGTAATATACTTTGTGGACATTGTTTTATGTAAAATGTTATCACAACTGAATAACTGAATATATTTATATTTTTTGCACAGATGGCAAGCTTGGAGTTTGATTAAGAACACAATTAATGAATCATCTCAATTTTTATATATATATATATATATACACACACACGCACACACAATATACACAATTTACACAATTAAATTGCGGAATCCTAATTTAATATCATTTAATTAAGTTTAATATTGCAAAATGCAAAAAAGTTGTATGTTCTTGCATGTAACCCCTGTGTGGCCAGAGTCCCATCAGCTGCTCCTGTGTCAGTGCAGAGATGACCTCATAGCCATTGGAGACACTCACACATACTTGACCTCTGCCTGGACCCAACTGGAAAAGTGCTTACCCTTTTGTCTGTAACCTCTGAACATAGAACGCAGCAGAGACACAGGCCTGAGTTTCATTAGGACTAAAACTCAATTTCTGCTTCTCCAAAGTTGTAAGAACTTTGATTTCAAGATGCACTTAATGGTATCAAAGAAAAATTATGTGACTTTCAATCTGACCATAAGAATATGTTTTGGCGAATATCCTGGGAGGT